>NC_050573.1:479072025-479389798 GCF_011100635.1 Trichosurus vulpecula
TATTCTTTGTAATATGTTTCTATAGTCCTTTGGCTAATATTTAAATTTTTACATCAATATTCAGAATATCAGTCTATAGTTTTCTTTCTATGTTTTAAATCTCTTGTTTAGGTATGAAGGAAATATTTGTATCATAGGGTGAATTTGGTTGGACCCCTTCCTTTCCTATCTTTTCAAACAATTTATGCAATGTTTGAATTAATTTTTCTTTAAATGCTTGATTGAATTTGTTTGAAGTAAATCCATTTTCTTCTGGTGTTTTGTTTGTTTGATTGTTTTTTGTGGGGGGAGAGGAGTTAATTTATAGCTCTTTTTGGTTTCTTTTATTGAAAATGGATTATTTAAGTCCTCTATATCTTGTTCTGTTAATTTGGACATTTTATAATTTTTTGGTAAATATTCATCCATTTAATTTAAATTGTTAGTTTTGCAGCTCTTAGGTACTACATGTCTCCTGTCAGATTGGCTAAAATGACAAAACAGGAAAATGATAAATGCTGGAGAGGATGTGGGAAAATTGGAACACTACTGCAGTGTGGGGAGAGTTGTGAACTGATCCAACCATTCTGGAGGGCAATTTGGAACTATGCACATGGGGCTATAAAAATACCCTTTGACCCAGCAATACCGCTTCTAGGGTTGCAAAGAGATCACACAAATGGGAAAAGGACCCAGATGTACAAAAATATTTACAGCGGCTCTTTTTGTAGTAGCAAAGAATTGGAAATCAAGGGGATGCCCATCAATTGGGGAGTGGCTGAACAAGTTGTGGTATATGAAGGTAATGGGGAAGATACGGACTTCATAATAACCTGAAAATACCTACACGATATAATGCTGAGTGAGCGAAGCAGAACTAGGAGAACATTATACACAACCACAAATATATGGATTTTGTGATGACTAATCTTGATTGACTTAGCTCTTCTCAGCAATACAAGGTTCAAAGACAACCCCAAAGGACTCATGAGGGAGAGAGAGATCTACATCCAGAGAAAGAATTGTGAAGATTGAATTCAGATTGATGCAAACTGTTTGTTCTTTTTTTTTTCCTCTCTTTTGTTTTTGTTTTTGTTTTTTGGTTTTGTTTCTACTTTCTTCTTTACAATTCTTCTTTACAATTTGACTGTTGTGTAAATAAGTTCAGTGTGAAGTTATATGTAGAAGATATATCGGAATCCATGCTGTCTTGGGGAAGGAAGGGAGAAAGGGGTGGGGGGAAGAAAATCTGGAACTCACAATCATGCCGAACTGAGTGCTGTAAACTAAAAATAAAAAATCTTCAAAAAATGAATTGTTAGTTTTGTTGCATATACTTGAGCAAAATAGTTTCTTTATTTTTTTCTGAATCGGTTGTGAATTCACCTTTTTCGTTTTTAATACTGCCGATTAGGTTTTCTTCTTTCTCTTTTTTAAATTATCTAATGTTTTATCTCCCTCCTCCAAAAAAACCACTTCATTTGCATCTTTTTGGATTTTAGTTTTATTAATCTCTTCTTCGCTATTCAGTATTTCCATTTTGCTGTGTATTTGGAGGTTTGGAAATTTTTGATTTTCCATTTTTTTTACTTGTGTGCCCACTTCATAGATCTAATCTTTCTCTCTTTTATTGATCAAAGTGTCTAGAGGCATAAATTTTTTCCATAAGGGCTGTTTGGTAGCATTTCTAAAATTTTTGTTTAGGCTGCCTCATTAACTTAAATGATATTATTTATTGTTTCTAGGGCCTATTATTTTTAATCTACTCATTGTGATTAAGTTATATCATCTTGAATTAATTTTTAATTGTTTCTTCTGTGATTCTTTAATATAATTTTTATTACATTGTGGTCTGTTAAACATACTTTAGTATAATTTTTCTGCATTTGTTTGTGAGGTTTTTACGTCGTAATATTTTGCCGTGTTTTGTAAAGGGCTAGGAAGTATGTGTAATCCTTTTTATTCACATTCTATAATCTCCATATGATTATCATTTCTAACTTCTAAAATTCCATTCAGGTACTTCATTCTTTTGTTTGTTCTGTTTTTTGGTTTGGTTTATCTAGGTCTGAGAGGGATACAATTGAGGCTACTCACAATTAAAGTTTTACTGTTTATTTTTCCATGAAATTCATTTAGCTTTTCCTTTTAAGTGTTTAGATACTATGCCATTTGGTGCACACATGTTTGGTATTGATAGTCATTGATTGTCTGTTACCTTTTTGCAAAATGTAGTTTCCCTGTTTATCTCTTTTTATCAAGTCTATTTTTTACTGTGGCTTTATCTGAGATAATGATTGCTACTTCTAATTTTTTTTACTTCAGTTCAAGCATACTAGATTGTGCTCCATCTTCTTTTTTAAATTTCCTGTATATCTTTCTGTTTCATGAGTGTTTATTATAATACATATTGTTGGATTTTGACTTCTCCATTCTGTTAACCTCTTCTGTTTTTTTTTTTTGGTGAGTTCATCCCATTGATATTTCCAGTTATGATTTCTTACTGTATTTCTCTCCATCGTATTCTGTTATGCTTTTCTTTCTCTCTTTTTTCCTGTCCTCTCTTTAAAAGATTGTTTTGCTTCTGACGAGTCTTTCTCTTAAACTGTCCTCCCTTTTATCCTTCTTTCCCTTTATTGTAACCCTTTTCTGTCCTATTTTCCTGTTGGATAGAATGTATTTTTGTACCCAAATTTTTGTATATATATGCGCATTTTCCTCCCTTTTGATTAGTTCAGATGAAAGTGGGGTCAAGTGTCACCTGTTCTCCTCCATCCTCCTTGTTCTGTATATTTCTACTTGCATACCCCAATTATGTGAGATAATTTTTTCTCCCTATTCATTCTCTTTCCCCCCTTTCCCAATGTATCCCTCTTCTTCACACTTTCCCTTCTTATTTAAGATCCTAAAAACATAATAGAATCACTCCCAGGCCTTCTTACAAATTTCTGAGGGGATACATTGTTCATCTACCCATATAAGAACATAAAAATTTGATTTTCTTTAGTCCCTTGTTTTCTTGCTCATTTTTGCCTTTTTGTGTCTCTTGACTCCTGTGTTTGTATGTCAGGTTTTCTGATCAATTTGCTTTTCTTTTCATCAGGAATGCTTGCATATCCTCTAGTTCATTAAAGGTCAATTTTCCCTCATGTAGGATTATACTAAGTTTGGCTGGTTTAGTTACTCTTGTTTTTACTGCTAAGTCTTTTGCTTTCTGAAATACCGTGTCTACAGCTCTCTTCTTCTTTAATATGATAGTTGCTAAATCATGTGTGAATTCTTTTGCTCCTTAGAACTTGCATTCTTTCTTTCTGGATGCTTACAATATTTTTTCTCTTACCGGGGACCTTGGGATTTTGATTGTAAGTTCTTGGTAGTTTTTATTTGAGAGTTTCTTTTAAGATATAATTGGTAAATTCTTTTAGTTTCCACTTTGGCTTTTGGTTCTAAGTTATCTAGGCACTTAAAAAGATGATTTCTTGAATTATAATATCTAGACTCTTATTTTAAATGGCTTTCAGGTCACTCACTAATTCTTAAATTATTTGTCCTTCATCTTTTTTTCAGATCAATTCATTTGCTATGAGATACATAATGTTTTCTTTTTTCAGTCTTTAATCTTTGTTTTAATACTTCTCAGTGTCTTATGGTGTCATTACCTTCTATTGGGTTAATTCTAATTTTGAAGGAATTATTTTATTTGGTATAGTTTTGTGCTGAGATAGTACTCTTTTCATATCCTTTTTCTGTAGCTTTCATTGGGTTTTTAAAATCATTTCTGGTAGAATTTATCTGAGCTGCATTTTTTTCAGTAAGACTTTGCTTGTAGATGTTTTTAAGTCATTATTTTCTTCTGTGCTTGTGTCTTGAGCTTACGTTTCTCCATAATAGGTCTTTATTGTGAGCTTCTTTTTTGTTTGTTTGTTTGTTCAATCTTTTATCCTACTTCTTGACTTTTTACTTTTTGTTTGGGTTGGTCTCTGAATACTTCTGGTGATGGTGGTCATGAGGATTTCTGGACTGAGCTTCTGTGGATCCCTCTCCTACTCTGAAAGCATGAACTAATGGCCTGCAAGCTTTCCCTACTCCCAAAATGCTTCAGTCTTTGGAGATATCTGTTCACAGTCTTCCTGGTCTGAGCTCTACAAGGCCCTCCCAGGTTTGGATTTGTTGACTTGTTCCCGGGAATTTCAACAGACTGCTGCTTGATCCAGCCCCTGTTATACCACTGGGAAGCTCTGCAGGGTCAAAGTAACTAAACTGCATGCTTCACTTTAGTCTGGGACTTCTTCCATGCTTATTCCATGTCAGGAATAGCAGACTGGATGAGAAATGGAATTTGGAGCAACTAGAGTTTATTGAGTTTACCAGCAAGGAAGTCTCACCTGAAGAGTCAGAAGCTCCCTGAATGAATAATACATGAGGTTTTTATAGGTTTCAGGGTAGAAAGATGGGGCAAAGATAATTTAACAAGATCCCTGTTGCTGGGGCTCAAGGCTGATCTGGCAAAATAACCCTTTTACCCAGGTTTGGGGTTAGGGGTTTCTACCAGAATGGAACATAATAGGAAGCAGGGTCTAAGCTGTTTCTCAGAATAGGTTGCATAAGGGGTTACCATGGCACATCCTATTTTGTGTTACTTGCATTGTAAGTACTAATGGAAGAGTACAGACATATATGTATGAAAAAAATGGAGTGATCTCAAAATGTTGTAGCTTTGGATCCATATCCACTATAACTTTTACATTGGGCTATCAGCTAGAAATAAATCTGTCCTCTGCTCCTGTGTTGAGAGACACACTGTTTTTGCTTCTGGAACAAATTCCATGTTTTATATGCAGCTTAAAGCTTGTTAGAGGCTGCTACACTGTGACCATGCCCTCTCTCCTCTGGATCTGTAACACAGGACTGGGCAGTGGGCAACAGAGCTGCCAGATGGGACTCGTTCTTGCACCTTGCACTACTGTGGGGATTCCCTGGCATCTCTTCTTGTCCTGGTGCTTCCTGCTCTGTTGTTTAGTCTCAGTTTTCTTTTAGTCCCTGTGTGCTGGGATGCTCAATGTGACTCGCCACTGGTCAGAGCCCGAGACTCTATCTTCAATATTTGAAGACTCCCTCTCTGTTTCTCTCAACTTCCCTGGACTGGAAAAACAATTCACTGTGGCTTTTTCTTGGATTGCTGAACCAGATTTCAATCTGATGCATTTTCTAGATCTTCATGGAGGAGGTTTGGTGGGTAAGCCAAGTTGTACTTCTTAATCTGCCATCTCTACCCCACCCTTAATTTGATAGCCCTTCAAACACAATAAGAGTATTTATTTACTTTTTAAAAGATGATCACTTAGACCGGCTAGTGTATTGGGCTGAATATAATAAGATGAAATTCGTTAGGGATGAATTTGTACTTAGGTACAAAAAAAAAAACCAAATTCACAAACACAAGATGGGGGAAGTAAGAATAGTTATCAGCAGTACTGAGAAATATCTGGGTGAGATTAATGGACTTCAGTCAACATGAGCCAGCAATGTGATCTGGTGGGCAAAAAAGCAAATGCAGTCTTGAGCTGAAGTAAGAGGAACCTAGCTTTCACAAATTGGAACATGATATTTTGCTTTCCCTTCATAACACCTTAACTGGAGTATTGTATGCACATGGCAGCGAATCACATGTTTTAATTTGGACATTGATAACCTGGAGAATATCCAGAGAAGAGCAACAAGCTTGGCAAGGGCCCTTGAGTCTGTGATATTTAAGAATCAGTTGAAGGAACCGGGCATATTAAGCGTGGAAAAGAGAAAACTCCAGTGTGACATGGTAGGTGTCCTCAAGTGTTTAAGGAGATGTTACATGATGGTGGTATCAGATGTGTTCTGTTTGAGCTTATGAGGCAGAATCAGGAACAAAAGGTGAAAGGTGCAAAGAAACAAATTTAGGCTCAATTTCAGGGAATGTTTCTTAATAATTAGAACTGTTCAAAAGTAGAATTGGTTGTATGAGTAGGTGGATTCCGTCCCTTGGGAAATATGTTGCAATGGGGATTTCTGTTGACTGTTGAGGTCACTTCCAAGTCTCAAATTCTATAAATCTGTGATTCTCAGGTGCCAATATAACATTTTTTTAAGTCAGTGCCTCACATGTAGTGTGCACTTGGTATTAGGGGAGTTGTTTCATATTTAGCATAGATTATTTCTAATTCCCTGATTTCATTCTTCCTTTACATCTTCCCTTATTTGGAATAGACTCGTAGCGCATCTTTTTTTTTCCTACTGAAATTGCTCCCCTTCCTTCAGTACTTTCCCTGCATGGTAGTACATAATGTACATCATTTCCCTTAAGTTAGTTGAAAACTGTGGACTTGATTATACAGTTTTGCTTACTCTAACTCAGTTTTTGTTTACCCTAATCCAGTCCCCATTTGTTTTTTTTTTAGCCTTAGAAGGCAATGAGAAAGAGTCTGAGAATCTCTGACTAGCTTGGGTATGACTATACAGATGATGTGACACCCTCACCTCTCAAAATATATAAGATGCTGGGAACTAAAAATACATTGCTCCCCAGACCTAATCCTCCTTGTTGTACAGACCTGCCAATCCTTCCTTTCCTAATCATACTTCTAGAGGTTGTAGGAAGTGAAGCAAACTATGTCTAACTTGTATAATATGTCCAATTTGAACATGTATCCTTGAGTCATGTGCAGCATGAACTTCTTTTCTGACTTGTGTCCTGCACCCTGAAACGTGTATCTTTAAATTGGTTTTATATTCTTTATGCAATTAAGTAACTGACTTGCGTCTTCGAGGTTTTGTTTCCCCCATATTCTCAAACTGTGAGACAAGATCACTTTAAGCCAGAGTAAGCTGGTGAGATGTATGGAAAATAATCACCGATTGGTTGAAATAAGTTGCCAGGGGATGGAGACAAAACCTCTGTGTCACTCAGCCAACTAGAGATGGGCACAGGTGATGAGCCAGGCCTCACTCAGGCCAAAGTGGTAGCTCAGAGACTGGAGTATTATATGCTCCTTGAACATGGGATATTTAACACAAAAAGGTTAACTTAGCCATAGTAGGAGAAGGATATTCAGGGTAAGGAAAGGATATTCAGCAAAGATCAAACATTGATTTAGCTGGACATAGTTTTGTTTCCTTTATGGTGCTCATAATGATCATCTGATTAGAAGGCTGAAGTCATACTTCTTGTATCCTGGCTTTTGTATATCTAGGCCATCAGGATGCTAACCTATGTCAATGGACTTTAGTCCCCTGACCCAATTAAGTGTTTCGACATATTTCAAGTGTTGACCGTTTCACATATCTTAAGGAAAAATTAGCCCAGCCAGGGTGGGGTTGGACCTTCAGATATTGATTGCCCCCACCATAGCCCCAGAGTTTGGGGTCACCACAGTCCTTTATATTCCACATGAGAATAATGCCCAGTTGGATCAAGAGTACATCCTACCAAAATCTGAGGGGATTCAGGGTTAAATCTCAAAGGAGTTTACTCAGGAAGTTAAAAAATGGAAAACAGCTTTACACAACCATTCCTTGGTTTTTATTGACCATCACAGGGAAAACTTACATGAGAGGGAGCTGACAGTGAAAATAAACACTGAAAGCAAATTGGCATCCTGGAAATAAAAAATGTAACCAGTCACCTGGAGCTTCTCAGGAGGGAGAAATTAAGGTTGGAGGGCTTCTTCATTGTCTAGTTGAGGAGCAAGGGAGTTTTGGAGCTTCAAATTCTTCACCTTCAGCTGCTGGAGGGGAAAGAGAACACATTTTGAGACCAGATATTGGAGCTACCTAGCTGGGCTTGATTTAAGTAGATACTCAGGATAAGCTCAGAGTGGAAATCAGATTGTCTGGAGCAGAATACTCTCAAAGAGATTCATATAGCTTTGGGAGGAGATGAATAAGAGGCAGGAAAAACAGCAACATTAGAATGATAAGTTACTGACTTTGATTCTGTGTTCAGCAGAGCTCCTGTAATCAGCCCAAGTAACAAGGTTTCATTACATTAATCCACAACTTCTGTTGGAGAGAGAATTAGACTACTGTTTCTTGGTTTGAGGGGAAACACTCCACTGTTTAATGGATTTATTTATTGGGTTATTTGGGTGTACCAGTGAGGCAATAAACATAACATCAATGATAATCGTGAATATACCTATGTAGGTCTGTATCACAAGGTATGAGAGACTCTCCATAAAGAACGTAAAAGAAGTATAACATTTATTCAGACACCAGAAAATCATATCCCGTAACCAAATGTTCGGCTCCCACAGCCAGTCAGCCTACTTAATCATAACAACAAGGAACTTAAAACACCATATCACAGTCTGTAGCCTCGCCATCCCAAAACCCCTTTGACCCCCTGCTGGGGTCTTCCCAAAACAAACTCACAGTACAGCTAAGTCACAGCCTGTTCAGTCTAACAATCATGAGGGTGGCCATTAGCAGCCATAAATACTCTCCTTCTCTCTCTCTCTCAGCATTTCCTGTGACATAACTTCCTTTTCCTGTCTGGAAGCTCCTCCCACCACATGTAACTTAGGCTTCCTGTGACATAAGCAGGTCACATGACCTATCAATGGGTGGGAAAGATCTTCAAATCTAAATTGCTACCACAGTGGGGAATAGTAACCTATTGGTCTTCACAGGAGAATTTTCCTCATTTGCTCTTCCCCAAATGGTACTCAGCTAGGGAAGGTGCTTTATACCAGAAGCAATGGGCCATTCTGGGTCTATATCCCAAGTACTTCCTTCTGAAGCTATACTGGATTGATTTTTGGGGCCCCTGCAGAATGGAGAAAGGTCCTTGATTTGAGGTTTGTGGAACAGTGTGATAAGCTCAGTTTTGAGAGGAGTGGGGCCTTAATACAAGAGGAGAGTGTAGCAAGTATACTAGCCACACAGTTGCAAAAGGAAATGGTTCAGGTCAGAAGAATAGGGGACCTGCCAAGTGATTAAGGCATTAGGGGAGGAAGGTCGCATCTCCTGGGAGACTTACTTATTTGGAATGGTTTGACAAAAGATACTGTCATTTCTCTGAAAACTTCTCTCATACCCCATTACTCTCAGCTGAAACTAGTCTTTGCCTTCTTGAATCTCTTATGCTATTCTGCTTCATTCTAAGCATTAAAATACTCTAATTTGGATCATTTTTCTACTAGATAGTAAATTCCTTGAGAAACTCAGACTGTCATTTCCAATCTTTGGATAAACACAGTACATTAAAAACATAGTAGGTATATGCTAAGTCGAATCCCTAGGGGACAAAAACAAAATGGAAACAGCTAAGGTGAAGGAACAGGAAGAAATACAGACAAGATATACTCCCACAACTCCTCTACAGAGATCTAGAAAATTTATCAGATTAAATCCTGGTTGTTAAAAACCAAGGGAAAAACCCACGGTGAATCATTTTTGAGCCCAAGTTGTCATAGGGAGACAAATAGTTCTGTGGACAGTAGGGATGGCTCTAACCAGGAGTAGAGGATTCCAGTGTAGGAAATGAAATAACATGAAGGCAGTGTACCAGAGAGAGAAGAGGTCCCAGACCTATATAGAAAAGCCTGACTTTATGCAGGCTGAAGGAACAGGTGCTAATTGGTAGTTTTGTCTCTTGACTACTTGGGTCCAGGTCATTATACCAGGGTGAACTGAGGAGGAAACCTGTACTTGAGGTGGAATTCCAGGATAAGAAATTTTAACAGACCCCTAGATTGTGTATAGAGTAAGAATAAAGTCCAGAAGTAAGCAATAGCTTTGTAGTTCTGACCCTGTGAGTAGAGCAAGGTCTCAGTTCTAGCACCCACTCAATATGAAAGTGTGCAACAGATTTACTAGATGACTGATGGTAGTTGAGTCCAGGAGAAGTCTACTAGAATTCCAGTCAGGGATGGGCCCACAGGTGGTTTGCTCAGACCCAAACCCAGGTCAGGAAACTGCAGAGCACAGACTAACAGGGCAATCACTGCCCTGCATCAGACCGCATTGTAAGCAATGAAAGCTTTTAGGTCTTCAACTTGAGCTGTCCCTGAGATCTTGGAGTAACAATCAAAATATCCTGTGAAAGTAGCAGAACCCAAGAGGGCACAAATTCAGCCCAGATATTTGCTCCAGAAGTTCCCAGAGTCCAGCCCTAACATAAAGTCCAAAGTCAAGAAGTAAGCTGGATAAATAAGCAATGAAAAAAGAATCCCACCATAAAAAGCTAATGTGATGACAGGGACGCTAAAGACAGAATCCCAGAAGAAAAGACCAACTGAAAACCATCTACAAGCAAAGCCTCAAAGAAAAACACAGTTGAGACACAAGTTCAACTAGAATTCTTGGAAGAGATGAAGCAAGAGTTTTAATAAATGTTAAAGATAAAAATATTTTTACAAATAAAAGGCTAGCACTAGAGAAAAATTGTAAAAGAAATGAGAGCTGTGGAAGAAAGATTTGAAAGAGAATTAACAGCTTGGCACAAGAGATAACAAAGGCTTAACCATGAAAATGACAGTGGACCAAATAGAACTTAATGACTCCATGAGGCAATAAGAAATATTAAAACAAATCAAATGACTGAAAAAATGGAAGAAACTATAATGTATCTCACATTAAAACAATTGACCTGGAAACGCAATGCAAGAAATATGATTTAAAAATCACTGGATGATCTGAAAGCCATTGGAGTAATAGAAGAAGCCTAATAAGACAGAGAGCCTGGCAATAGTTTGGTTATGTTTTGATTATCTTAAAAGAAGAATGGAAAGGGATGGGGAAAGGGACAGACTGGATGGGGGGAGGGGAGAAGGGAGACAACGTATGGGGGAAATTATCTTACATCATTGGGGTTTTTAAGCATAAGACTACAAACAAGGAGGAAGAGGTGGGACAAGCAAGTGACACTTGATCCCCACTCTAATTTGAGCTAGTCAAAGATATACAGTCACTCAACAGGGAAACAGGAGGGAATGGGGAGAAAGGAGGAGGGTGATCAGAGGAAAGATAGATTAAGATATATTAATCCCAAGTCCAAAAATCTCTGAGGAGGATGGATTTTGAAGAGAGGCTTAAAAGAAAAGAAAGAGAAAGAACCTGTTATTAGGCATTGGGTGGGGGAAAGAGAGGAGAGACAATGAAACAGAAGCAAATTACATCAAATCTGTAGAACTGGGGCTCATCACATTCCTCTTTTACCACTCTTTTCTTTATAAAGAGGGTACTGGGAAACAGAAGGAAATGTATAAGGGAAGGGGATAGAGGGAAATAGACAATTAATGATAATTATTATGAAGGGATTAATTCATTCATAAAATGGAAACAAATAGAAGAAGAGATTACAAAATAGAATTCAATAATATTTTGTTGACAAGAAACACAGTTTAAATAGAAAAATACTTTTTGGGTTGTTTCAGTTGTGTCCAGTTCTTCATGATGCCATTTTGAGGTTTTCTTGGCAAAGAAACTGGAATGGTTTGCCATTTCCTAATTTAGATTATTTTTATAGTTGAGGAACTGAGGCAAACCAAGTGACTTGCTCAAGGTCACACAACTAGTGTCTGAGGCTGGATTTAAACTCATAAAGATGAGTCTTCCTGATTGCAAGCCCAGTGCTCTATCTACTGTGCCACCTAATTGCATAAAGTTAAAATAAGAATGCAAAGTAAAATCTGTTATGCTTCAGCTAAAATATAAAAGAAAGGCAGGGGTTAGTAATCATTGTCTTAGGCAAGCCCACAGCAAAAATAGATTTAATTAAAAGGGAAACTATATTTTTCTGATAGATATCATAGACAATGACAATATAAATATTCTACTTATAACATGCGCCAACATACTTCAAACAAAAGCTAAAGGAATTAAAGAAAAGTAAAAAAGGAAGTTAAAAGAATTACAGGAGAAATAATGCAACAGTCATAGTGACTTCAATTTACTCTTCGCAGACCTAGATAAATAAAATGAAAACACAAACTAAAAAGAAGTGGAGGTCCTAAATGAAATATTAAAAAGTTAGATATGTTGATTATTATACAATAATCTGGAGATTATATTTTTCAGCTTTTCATGAAACCTTCACAAACTTTAGCACATTAAAAAATTCAAAGAAATACATGAAAGCACAAATACTAAAAACATCTTTTATGGACCTCAGTGCAAAAAAAAAATTAAGGACTACTGAATAAATAGTTCACAATTATACTAAATAACTTAATCCTCAGGAATCAGTTTATCCAGGGATAAATTGTACAAATAATAATTTCATTAAAGACAATAACAGCAATGAGACAATATACCAAAATTTTTGGAATGTAGCCAACATATTTCTTAGGGGAATATTTATAAATTTTAAAACTTTTCATCAATAAAAGAAAAAGCAGATAAATGAGTTGGGCATGCACCTTAAAAAAACCCTAGATAACTCAAAACTTAGAAATTGAGGAACTTGAGGAAAAAAGAAGAAATTAACAAAAAAATTATATTGAATTAATAAAACTAAATGCTGTTTTTTTAAAAAAAAATAGTAAAATGGACAAGCCATTAGCTAATTTTAAAAGGGAGAAAAAATCAAGTTAGCAGTACCAAAAAAAGCAAAAGGTATTTTCAAAACCACTGAAAAAATAAAATAAATTATGAGAAACTTTCACCCAATTATATGCCAGTAAAACTAACAAATGAAATGTGTGAATATTTACTATGTGTATATATATATATATATACATATACATATGTATGTGTATATATATATATACACATACATATGTATATGTATATATAAAATGCCTAGCATAATAGGAAATGGAGGACAACTTGTTCTCAGAAAGAAACATTTAACAAGTCATAAATGACCTATCAAGGAAATGGGGGACTCAGGAGCATATGGATTATAAGAAAATTCCATAAAACATTATTAATAGTTAATGCCATTACTACCAAATCTGTTTAAAAAACAGGAAAAGAGGAGGTTCTACCAAATTTATTGTATGATAGAAACATGGTCTTATTATCTATACTAGGGAGAATAAAAATAAGGAAAGAAAGCTGTTTAGTAAGGAGACTACAAGAACATATATCCAGGGATGCAAGACTGGTTCATTATTAAGAAAACTATAAATGTAAATGAATATACCAATAACAAGAACAACATAAGTCAGTAAATTCAGAAAAAAAGCTTTTCACAAGAAAAAAAGCATTCCTTTTTTTAAAAAATAGAAAACAGGAATAAATGGATTTTTTTCCTTTATATGACAAATAGTATATATCTGAAACCAAGAGCCAGAATTTTCTGTAATGGTGATAAAGTTGAAACTTTCTCTTTTTTTCTCTTTAATTTGTGGAAAGGCAATAGAGGGTTTTCTAAAGAAAAGGATCAAAGCCAAAGATATACATAATAACTATTACTAAATGCTAGCTGTAAGGACAAGACAACAAAAAGAAATTGAGGGAATAAATATGAGTGAAGAGGAAATAAAATGATTACTTTTTAGAAACAAGATGTTGGTTTGATTCAAGAACCTTAGTCAACTAAATACTAATTGAAACAATAGCTTAAGCAAAGTTGCAGGATATAAATATACTCATATAAATTATAAGCCTTTATTTATATTACCAGCAAAATCAAGCAGGAAGTGATAGAGAAGTTCCACTTAATAACTACAGAAAATATAAATACTTGGCACTCTGCTTGCTAATGCACACAAAGGAATGACATGAATAGAACTTTAAGACAGGCTCAGTTAATTGGGGAATTCTAATTTTTCATGGATAGGCCAAATTAATTGAGTAAATGAATACAATGAATTATTAATTTATAATTAATAAAAATAACTGTCTAAATTAATTTGTTCTTAAAGTTCCATACCAGTCAGCTTCCCAAAGAATTTTACAACCTAGTTTATCTGGAGGAACAAAAACATGTAGGAAATAATGGGAAAAAAACGGAAATGAAGGAAACCTAGCAGTATGATGTCTCAAACTATAAAGTAGTAATTAAAACAATTTTGCACAGGTTAAGAAGTAGGTTGTTCAGTGGAACAGGTATACAATAAACAGAAGCAAATGAACATTGTGGCTTAGTGTTTGATAAACCAAAAGAGTCCCACAGCAGTTGGAGTAAGAATTCACTATTTGACAAGACTTGGAAAAACTAGAAAGCTATCTGACAGAAAGTAGGTATAGGCAGCATGTCAAAGAGTTTACCGAGATAAGCTTCAGATGAATATGTGACATAAGCATAAAGGGTAACATAAAGGTGACAAATAATTTAGAGGAACACAGAGAAAATTACCTTTCAGGTCTATGGACAGGTGAAGTGCTCATGATTAAGCAAAAGGTAGAGAATCTCACAGGAGATAAAATGGATGATTTTGAGTACATAAATTTAAAATGTTTTTGCAAAAGGCAAAAACCAGGTCACCTAATATTAAAAGAGAAGCAGGTAAAAAGGAAAAAAAATATTTGCGAGTTTCTCTAACAAAAGTCTCATTATACACATACACACATATGTATTTATACATATATATGACTATATATGTACATATATGGAACTGATTAAGATTTATAAGCAATTGAGAAATGATCAATCAATAAGCAGTTTTCCGAGGAAGAAATCCTAGTTGTCAAAAGCCATATAAAAATTCCTCCTAGTCACTGATAATTAGAGAAATGAAAATTAAAGCCAATATGAGGTTCTGCCTTACACTTATCAGATTAGTAAAGTTGACCAAAAATGACAATGACAAATACAGGAGAGGTTGTGGCAATGCAGGTACATGAATGAATGCACTGTCGGGAGAGCTGTGAACCTGTCCAGCCATTCTGGAAAACCATTTGGAACTGAGCCCCCCAATGTATTAAATAACTATGCATACCTTTTCACCCAGTACCCCTCTTAGTTAGCTCTAACAAAGAGTAAACGGATTCATTCACAAAATATTTACAGTGACTTTTGGGGGGAGGGTGTGGCAAAGAATTGAAATGAGGGAGCACTCATCATTTGGGAAATGACTGAACAAGTTATGGTATGTGGATGTAATGGAATATTATTGTACTTTAAGAAATGATGTAGGGAAAGATTTCAGAGAAGTACTGGGAAATCTTGCATGCATTGATGCAGAATGTGGAGAGCAGTACCAGGAGAATAATTTATACAATAGAAACATTACAGTAAAGACAAACAACTTTGAAAGACTTTGAAACTCTGATTGATGCAATCACCAACCATGATGCTAAAACACTAGTGAAGAAATGTGCTACCAACGCTTAACAGAGGAGTAAACATTAAGGCATAATGTTTCTGGACATATACAGTGGGGGAATTTGTGTAACAAGGATTTTGTTTTTCTTTTCTTTTCCTTTTTTTCCTCAGTAGGGAGGAAGGGATGATCAAAGGGGAGAAGGTACATTTTTCTTCATTGAAAAATAAATTCGATTTTAAACCCCCTTCCTGCCCCCAAAAAAGGGAAAAGAAAAATAAGTGTCATTTCTTATTCATCTTAGATAGATATCCCAAAGCCAGTATTTCACATAGCCATCAAATACTGGTCACATGCAGTAGACATAGAACTATTCATGGGATAGTAACTACATCTCTTCTGGTTTTGCAGTGAGAATGAAAATGGGGAGGGAAGAGAGGAAATACCATATAAATTATTACACCTATTGGCAGTCATTGAGTGCTTCCTCCACTGATGCAGATGAAGCAAAAAGCAACAATGTTAAAAGAACACATGAATTTTGTACAAGACAGAGCAATTGACCTTGAAGAGAAGAGGGAAAGAGATAATTTAAGGATCTCCCAGAAGAAGATGATACTTCTAAGAACCTGAATTCTCTTTGGCAGGAAATGATACAATTGCATGTCCAGAACTTTTAAATATAGAAAACAAAGTATTGTTCAGTCACTCTCTTCTGTCATTGCTAGAGAAAAGCCCACGCTTAAAAATCCTAGGCGGGTACTGGTTAAATTTCAAAATTTCAGTAACAAACAACAAATTTTGCAAGTGTCTAGGAGAAAGACCTTCAGCTATTAAGGGATGCCAAGTCAAATAACCTATGATTAGTCTTGGAAATAAAGACAAAAGAATGGAATAGTAAATTCCAAAAAGAGAGGAGTTAAAGCTGCTACCAAAAATAATATGTCCTACAAAGTTAACACAATCATCAAGGAAACAAAATTGGACCTTATCAGAAAAGAAGCATTTGAATCATTCTTGGGAAACCACGACAGATGCAGCAACAGCAGTAACAACAAGAGAGGTGAGCTAAATGTTTGACTTGCATACACTTCAAATGAATATGAATGACTGAAAAAGCATTTTAAGTGCTTACATATGTGTCAAGCAATAAGCACCAGTGATACATATATTTTTAAAATGAGAGTCCCTACTTTCAAAAAGGTCATATTTTGTAATAGAAGGAGACAGCACATATAGAAAAGTTCATCTGTGGGACATATGACAAGGCCTGGGGATGTAAAAGATGCAGTGCAGGTTGGACGATAGACACTGGTAAGCTGGTGGGTATAGAAGCAGCACAGATGGTAATTCCCTGCGTTTTGGAGCACTCAGTGTTCTTGCAAATAGCAAAGTTGAAAGCTGATTACTTTCAGCCTGGGGTTTCTCATCACAGTTTGTTACTGTTAGTGAGGAAGGTGAAGCAATTCGTTGTGGGCTTTGCCCCATTCTCTTTGTAAATAGGTTGGTGGTGAAGAACCATTCTCTACAGTTTTGGAAGAGGATAAGACATGGAGGGGGCAGAATTTACATACACACATACATACATACATACATAGACACGTATGAGTAGCATAAGGAAATTATTTGTAGGAGGAAGTGCTGACTTTAAGGAGAAGGGGCATAAAAATCAATACTAAAGAAATAAATGGAGGAACAGAATTATAACTATCATAAACTTAGATGTATATAGTTTAAATAACTCAAGTCAACTAGAGTGGAATAGTGGATTAAAATGAAATGCAACAGGTTGTTGAGTATGAAAACATGCAAAAATAATAAAGATACATGAAGAATGAAAAAAAGCACCACGAGATAGTCTTTGCATGATGTTTGTACTTATAACGGAGTGTGGTACTGTGGGGATTATTTGGAAGTCACAGTTACAAAAATAGCACCAATAAACACAAAAGTTTTTGTTAAACAACAGAAAACATACAAAAATACTTGAAAAGTTGGTTTATTATTCTAGTTTTATTTGTTTTACTTATTCTAGAAAAATATTATTACAACATTGTAACCTCTTAAGTTAGGCAAACAGTGTGTAGTAAGTACTATTGTGGATGTTCTTTCTAATTTTTCCCTCTTGTCAGGTCAGTTTATGAAGTATATATATTACTATGAACTTTGATCTACATTAAGCTACATTTACATGAAAACTTAAATCACTAAATTTAATATTTGAACTTCTAAATGTGTTGTAGGGCATTGTGATAAAGATAAAGAATTAAGAACAACAAAAGAATGCCAAACTAAGGAACGTTTATGGTGGATTTGAAAGTACAAAATTAAGTTCCTTTAATGGGCAGTTGGATGACAGACTGCTTTCTTAAATTATGAATCTCCTTGGCTAAATTAATATCAGTTTATCATTTTAGTGAAATGCAAATTGTAGAGATAGTTCCTATACTCATATGAAAAAGATGAAACAGCTGACTCAGCTGCTTAAATCAGAGCTCATTTTATTACATACACGCATAATTTTTACACAGATTTATACATTATATCTATAAAAGTGCTGAATTCTTAGAAAGTATTTTAGGAAAATATGAATGCATAAGCAAGGCTGAGTTCTGCCCATATTTCCCTAATAGGTGTCCATATTTACATATGGGATATGAGATACTCAATTGAAAGAATGTGCAGCAATTTCCCTTTGTATAGAATTGATTGTCTGGCAATGTAACATCTTTACTGTTGCCCTTTAAAAAAATTGATAGCTATTTGTCAAGATTAAATAATGTGACAATTAGCATCATTCTCATTCCCAGAGATTGAAGATGGATCTTAGCTAGTGTACTGATGAATAGTTAGTATTTCTACATCCAGCCATTATATATGGGCACTTACAGTAAAAATTCCAGAGAGTCAGTGTGGCAAATGGACATTAGAAGTGGCTTCTTGGATCAGGAAGATCTGATGTGAAGGTTGGTCTCAGATCAACACTGCATGTGTGATTCTGGGCAAGTCACTTAAGTTCCCAATATTCCAAACAGCTCTCTAAGATTATAAATTACAGTAGAGGTAATGAACTGAATCGGTAGAGGCAGTTTCCTTACCAAGAATTATTTATACCAATAAAATCACAGGTCTGGTTTAAATAAAAAAAAGATATTCCCAGTCTTATGGTGGTTACTCTGCTTCCCACCTGAAATCTGATGTAGTATGTGATCTGTGTGTATGTGTTTGTGTGTGTGTGTGCGTGTGTGCACACGCATGTGCACACTCACTGGCATTCATGCCTGTGTGGTGATTGTAAAGTTTTCCAACTGGCTAGGTGAGAAGAGGATATTATGGCAGACAGCCAGTACTTCCCATTTATTAAGTGTCTCCTGTGTGCTAAGTGATTTTCCCAACTCCTCACTGACAGTTCTATCTAGACACTAGGAAGATAGGAAAGACCTCAGCTCAAAATATCTGTAAGCTGTAGGGAAGATGAACAGGAATATTTCATTTACTACATGGCTTTAGTTTATTGGGATTTGCTGTTTGATCAAATGAGCAAAATAAAACTTGTCAGAAATCACTACAAAATAATTTTTAATACTCTTGGTCATGCCTACACAGTCTACTAATAATTAGCATCTACCTAGGAGGTGATGTTTAAAAATATTCGTATCCAGTTTAAGAACTTAATATGATTGTTAATGTACATATTTCTGCAACTGAGGTGATTTAGTTGTGAATAAATTCATGAATGTATTTGTCACTTTGAAATTAAAAGATACTCTGAGTATTTTTATCAATGTTTTGTCTGCCCAACTGTATGGTGTTCATTAGAGTTTCTTGTGGTGAGACACAGGAAAATGTATTGTAGTTTTTTTTTGTTTTTTTAAACAAGTTTTTCCTTTAAAAGATGTGGAGGTGGGGGCATTTTTCATTTTGCAATGCTTACTTTCCTGCAATTATGAGTTGTGTAGAGCTATTTTATGAATTCTGAGAAGTTAGTCTGTATAATTCAGGCATAACTGAAAACTTAAAATGTGCTAAACCTTGTTTAGCATGAAGAATATTACATTTGTACCTTTAATCATATGTTATGTTCTAGCATCATTAAGGACATTCAAATTGTATTTGAAGTACCAGTGGGAGTTTTGAATAGTGATCTTTTCCAGAGGTAATACAGTTATAAAGTTATTTTTGCTTGTAATCATCTACCTACTCAGCTCTATTGCAGTAAGCATGTCTGTTTTTCAGGTTGACCCCCTGTTTACAGTGCCAGCACCACCTCCACCAATTTCCAGTAGCATCACGCCTCAGATTCTGCCTTCCTACTTTTCTTCATCTTCATCCAATATTGCAGCCCCAGTTGAACAGCTTTTGGTACGAACTCGTTCAGTGGGTGTTAATACATGTGAAGTTGGAGTAATAACTGAGCCTGAATGCCTGGGACCCTGTGAACCTGGGACCAGCGTGAATCTGGAAGGGATTGTGTGGCATGAAACCGATGAAGGTAAATTTCTTTTTAGTTTCTATTACCTTCTTTTCTTTGCTGTATTTATATTTATCTGTAAGAGAATTTATTGTCTATACTGAGAGGAAAGACAAGTGGCTTCTCACATCATTTGTTGGTTTTTTTAAATAGGCAAATCTTTACATTTTTTCATGGTTATTTTTGCTAGTCGAAATTCTCTGAATAACTAAATGGAAGTAGAAGCCTGAATTTTCCCTTCACCATTAGCAGCTGCTTCTTTAGATGAGAGAGGTGACTTCACACTTATTTATTCAGATAAACATGGCAGAATTTGGTAGATTTTAAAAAATGAGTACCCATATTCACAATGTATAGTGAAAGAGGCCACTAACTAGCATGGACCACAGAAGTATCATGGATGTGACTAATGCACAAAAGTAATGGAACCAAGAATAACAGGTTCATTTGGAAAGAGTCTTGGTCTTGGAATCAGACCTGAGTTCAAATCCTACTTCAACTGCTTACTAGCTGTGTGACAATGGGCCAACCATATAACATCTCAGAGCCTCAGTTTCTTCATCTGTAAAGTGGGGATAGTACTTTCACAATTTACTTCACTGCAACCTTGTGATAAAGAGCTTTTTAAGCCTTAAAGTACTATGTGCATATGTTCTTTGCTTTTAGATCTGTTACCATGGTCCCCTTATACAGTCACACAATGTTTTCTTAATTTTAGCTAATAATCCTACAAAAACAAACTAAATAAAAGTCACAAGGGGAACTGGGAGAGTGAGGTGTGGATGAGTAAAATTTAAATGACCAGATTAGAAATTTAAATTCAGGCTGTCCAAGAAGCTGATTGCATGGAAAAAAGGGAGTGAGATGGGCAATAGTTGTTGACAAATACGCAATAAAGGGAATATTGGTGAATCCAGGAAAGTGGCTCAGTGGATTGAATGTCAGACCTGGAGGCAGGAAGATTGATCTTTATGAGTTCAAATGTGGCCTCACATGCTTACTAGCCACATGATCCTAAGCAAGTCACTTAACCCTGTTTGCCTCAGTCTCGTCTGTAGAATGAGCTAGAGAAGGGAATGGCAAATCATTCCAATATCTTTGCCAAGAAAACCCCAAATGGGATCACTAAGAGTCAGAAACTGCTGAAAAAAACAAAAACAAAAAACAACTAAACAACCACACTGAGAATCCAGATAATTAACAAAAGAATGAAAAAGATGAAAGCTGAAGAAAGATAAGAAGATAGTTTTTAAAAAATGATAGCTTTTGTTTTTTGTCTCAAAATGGTCATGAGATTTTCTTTTTAGCCTCTTGGGTACGTGTGATAGGGAATTTGGGAAGAAAAGGAAAGATCCAAAGTCTTTAGGACTGCCAAGGATAGGAAAAATTGATAAGGATTCTTATGTGTAAGTAAGGATTAAGGCTTTTTAAATGATGGAAATAATTTAAAGAATATTAGGAAAAGATAAGGAAATGGTTCACCTATTTGCTTAAGTGTATAATTTGTTTTTCACATTAGAATGTGGTTTCCTACTTACATTTGAATATATTTCTAATCTGGCCATACATTTTAAATAAACTAATGAAGCTATACTCTGAAGAACTAAGGAGGAACTGAGAAATGTTCTTAATTTATCCTGTCATTCTGACCCTCTACGGTAGACACCATTTAGGAGATGCACTGGGAAAAATGTAAGGTTCCCTAAGTTTTCCATTGATTCTAGGTGGTGTTTACTTGTTTGAGCTTCATTTTGTTTTACAGCTACTCAATATCCATTGAGTTCACATGTTACTAAAGTTAGTTCAAATAAGTGCTGATTGTGAGTACCCCAAGTGTTATCAAAGTAAGTACTCATATATGGAGGCATTGTAGTGAAGTAGATTTGAAATCAGAACCTGGGTTCAAATCCTGGTTCACTAAATAGTTGTATGATGTTGAGCAAGTCGCTTAACCTCTACAGGTCCTCAGTTTGTTAATCTGTAAAATTGAAAGTAAGGACTAATGGAAAATGAGCTAGTAGAATGAAACATTGGCCTACTTTTCATAGTGGCTTAGTCGACTCAGTTTATTGTCTTTCATAGCCTTAGTTAATAGATTATTTGATCTCTGGGATTTGATCTCTCATGTGGTAAGCTTATTTAAAATTAACCATAGCATCTATAAGGTCCAGGTAGTGTTTTGTTTTTATATGTTTAGTTGTCTATTTAATTTTAACTGTTAATATTTCTCTCCACTGAAAATGGGATTATTTTAAAAATCCATCAATTTAAGACAGTAACAGCACATTCCAGGTATGGAATTCTGGAACTCTTTCTGTTTATGCATAATTGTTTTGGGTATTTTGCATTGATACATGAGAGTTCATCAAAGGGCCTCTACCTTTTGTATGTGGGAGGGGAGGCGGGGGGAGTGTGTGTGGATGTGGATGTGTGTTTGTATTCATATATATGTGTATATGTATGTGGAGCAGCTAGGTGGTTCAGTGAATAGTGTGCTGGGCCTAGAGTCAGGAAGACCTCATATCAGATCTGGTTTCAGACGCTTACTAGTTCTGTGACCCTGGGCAAGTCACTTAACCTTGTTTGCCTCTGTTTTCTCATCTATAAAATAAGTTGGAGAAGGAAATGGCCAGCCACTTCTGTATTTTTGCCAAGAAAACTTCAAATGGGGTCATGAAGAATCGGATGCAACCGAAAGCACTAAACCACAACAAATAAAATATATACTCACTTCATAATATATATGTATGCAGTCAGATTTATTTGCTTTTATATATTCGTTGTTCTTTATGCGTTTTTCATTCACTTTATAGGACAGATTGATCCTTATAGTTTTCTTGTTTTGTTTTGTTTTAAAGTATATGATACTTTTAATGAATACCCTAACATAGAACTGTCTTCAGCAGCTCTACTACTCTTTTTACTGCTTTGTATTTACCAATATTTGGAATGAGCAGATATTTATTGGGGTGACATGAAAGCAATAGCTGTTAGTAGTCATTCTTGTTGAATATACTAAACTAGTAAAATAAGGAGAATTTAAGACTCTATTCCTAGTGAAGGCTCAAGATTCTTAAGAAGTATGTGTCTAACAGGCATATTTGTCAAAGAAAATTCCATATGAATTTTCTCAGTGTAGGTCTTGTTCCTACCTAACATTAATTAATTAATCAATCAGTTAATTAAATCCGCTTGATCATTGTTTCCTGTCCTTTTGAGGACAGTTGTGAGAGAAAGAAAGAACACATTTGTCAGCATTAGCTGAGGGATTTAAGAACAGGAGTGGAAGATCAGGGAGGAAGAAGACAACGAATCTAGTTTTATTAGAGTTTTGAGATTATGTTGACCTAAGTAGGCAGTTTGTAACATATCCAACATAAAACAGGCGATTTTAAACATTAATCTTTAGATGTGGTTGAGTAAAATTTCCATTCCTGGTACCTTTGCTTTGACCAGTATGATATCACTGGTAGTAGTTTCCTACAAACCCAATTAATTATAAATGGGAAAAATGATATTTGGAAGTGATTTGTCTTCTTATGATTCTTCATGTAAATATTCATTCAGTCATCTTCAGTAATCTCGTGTATTCTTGTGAGTTTGAAGGAATGGGATTTAAAAACCCTAGTGAAGTATTTCATTGTTTCTTGTCGTTTAAAGTTCCTGATTAGAGAAAGATTCATTTAGTTAACTGTCTCTGACTTAACTCTGCCTTGCTCTTAGTGCACAAACCTTCTATTGCTTAATAACAAATTGTCTTAAGGTGAAAAGTGTTGCAAGTATGTTTCCCTCTGGAAAAAATTAAGATGTTTCAGATCATGCTTAATAGGAGAGAAAAAATTAATACTACATATGGATGTTTTGCTGCTCTACTCTGATCTCTTCTCTTCAAGGAAAGTGTGCGATGATATTAAATTATTCACAGATGTTAGAAAGAATTTCTTTAGGGTTTCACTTACACATTTGGGGCACACATGCTGCTGTTCAGTGATTTGTCAAAAAGTTCTCTCTTTTTTTCAAAAATACAATAATGAAGTGTATGTAAATATGTTTGTTGAACTTGGTTTTTAATTCACTGAGATGAATTTTCCTTTTAAATTGATTATATCAGGTTTCTAAGTCATACCTTTTTTCTTGTTCTTTACTGAATGCCTTCCCTCTAGTCACGGTTCAGTGTTGTGATTGTCATTTGTAATTCTTGAATCAAAGAAATGGTTCCCCTTTCCCTCCATTCTCATGTTCTTACACTTAAGAAAAGGCAAAGAAAAGAGAGGGGATGAAGAGAACACGCAATTTTGCTGTGCTCAAGTGGATTTTCCTAATTCTCATCCACATATTTTAATCTTTCTAGAGCATTTATTTTTTTGTGAAGAATTGTGCATTATAGAGTGTGAGAAGAAAAGTTAGATCATTTAAAATTCTATTATTTATTATAGTATATGCTGACAAATGCCCACATGGATTTGTTGACTTTCTCTGGTGGTGAATAGCTAGCAATGGAAAAGAAAACGCAGAAAGACAGTAAAAGGTATCATTTGATGGGGCATGTAAGGGGGAGAAAGTGATTATGTATTTGGAATCTTTCACTTAATGCATTTTGTGCTTTCCAAGGAAATAAAATGTGAACTTTGGGGATTAATGATTTGAAGGTAACTAATTATAAAAGTAAATCATTTTCCAGAAGAACACCCAAAGATGTTGTCACATTCTGCTTCTTTTCCCTTTTTTCCAAGAAGGCTGATATTTTGGATTTGTAAAACTTGTTTTCAAGCTAATTAATTTCAAGTAAGTGTATTTAAATTTCTCAAACAATATAGATTATTGTGGTACTATTTTTGCTTCCCAGCATTTATTTCTATCGAGTTAAATTTCACTTCTAATATTTTTCCCTCTGATTTTTGATTGAGTTGGGCAGGGACTGAAATGTGCATTTAAGTTCATTTTATAGTACCTGATTTTGAAATAAAACAGAAATTATGAAGGCAGTGGAGTTAATATAGTACCTAGCTGATTGAGGATAATCTTTGAGGTTTTCAGCCTAGGATATTCATCCTGGACAGACAATCAAAGTTCACTTCTGTGTGAGATGTATCTCATTGATTCTCAACAACAATTGTGAACTTCATTGTGATTAAAAGTAGTTTTCTAACTGTCAGAGTAATAACCATAGATAATTCGGCCTACAGTGTGTGATTGAACTGGTTAGCTTAGTTAGAATACTGTGCTTAATGAGGTCAAGATTGTAGGGTTGATCCCTGTCAGGGGCAGAGCTTCTTTCTGTTCCAAGGCCACCTGCTGTACTTAACTCTATCTGAGAGTCTTGTAGATTCATCGGATTGGTTGGTTTCCAAGGGAACTGATTATGAATTGAGATGCATCAAGGCAACTTTATCACCACTAGTGGAAAAACCGTTTAAAGTATGTTCCTTATTGATGTGTCATTTGCATATATGAAAGGCAGCCCAAATTAAATTAACAATTTTCTTGTGTGCCTTAATACAAGGTAGTCTCATTATCTTAACCACCATTTTAGACTGTGATATTAGTTAGTTATATTTAGCTCTTTAAAATATCTTTGTTTTAAATGTCAAATGAATTGTTCCCCTGGGGAAATCAGTTCAAGTGTTGATTCATAAATAAAACTTGTGAATCAAAAGCATTAAATTTTATTTCTGTTGCTGGAAACGATAAGCTAGAAATCAGATTTGTTTATAAACTTCATAGAAAAATGTGGAACTTGAAAAAAAAAGCATTCTAAACTATTTGCACCTGTTTTTTTTTCATTGTGACCTTCTTACTTCTTAATTTGTCTTATGTCTTCCTGACAGTAGTATAGCCAAAATTTCCCAATATAAAGTGTCTATTCTGTGACTTTTAAAACTATGTAAAAGACAAGTGTCATTTTCCTTACTCTCATTATGTGAAGAATAAGCTAATATGAGACAGAGCACTTTCTTCTGTTTTGAGATTGACAGGCTTCCTTCTATCTGTGTCTTTTGTGATAATTTGTGTATGCTATTAAATGATAAAAAATAAAACAATGTAGTCAAAACCAAATTTAATAAGGTGTTTCATTGTCCACTTTGGGTTACTAGCTTTGTAACTAAGAAATTATAAAATGTAAATAAATAGTATGAAATTGAACGTGTGCTTTCATTTTTAACTAAAATCAAGACAGGATTTGTGTTGCTGGTATGGCTTGAAATCTGACACCCTTTTAGTTCAGGTTTGATGTTGGGACAAAATGAGGCACTGCCAAGTCACTGAACATTTAACAGAGAAAAAGATTTACTTTATCCTAACCCAGCAAAGATATGAAGTAAGGCTGTCTTCTCTGTATAGCACCACTCTCATCTCCATCTATGAATGTGTCTGGTCAGTCAGTCAGTCAGTCACCAGGGAATGGTGACTGCTGTGGTCTCAGGAGACTGTCAAGTCTGAGAAGTACTGACTATAAGCTACTGAAACCTCTTGTGTCCCCAGACCAGGAAGTTGCATCAAAGAAGATGAGGCCAATCAAGTTGCATGGGGTCCAGGGCAGGAGGAAGAAGACTGTGTCAGGGTCAAGGCAGAGTATTAGGAAATGGTTGGTCCTGTCACATACTGTACCTTGATAGAAGGTCCTAATGATCTTCTAGGGCAGAGGCGGTCAACTCATGGGGAAAAAGGGGAAAAGGAGTAAACAGAAGTGAACAAAACAAAACCTCCTTCAGAAAGGCTGAGTTCCAAAGTCTCTCTGTACCCATCTCCCTACCACCCGCCAGCCCACCCACCGGGCCAAGCCCCAGGAACCTAGGTAGAGAGAATTGTTCGCCAGACTATTCCCGCAGGCAGAGAGGTGTTGTCCTTACCCTGGGAGCTCTTAGGATAAGCCCCTCCGGATAAGACTTCCTTACCCTGGTGGGAGTTCCTAGTTCAGTCAAAAGTCTGCACTTTTTCTCCAGGATGTGGTTCCCCTCTCAAAAGGAATCAGGATCTCTGGTTTAGAGACCCTAGGCTGGGACTCTTCACCCTCCATCTGCATCAAGAGGGATCTCTTCATTTGAGGGGCCATCAGCTTTATTAGCTGCCTCTTGGCTTTCATTGTTTTGCCCCTGAAAGCCCAAAACTGTCAGCTACTGAATATGCAGCCCTATTTACTTTAACTCTGAAGTCAATGGCAGTCCAACATGAGCAGCTCCCTTAACAACAACTAAGGTTTAGTGTCCTTGGTTTTCCCTTTCCCCTCTCAGGCAAACCCCTTTAGCACTCACAGAGCTAATCTGTCTGTCTAGGGAGGCACCTTGGACAGGTCCCACAGAGAAGATTCCTTTGTACAATTGGGAGGAATCTATATGTGCAGGGCTCTTCCCTTGACTCAACTACAATGTGAGCCATGAGGCTGTCCCTCATTTCATCCTGCTAACTATGCCAAGTGTCCTAGGCATGATTCCAAAGCATGTACACTCATACTACGGGTTTGATGTTGGGACAAAATGATTATCTGGATTTGGTTTTTCTTGTCTCTATCTGGAAATGCGTCTGGACAATCAGTCCTCAGGGTATGATGACTCCTGTGATCTAAGGAAACGCTAAGTCTGAGAGGAGCTAACTCTATGTGCCTGGCCAAGACTTTTTATACCCCTAGACCGACCAGGAAGCTATGTTATGGAAGTTGAGGACAATAAGGTTTCACAGATGGATAAAGCTGTGTCAGGAAACTACTGGTCCTATTAGAACTGGTAAATAAGTTTTCTTTAAATTGAGAAAAGCAGTCAAAGTTCTAGCTTAAGTTTTTATAAATGATGCTCTCCAGCTTTTAGGTTATGCTTACATATTCACAATTTTTTTTCTGTTCAGATACAGAATTATCTTATTGTAATAATTTGAAGTGAATTATTTCCTGGTCACACAAATGGAAATAACTGCATTGTCAAAACATATTTTGCCTATTTTTATATATAATTATATATTTTATCTTGGCACTACTGTATTTTATGGTTAAATTTGTTTATTTGGTGAATGGAGACCCAAAATGATAACACATCTTATTACTGTGGCACTAAGTTTATTGTAAATAGCTTCAGAGATGGAAATTGTTAAAATGACTATTTTTTTTACAAGGATACTTCAAAGGGTTTGTGATTTAATTACTGTAGCCTTTCCTAATCCTGATCAAACTCACTCTTTATCTTATTCTGTCTTTGAATCCTCATGGTGCTGAGGAAGTGACTCTGTTTGTGCTAATTGAGTATAAGCCCTGGCAGGTTCTACGAAGCTAGGCAGGTTTTAAGTATAAGCCTCATCTGTTACCAGAGGAGGGACCTCTAATTATCAAAAGGTTGGATGGCAGGTGATAGCATCTTTTTTACCACAAGTTATAAAAATGGCATTTTAAAAAATTCTTTCATGACTTCACGATTTTATTTGCTTTTCACTTTGGCTCAAATATCTCACTTTCAGGAAGAGATTTTTTTTCTTGTTTATATCAGTCACTAAGCTCTTTAGAATATTTTTTCTTAGTATATTCACAACTAAAACCAGTTATATACATGTACACAGTGCAGGGAATGGAAGATTGAAGTAGCAAAAGGGATGTATGCACCTGAAGCATTCTGACATATGGGTCAACAGAGAATCTTTTTGCAAATGATCTGGATATGAAGGTGGATTTCCTCATTTGTAAACATAAACAAATAAGAATCCAGTTCTTCTGGAATCTAAAAGCTTTCTATAAATGTCAGGTGTTGCTTTTCAGAGAAAAATCAAGATAAATGTGATAGGATAATTAACCCTTCCTCTATTTTTAAAAAATATACTGAGTGCTTAAATGACCTGCACAGACCCACGCCCAGAGACAGTAAGGGAAATACACCTACTATCATAGAGGCAGTAAAGTGCTGGAGCTGTAATTTGAACCCAGGTTTTATGACTTCCATTCCTGCACTCTTCCCACTACCCAATGCTGCACTCCTTGGAAAAAAAATGACTTTAACTTTGCAGTGACCTTCAACCTGAATTATGTTGCTTATGGTTATATGGGCCAGGCAGAAGTCCACAAGTTTAGAAACCTGGTTTGTCTTGCCTTCCATCCATAATGACATTTTAAAAAAAATTAATTTTAACAAAAATCTATCTTTCCTCCCATTTTCCTACTTCCCTTTTAGAAAAAAAAAAGGAAAGAAAAACAAACCCTTGTAGCAAATGTGCGTAATTAAGTAAAAAAAAAAACTTCCCACATTGGCCATGTCTAAAAAATATGTGACTCATGGATTCAATTTTTAGGAGGTGGGTAGCAAGTTTCATCACCATGCCAATGGAATTGTAGTTGGTCATTGGGTTGATCAGAGTTCTTAAGTTTTTCAAAATTGTTTGTATTTACACTGTTTTGTCATTATATAAATTGTTCTAGCTTTCCTTGCTACTTTTTGAAACAGTTCATACAAGTATTAACAAAGTTCTCTGAAACTGTCCCTTTTTTCCTTTCTTATATAATGAAATAGTATTCCATTACATCCATAAAACAAAATTTGATGGGTACTTCCTTAATTTCCAGACATTTTGCTACTAAAAAAAACTGGTATAAACATTTTTTTACACATGAGTCATTTTCTTCTTTTATCTCTTTGGGGTGATAGGACTAGCACTGGGTCATACGGTTTGCATAGTATAGGAACTATGGGGGCATTATTGGTTTCTAGAATGGTTAAACCAATTCACAGATCCACCAGAAGTGAATTTATTTGCCTGTTTTCCAGAATCCCTTCCAACACTTTTCAAAAATTTCTTCTTGTCAACTTTTTGAGTCTGATGAGTTTAAGGTGGAAGCTCCAAGTTGCTTTATTACATGTTTATTTAATAGCAATTTGGAATACCCTTTTCAAATTGATATTCATAGCTTGGATTTCTTCCTTTTAAAGCTGGTCTGTTCATATTCTTTGACAATTTATTTGTTGGGGAATGGCTCTTATTCTTAAGTTTTAAATCAATTCCTAATATATCTTCAAAATGATTATCAGATAAATTTGCCACAAAGTTTTTCTTCCCCCAGTTAACTACTTCCCTTCTAATTTAAGCTATACCAGTTTTGTTTGTGTAAAAAAAAATTATGTTATTGGAATTGTTTATTTTATCGTATGTGATCTTCCCATTCACTAGTTTGGTCATGAAAGCTTCCCTTATCTATTGATCTGAAAGGTAATTTCTTCCTTGCTACTCTGATTTGTTTATGATTTGACCTTTTGTTTTTAAGTCATGTAATCATTTGGAGCTGATCTAGTTATAAAGTATGATGTTCCATTCATAGTTTCTACCAGACCACTTTCTAGTTTTCGTAGCAGTTTTTGTCATGTAATAAATTCTTATCCCAACAGCAAGTCATCTTTGAGTTTATCAAATACTAGATTATTGTGTTCCTTTGGTTCTGTATATTGATTACCAAATCTATTCCAGTGACCAACTTCCCTGTTACTTACCAGTACCAAATAATTTTGAATATTACTACTTTGCAGTATAGTTTGTAGTATTGTCTGTTACTACTGGGTCCATTTCTTCTTACTTTTTCCCCCCATCATTCCCATTGAGATTCTTGGCCTTTGTTTTTCTGGATGAATTTGGCCTTTTTTCCTTCTTCTAGCTCTCTAAAGTAATCTTTTGAAAGTTTGATTGGTAAATGAATTTAGGGAGTATTGTCATTTTTATTATATTTTCTCAGCCAATCAGCAGTTCATATTTCTCCAATTATTTAGATGTCTTTATTTTTATAAGGAGTATTTTGGAGTTGTAATCATAGTTTCTGTGTGTATATCTTGTTTGGTAGACTTTCAATTACTTTATACTTTCTGTGGTTATTTTAAATAGAGTTTCTCTTTCCATCTCCTTGTATTAAATTTTGATGGTAATATGCAGAAATGCTTATTTTTACATAGATTCTTTTATATGCTACAATTTTATTAAATTATCAATTATTTCAATTATTGCAAACCTTTTTAGTTGACTGACTAGAGGTCTCTGTGTAAATTATCATGTCATCTGCAAAAGATAAATGTTTAATCATTGCTTATGCTTCTTTCCTCAATATCTTTTTTTGTCTCATTATATAGCTAGCATTTCTAGCACTATATTAAATAGTAATTGTGTTAATGAAATTCTTGTTTTACTTCTAATCTTAACGGAAAGCCTCTAATTTATCCTCATTAAATAAAATGTTGGCTCTTGGCTTTAGGTACTTTTCATATTAGGAAATATCCATTTATTCCTATTTTTTAATATTTATTTAAAACTTAGGTAGGTATTGTGTTATTCAGAAGCTTTTTCTGAAACTATTCATATACTCATGTAAGAGTTATTTTTATTATTAATATTGTCTGTTATGCTGATAGTGAACAAGTAGGAATCAGTGGGTAGAGTCTTGGTGAGGAGAAGAGAAGACTAGTGGAGCAGAAGGAGATCAATTCAATTGTAAATCACTATTGCTAACAACACTCTTCTTTTATCATCATCTTTCTCTTTGAAGAGTAAAACATGTAAGATCATATGATGGAGGTAAGTGATTAGTAATCATAACCATTAATTTAGAAGGGATAATAAACTCATTTATAAAATAGAAGTTAGCAGAATGGATTAGAAAGCAGAATTTACTAATATATTGTTGATAAGAAACATGCTTGAAACTTAAAAACTCACAGCATTAGAGTTCTAATGACGGAGCAAAGTGAAATTTATTGTGTTTCCAGAGAACTCAAAAAAGCAGAGGTAGCAACTATGATTTCAACCAAGGCAAGAGCAAAGACAGACATGGTTAAATGAGACAATGAAGAAAACTACATTGTGTTTAAAGGTAACACAAGGAATAAAATAAATCACTAATATAAGTACACACTGAATGGCATAGCTTCTAAAAACTTAAAGGGAAAAATAATATAATTATAGAAAGAAACTGATTGCACAACCTTGATAGCTATCACCTTCAATATACTCCTTTCAGATAATGGTACAAATGTAAGGAAGATAGAGTTTAAGAATCTAAATATAATTTTAGAAAAACAGTATGTACAATAGCTCTCTAGCAATTACTGAATAAGGATATACATACACATGCATAAACTGTACATCTCACCATTACAATAATTAATCATATACTATGACAAAAAAACCTTATAAACACATTCTGCTGTGATATGCTGATATAGTGTCTCTGAAATTAATTTGACACACTAGCTTACTTTGAGAACAATTATAAAGTTGACAGAATAAAGGATTTCCTTGAACTAATGCTATGAATGTCTGATAAAGGGAAATATATAAATTACTTTGCAAACCTTAAAGTACTATATAAGTGTTGGCTATTATTATGATTGTTGTTACTATTAATGATAATTATTAATCAAACACTTTCAAGAGTATTTACTATAAAGGAAGCCTGGCACCTTCAAATCTCATTGTGATAAAGTGTTCCAATTAGCCACATAACTTTTTACAAATACACAGTTCTTCATAGCATTAATTGGGGGGATGGAAATAGTTACCTAAGAGCATGCTTCCTTGTTAGATCCTTGATCATGGGCTGAACAAGACTGATAGGATTTAATGTGGAAAGGACCTTGGAGATTATCTGATTCAATGCCTTAATTTTCTTTTTTCTTTTTTTTTAGCTTTAACTTTATTTAATATATTTAGTTTTCAGCATTGATTTTCACAAGAGTTTGAATTACAAATTTTCTCCCCATTTTTACCCTCCCCCCCACTCCAAGATGGCGTATATTCTGGTTGCCCTGTTCCCCAGTCAATCCTCCCTTCTGTCACCCCACTCCCCTCCCATCCCCTTTTCCCTTCCTTTCTTGTAGGGCAAGATAAATTTCTACACCCCATTGCCTGTGTATCTTATTTTCTAGTTGCATGCAAAAACTTTTTTTTTTGTTTTTGAACATCTGTTTTTAAAACTTTGAGTTCTAAATTCTCTCCCCTCTCTTAATTTTCCATTTGAGGAACCTGAAGCCAAAAGAAGAAACTAAGTGATTTGCCTGAGGTCACACATGTAAATAGCAGAAGAGAGTTTTGGACCCAAATACTTTGACTTGATATCTAGTGCTCTCTTTTGAAGAAGGCCAAGGTTTAAGAAACACAAATTAATTAATTGTCCACTGCTTTACATCTTTCAGATATGGTTTTATATTAACTAAAACTACTGATTGAAGTAAATTTGATTATTTTCTATGGATTGTGTTAGCCCATTACTATTCAACAAACATGAAGTATCTATTAATAAGAGCATGACATTATCTTAGTAAGCAGACAATAGCTCTTGCTTTTGTGAGTTTACAGCTTAAAAGAAACAATCCTAATTCAAATAGATATGAAAGATATATCAATCTTATAAATTAATTATTCTGTACGATTGAATAATAGTCAGTGCAAAGTATGCTTTATATTGCATATAAAAGTGTGGCAAAAACCAAATAAACATATAGCCTTCTAGTTAAGATAAAGCCTTCTACATGGCATTTTCATTAAAGTTTTCTTTAAAAAGACATTATGTTCTGTGGAATACTGCATTTATTTCTAAGGTGGATATAGACTAATTTTTTAAAAAAATTATATAATGACTTTATTGTGGAGCATGACCAAATCCAAGTGGCAAAATTTCCTCTTAGCTGTGTCTGAAACAACCAGTTATAACTTATATAAAAATCTCAGTATAACACCAATGCCCCCAAGATCTATCTTCTTGATCTTTAAATTAATTAGTGGCATGTTTGTTATGGCTCACAACTCTGTGTTATGTTGGATTTGTAGTAGACCATGATTTCATATATCTGCTTGTCTTGTTTTTATTAAGCACTGAGATTTGCTAGAAAATTAGCACAGGAGTGACATTTGGATTACAGAAAAAGAATATGGTCTAAGACTTTCTATCAGGTGCCACATAACCCTAGATTTCTAGTTTGAGAGCCAAATTCAGCAAAAGTAATAGTTAGACTCAGTTTTCCAACTTAAAACATAAATGGTTTTGAAAATGTATCAGGTTTTGTGTACAAAGCACATAGATTTGTGTGACTTTTTTGATAACTGTATACTTCTAGTAACTTTATGGCTTGAGGTAATATCTTTCATTGTTTAAATGCAGAATTTTGTTTTACTTTTTAAAAAGTACGCTGATTGATGGCTGTCTGCTGCATAAACATTGTATGAAAAACAAAATATAAACAAATAATATTAATAGACTATGTAAGTAAAGGGATAAGTACTCATTGGTGTCTTGGATGCAAGTCTCTTTCTTTTTTCAAACTAGCTGCAGTGATTTTCCAGAACTGCATTTCTGACTATATCAGTCCTCTCTTTACTATTTAAAGCCCTTCACATCTTGGACCCAGTCTACCTTTCTGACCTACATTATTCACAGCAATGTGCTGGAGACAGTTCTTACTGGCTCTCATGATAATTGTTAAATTTTCAGTGTGAGCATTTATTTACTGACAAAGCGTTATTTATTGGCAAACAATATATATCAAGGCTTTATTGTTTTGTTGATTGTCTAGACTTAAGAAAATTGAGGAGAAAATGTTAAAAATGCAGATTAAGCCTAAAACTATGTTCAGCACAGTCTTCTCCCCCTTCCACCCCGAGAGCTGGTTGTTAAACATTTACCAAGTTATCCCTGATTAGTTCCCTTCCCATATCCCAAAGTCCAGCCAGATTGGCTTTCTTGATATTCTTCATAGCACTTTGTATCCTGTCTCATTGCCATTCAACTGGCAGTCCTCTGTGCCTGAATTGCACTCCCATTTTACTTCTTTTTTTTTAATTTCCTTTAAGAATCTGCTGAAGTAGTATCTTTCCTGATCTATCACTTGTAGCTGCTAGTGGCCTTATTTCCAAAATTTACTATGTATTGTTTTATATGTATTTACAGATACTCATGTTGTCTCCACCAGTAGAATATAAGCTTCATGAGGGTTTATTTTTTTTTTTGGTTTTGTTTTGTTTTTCATTTTTGTCTTTGAACCCTCAGCACCTAGGACAGGGGCTGGTGTGTAAGAAGCACTTTGTAAAAGCTTATTGACTGACTGGCTCTTTGATGTAGCACATAAAACAACATGATATTGGTGGTTATTTCTGTGTTAATTTAATATTTGCTTTTAAAGTTATGTAACAGTTCACAGTTTTACTGCTACGCTTTGTTCTGCATATATTTAATTATTCATACTTGTTGACAATATAGTTTTTAATAAAAAAAGAAAATTCAAAAACAACATGCTTATCAAATAGCTTACTGAATTTTTTAAAGACTCTTTTAGACATTGTTTAACGCTTCTACACAAGAAATAAGAGATTTGGAAAGGACTCATTCTTTTAATAATGTCAAGTTGATTCAGCCCCTTAAATGTGTTTCCCAAGTTTCCATTAAGAATTTCTTCACGTATTTGCCTTCGGTGATCTTAGACACTCCCATGGTTTCAATCATCACCTCTCTGCAGATTTTTCCCAAAACGCCCTCTCTAGAACTTCTGTCTAATGTTTCCAAATGCCTGCCAGATATCCTGTTGACATCTCAAATTCAATGTGTCCAAAAAAAACTCCAATAAAACACCTAATTATTTTCCTCCTCTTAAATCTGCCCTACCTCTAACTTCTCTAATTCTATTGGTACTATCATTGTCTCATAACTTTGCAGTAATCTTTGATTCTTTTCCTTTCTCTCTCACTTTCTATGCCTAGTCCGTTATTAAGTTCTGTTAGTAAACCTCCAAAATAACTCATATTCTGGCTCTTTTACTTCACTGTCTGGAACCATGAAAATGCAGGGGCTCGTGTCTTTGCTTCACTTTTAAGGATTTTTCCTTCCTGGAAAGGGTACAGGTTCATACACAGTCACAGGCAGAACCATAGAGTAATAGATCTTTGCATCATCTGATTTAACCTCATAATTTTAACAATGATGCTGAGAAAAAAGATTCACATGAAAAGAAAATTTAACTGAGGTAAAATCAGGACAGCTTAATTTTAGAGGTATCTACATAGTACAGCAGGTAAAGTAATAGACCTGGAGTCTGGAAAATCTGGGTTTAAATGTTGCCTCAGCTATGTATTCGCTAAATAATGCTGGGTAAATTATGCTCCTTTATCCTCAGCTAAAGTGAAGATAATAGCTGTTTTACTTCTAATAGTGGATGTGAGTCTCAAATGAGATAACATGTAAGGCTTTATAATCCTTAATTTTGAACACAGTTGGAATGCAGTTTGTTGAAATAAGTAAATAAATGAACTAGGTCCTTGGTGCTAACATCATCCTAGTCAACCATGTATATAACCTTAATGGCATCCTTTTTCCCTCTTCTCTCCATCCTCTCACCCCATCTAACCAGTTGCCAAGTCTTGTCATTTCTATAGTGAGTAACAGTGGTGATACTAAATATTTTTTACTTTACTTTTTAATCCTTGTCAGTTCTACCTCCATGTCTCTGAAAACTCATTTTTTTCTTTTCACTCACATAGCTGCTACCATAACTTAGTCCCTTATCACCTCTTCCCTGAACTACTGTAACAGCCTCCTAATTGGTTTACCCTGATTGCAGTATTTCCTCTCTCCAATCTACTCTCCACACAGCTGCCAAAATAATCTAAGGCACAGGTCTGATAATTTCGCTCTCAGTTCAAAAATCATCATTGGTTTTCTGTTGCCTTATAGGTGAAGTACAAATTCCTTAACCTGGAAATCAAAGCCTGTCACAATCTGGCTTCCACCTACCTTTTCAACTTCTTGCTTTCCATTCATTTTATGTTTCTTTCACACTACATTAATGTGTATGTTGTCTAAATTACAATAATAGTAACGATAATGATAGCTAACAGCCTAGCACTTTAAGGATTGCAAAACATTTTATATGCATTGTCTCATCTTTATTCTCTGGCCGTACCACAGTGCCTTATCCCATATCTGGAATGTACCATCTTTCTCATCTGTGCCTATCAAAATCTTTGTTTACCTTAAATTCTTAGTTCTTGTGCTATTTCCTCAGTGAATTCTTCCCTGATCTCCTTAATTGTTACTGCTTTTTTTCTCCTCAGATCACTTATATTGATTTACCTGTGTATATGTTGTATTCCTTTTTCTCTTTTGCTTATTAAGTGTTTGTTGAATGGACTCAATTAATTATTATATATACTCCTCAGGCAAAAGTTCTTTATTATGCAAGGGAAAAAAAACAAAACCAAACAAGTACAATCTTGCTTATTTTATTACAATCTGACAAACCACATTTCTAATTAATATCCAGGTACTGAAATGTTGCAATAGAATTTTAAATGCCATTCTCAGTTGACAGGGATCAAACTATAGAATGAACTCATCTAAAATAAAAAAAAAACAGTAATGTTTAGTTGCTTGGTCTACTGTTTGGTGAGAAGCAATTATCAAATGAACACAATGGGTCATTCAGACAGATCTCAGGGTAGTTTTGAAGTGATTTTATTTTTGGGCTTTTTGTGTAGTCTGTACTCCATCAGACTTTGTTAGACAAACCTGTATCTCTAGGCTTAATTTCCTGGTCTCTAATTTGCTGAGAGAAATCTTGAAATCTCTGAAATGGCATTCCCTGCCCCAATGATACTCCATCATCATTTTCTTATTCCTATAAAATAAGTAATTTCTATTTCAGTAAGAGAAGAGTAAGCCTTGGAAAATGTATAAATGCTTTAATATACATCAAGTTAAATTTCTGTATGGAGCTAAATCTCACAATTATCAGGCACAATAGTGATTTTTTGTGGTTACTAAAATGTTATAGCTCCCATCCAATTATCCAATTTAAAAGTTTTTCTCCCTCTATCAAAAATAATCTTCATCATTTTAATCAGTCTAATTAATGTTACAGTTATAGTTAATTTTATCTGGATAACAGCAACGGGAAAAAAATCTCTCTAAATTAGCCCTGGGTTGGAGCCAAAGTTGGAATCCTTGTTTCCAGGGTAATTAGAACCTAGAAGAGGGAGTAGAATGGGGTGATAGCTACAGACCCACAACAAGGGCCAGACCAGGAAGGCAGACTAAGGGATATTTGCTCTTGGAATTGCCGGGAATGGAATAGCCAGAACCATCAATAATCAGTTCAGGTCCTCCCTCTGATGTTTATTCTCTGCATGACCTTAGGAAAATCACTTTAGTACCATGGTCCCCAGTTTCCTTATTTGTAACATAGAGGAAAAGCAACAGAATTACATGTCTTTTGACCTCCTTTCCAGTTTTAGAGTCATGATCCTATGAATCTAAATGGTTTCATGTCTTTACTCTTTTCTTCTTCTTTCCCCTCCGACTCTAATTAACTTTATTCTGAAAACTCAAAAGTATGAGAGTGCTAGACTAAAACAGATTTAAAACAAACAAATGAGTCAGCTCAAAAGCTTTCAGTTCAGAAATATAAGCATCTACTACTTTCAGCACCATAGGAAAGTCAGCCAATGCCACTGACCTTTGTTTGCCTCATCTGTAAAATGAGGATAAACATACTTGTACCACCTACCTCATACAATTATTGAGAGAAAAGTGCTTTGCACACCTTAAAGTGATATAGAAAAGTGATTTATTATTATTAATTTTTGTCTTGAGCAAAAAATACTTGAGGAATTTAGTGTTCATGGATGGCCTATGCTGATATACCAAAAGATGACAATACTACCAAAATTAATTACAGATTTAGTGTTATAATAAACAAAATAACAATAGGATATTTTTGGAGAAACAAAATCAATATTCATTTCTTTTAACCTTATAAAACAAATTTTGCCCGAATGTGTCTTACACAATATGCATTTTGTCCTTTGATGTTATGTACTGACAGAGAACTGAATAAAATTTCAAAGTTTTGTTTTCCATAGATTTTCAGGAAAAGAAATTATTGGCATTACTTCACAATTGACTAGGCATTAGAAGTATTTTCCTCTTTAAATATTGTTGGACTCGTGTTTTCCATCATAAATGAAAATTTATTCTTCTTATTCTTTATATCCTCTCTGATTATATGCAACTGATAACATAAATGGAGAAGAGAAAATAGCTCTTGATTTTAGAATGATGTATACTTGGAAATATTAAATGACAAATTAAATGGCAAATAGCCTTTGTGAAATTTAGAGATCAATCTGTAGTCAGTTTCATGTAATTAAGTTTATATTAATTGAACACCTACAACATTTGCACCCATGTTGTCTTCAAGGCATCATGCTATGTATGCTGTACAAGAATCTAATTCTTTACGTCAGATTTTTAAAAATCTTCCGTAAACTACTTTAAATTTTAATTTTTGTTGTTGTTGTTCTGGGAGTGTTAGAAGTAAAAATCATGGCACTTAAAAATGAATTCCATTAATATTCTTTGTCAAAACTAACTTCATTATCCCAGGGGATGTATAAGGGATCAAAAAGACAAACTAGAAGAAAGGAAAATATTCAATAAATGAGACCTTCCCAATTTAATACAACCAGAATTCATCACAGCCAGCATTCATTTTCTGTCTCTGAGTTCCTTTAGCACTTATAGAATATGCCAAATAACTTATCATTTGAATTTATATTGTCATGCATTATTCTTTAGTTTTAATATAAATTTTCTTTAGTAATATAGTAGCTAGCATTTATATAGTGTTTTAAGGTTTGTAAAGCATTCTGTAGATTTTATCTCATTTGATCTTCACAACTACCATATGAGATAGGTGCTTTTATTATCTCCTTAGGCTTAGAAAGCTTAAATGACTTGCCTAGAGTCACACGGCCACTAAAGTGTTTAAGACTCAATTGAACTTAGATCTTCCTGACTCCAGGTCCAGTGCTATATTCATTCACTGTGCCACTTAGCTACCTGTAATAAGGCTGTATTGGACTATGGAAGACAGCCTTCGATCCTTAACCAGACATTCCTTCTTGGTTTTAGTGCATCATGTGGAGTTTTGAGAAACCATTTTCTAGCTATGACTGATGGAAGGGAATTCTTGTGTATGGTTACAAAAAGTCTTTTAGGGGCAGAACCAAGATGGCAGCTGGAAAACAGGGAGTTGCTTAAGCTCTCCCCCAAATCCCTCCAAAGACCTGTAAAAAAATTACACTAAACAAATTCTACAGCTACGGAACCCACGAAATAACAGAGGGAAACAAGTTTCCAGCCCAAGATGGTCTGGATGGTCTCAGGGAAGTTTCTGTTGTGCTGTACTGGGAGCCAGGCACAGCCCAGCATGGGCCGCGCTAGGACAGACCAGGCAGGAAGTAGACCAGGTGGAGCAGGCCTCAGGGCCCTGAATCACTGAGCTGTGGCAGTTTCCAGACTTCTTAACCTACAAATGCCAAAGACAACAGAGCAAGTCTGTGGGAAAACTGCTGGATCTGGGTGAGAGAAGTGCGTGGTGTGGCCCCAGGCCCAGGGCAGCAGGTAGCAGCAGCAGGAAGCTCCTGAGGCTGCTTCCAGAGCTCCAGCAGCAGCTGCTTTTGGAGCCCCTGGCCAACACAGTGGGAGGAATCAAGTGGCAGATCAGAGTGGGAGTTCAGGGATTGCTTTGCTGGAGCAGAGGCAGGGTTTTCTTGCTTTGCCCTGCTTGGATCTGGGTCATGGTCCTGGTTGGCAGTTCTTTGGGAAGGTGAAGCACTGGTGTGGCAGGGCTTGTAGTGACTGTGGAGAGGGAATCCTTTTGGTAGATATATGGCAGAAAGGAGTGCTTGCACTCACAGACAAGAGCAAAGGCCAGGAGAGTAGTATCATACCACTTCAGAATAGAAGTAGCTTTGAAAACAGCAGCTCAAAACCCGTGAAGCTACAGACAAAAGACTCTCCACTCTGAAAGCAGTCATACCCTGACAAAAAGCTCAAAAGTCAAGTAATTGGCTGGAAAGATGAGCAAGCAGCATAAAAGGACTCAGACTCAGACTATAGAACCTTTTCTCAGTGACACAGAAGATCAAAACATACAGTCAGAAGAAGTCAACAAAGTCAAAGAGCCTACATCAAAATCCCCCAAGAAAAATATGAATTGGTCTCAGGTCATGGAAGAGCTCAAAAAGGACTTAGAAAAGCAAATAAGAGAAGTAGAGGAAAAATTGGTACGAGAAATGAGAGTGATGCAAGAACATCATGAAAAACAAGTCATTGACTTGCCAAAGGAAACCCAAAAAATACTGAAGAAAATAACACCTTAAAGAATAGACTAACCCAAATGGCAAAAGAGCTCCAAAAAGCCAATGGGGAGAAGAATGCCTTGAAAGGCAGAATTACCCAAATGGAAAAGGAGGTCCAAAAGACCACTGAAGAAACTACTACCCTAAAAATTAGATTGGAGCAAGTGGAAGCTAGTGACTTGATAAGAAATCAAGATATTATAAAACAGAACCAAAGGAATGAAAAAATGGAAGACAATGTGAAATATCTCATTGGAAAAACCACTGACCTGAAAAATAGATCCAGGAGAGATAATTTAAAAATTATTGGGCTACCTGAAAGCCATGATCAAAAAAAGAGCCTAGATATCATCTTTCAAGAAATTATCTAGGAAAACTGCCCTGATAGTCTAGAGCCAGAGGGTAAAATAGAAATTGAAAGAATCCATCAATTGCCTCTTGAAAAATATCCCAAAAAGAAAACTCCTAGGAATATTGTCGCCAAATTCCAGAGTTCCCAGGTCAAGGAGGAAATACTGCAAGTAGCCAGAAAGAAAAAAAATTTGAGTATTGTGGAAACACAATCAAGATAACACAAGATCTAGCAGCTTCTACATTAAGAGATTGAAGGACTTGGAATATCATATGATATTCTGGAGGTCAAAGGAGTTAGGATTAAAACCAAGAACCACCTACCCAGCAAAACTGAGTTTAATACTCCAGGGCAAAATATGGATTTTCAATACAATAGAGGACTTTCAAGCTTTCTCAATGAAAAGACCAGAGCTGAATAAAAAATTTGACTTTCAAATACAAGAATCAAGAGAAGCATGAAAAGGTAAACAAGAAAGAGAAATCATAAGGGCCGTTAACTAAAGTTGAACTCTTTTGTTTATATTCCTACATGGAAAGATGATATTTGTAACTCATGATACCTTTCTCAGTATTATGGTAGTTGTAGGAGATGTGTATATATATATATATATATATATAGATAGATAGATAGATAGATAGATAGATAGATATAGATATGTAGATATATAGATATGTAGATATATATATATATGTAGATATAGATACAGATACAGACTGAGGGCACAGGGTGAGTTGAATATGAAGGGATAATATAATTAAGAGGTGAGACATGAATATATTGGGAGGAGAAATGGAGAGATAGAATGGGGTAAATTATCTTATATAAAAGTGCCAAGAAAAAGCAGTTATAATGGAAGGGAAGAGGGGGCAAGTAAAAGGGAATGAGTAAAATCTTGCTCTCATCAGATTTGACTTCAGGAGGGAATAACATACACACTCAATTGGGTATCTTACCCTACAGGAAAGTAGGGGGGAAGGGGATAAGAGAGGGGGATGATAGAAGGGAGGGCACATTGAGGGAGGAGGTAATCAAAAGCAAACGCTTTTGAAAAGGGACAGTGTCAAGGAAGAAAATTGAATAAAGGGGGACAGGATAGGAGGGAAGGAAATATAGTTAGTCTTTCACAACATGACTGTTACGAAAGTGTTTTACATAGTGATACATGTGTAGCCTATGTTGAATTGCTTGCCTTCTCAAGGAGGGTAGGTGGGGAGGGAAGTAGGGAGAAAATTTGGAACTCAAAAGTTCTAAAAACAAATGCCAAAAAAAGTTGTTTTTACATGCAACTAGGAAATAAAATATATAGACAAGAAGGTATTGAAATCTATCTTGCCCTAAAGGAAAGTAAGGGGGAAGGGGACAAGTTGGGAGAGTGGGGTGACAGAAGGGAGGGCAGACCGCAGGAAGGGCAGTCAGAATATGTACCATCTTGGAATAGGGGGTAGGGTAGAAATGGGGAGAAAATTTGTAACTCAAAATCTTGTGGAAATCAATGTTGAAAAGTAAAAATATTAAATAATGAAAAATACATTTTTAAAAAATGTGTTTTAATTCACTGTGTAGCCAAACCAAGTGAAGGTGCTGAGCTGCACCTTCATGTGTGCGTGTCACTCAGGCATGACACAGATTTACTCATGCTGGAAATTTCATCCAAAAGTATAGCATATAATGTGGCATCCATAGCCCTTATCCCCAACCCTCTTCTCTCTGGACTGGCTCACTCTTTCCTACATGCACTCATGCTTTCATGCCTGGGTAATGTTTGAGGAGGGTTGACCACTGGTGGTAATAGTGTTTGAAGAAAAAGAAATTCTGAACTTAGCAAACACTAAATAAAATGAGCAGTTCTATACTGTACTGTACTAAATAGAAGAGAAAAAAAGTGGATTGCATATGAAAATGTGAACCTCTATTACACAGTTATTTTTTTCCTTTAAAAGTATATAATACATTTGACATATAACTATCAAAACTGTCCTGTGTATTTTTTTCCTTCTGGTCTTACTTATCTTCTGTGAATTGTTTCAATGACCTTCTTAAGGTGGGGTAGAGAGTGGGCAAAACTTTGACTAGCCTCCCTCTTTCTAGTTCCACCACATTAAAAAAGAAAGCAAAACAGAACACTCATTACAAACGTGTAGTCAAGCAAAGAAAAATTATCCCTCATTAGCTATGTCCAGAAATGCATCATCACACTAGTATTTCTGTTACTTGCATCAGTATAGTTATTCTAATCATCCCTCCTCCTCCCAGAGAGCCATCTCATATGACAAATATTATTTTTGGAGAGGAAAAAATATCAGCATAACTGAATGTCACATTTAAAAAGCCAAAAAACATGTGCAATGTATAATGCCTCTCAATCTCCTACTTACATGAAGGGGAGGTTTGGGATGTCTTCTCATATCTCATTGTTTGTGTCCTGCTTACTCTTAGTAATTTTGTTAAATTTGGTTTTGATATTTTGGTGTTTGGTTGGTCTTTCATTTATATTGTTGTTGTTACTACACACACACACATATATAGTTTTCTTGGCTCTGCTTACTTAATTCTATATTGATTTACATAGATCTTTCCATGCTTTTCCACATAGATCTTTCTATGCTTCACATACATCATTTCTTATAGACAGTAAAATTATGGTACATAAATATAATAGAATATTCCCCACTTATTGTCCAATTGGTAGGCATCTTTGTTTCCAATTAGCTATCATAAAAATGCTGCTATGTTTTGGAATATGTGGAGACTTTCTTCTGATTGACGAGTTTCTTGGAGTATAAGCCTAGTAATAAGAGTCTGATACAAAGGCTATGCACATTTGAGTCACTTTATTTGCATAATTCCAAATTGCTTTCCAAAATGGTTGCACCATTTCATAGCTCTACCAATAATGTATTAGTGGTCCTATATTTCACAACTGCTCTGATATTAACTCTTTTCCTTTTTTTTTTCAATTTACAAGGTGTGAGGTGAAACCTCAAGGTTATTTTGATATGTAGTTTTCTTATTTTTAGTGGTTTGGAGCATATTTTCATCTGATTGTGAATATATTGCAATTCTTTTGAGAACTTTGACCATTTGTGTAATAATTTTGTCTCTGCAGAAGCTTTTCAATTTTAAATAATAATAGTTAGCTATTTTTTATCTTTTATATTTTCCTCTATCTCTTGTTTTCTCTCCATAGTTTTGAGAAGTACATGATATGTTTCTCTTCTAATTTTTTATAGTATGACTGTTAATATTAATGTCACATTTATTTAGAATGTGTTGTAGAATATAGTATAATGTTTTGGTCTAAGCCTAATTTCTGCCATATTGCTTTCCATTTTTCCCAGGAATTTCTATCAAATAGAGAATTTTACCCAAGGTAATTTCTGTTTTCTACTTTGTTTCAAACACTGGGTTATTGAGTTCTATTATTTCTGAATCTTCCTTGTGTAATCTTTTCCACTGATCTCTGTTCTTTATTCATTTATGATCCTAGAATTTCCAGAATTATATTAAAAATAGTAGGAAAGTGGTCATCCTTCCTTTACTCCCATATTTATTGGAAAAGGTACTACTGTATGTGTAGCACTGTATGTGAAAAAATTATTGTTTCAACTAACATTTTAGTTACATCTTTAGAATTTTCCAAGTATATTATATCATGAACAAAATGAGAAAGCTTTATTACCTTACTGACCTTTCTGATTCCTTTAATTTGTCTTTTCCCTCTTAGTGCTATTGCTAGCATTTCTAATACAGTATTGAATAATATTGGTGATAATGGGCATTCTTGTTTCACTCCTGAGCTTTTTGGGAAGGCTTCTATCTTATCCCTATTACAAATAATGCTTGCTGTTGGTTTTAGGTAGATGCTTCCAAATATTTTAAGGAAAAATCCTTTTATAGCTTTGCTTTCAAGTATTTTGTTGTATTTTGTCAAAAGTTTTTCTGTATCTGTTGATATAATCGTATTATTTTTGTTACTGATATAATAAACTGTGTTAATTGTGTTCTTTATGTTAAACCATCTTTGCATTCTTGGTATAAATCAATGCCATCCCAGTTAAATTACCAAAAACCTATTTTATTGACCTAGGAAAAAATAGCAACAAAATTTATTTGGAAGAACAAAAGGTCAAGAATATCAAGGGAATGAGTGAAAAAATGTAAAGGAAGGAGGTTTAGGAGTTCTAGATCATAAACTATATTACAAAATGGTAATTATCAAAAGTATCTGTGGTACTGGCTAAGAAACAGAAAGGTAGATCAGTGGAACAGAATAACATTCAGTACACAGTAGTGAATGATTATAGTAACCTTGTGTTTGACAAATGAAGAGATTTAAGCTTTGTGGATAAAAACACACTGTTTCGTAACAAAAATGTTGGGAAAACTGCAAAGGAGTCTGGCAGAAACTAGATATAGACCAATACCTTACACTGTTTACCAAGATAAGGTCAAAATGGATGCATGGCATAGATGTAAAGAGAGGTATCATAAGAAAATTATGAGAACATGGAACATACTACCTATCAGACTAATGGGTAGAAGAAGAATTTATGAATAAACAAGAGATAGAGAGTATTGTGATATGTAAAATGGGTAATTTTGATTGCATCAAATTAAAAGGGTTTCCTACAAATAAAACCAGTATAGTCAAGATTAGAAGGAAAGCAGAAAATTGGGAAAAAATGTATTGACAGTTTCTGAGAAAAAGGTCTCATCTCAAATATGTAACTTTTTCAAATTTATAAGAATGAGCCCCTCCCCAGTTGATAAATGGTCAAAAGATATGAACACACTGTTTTTGATGAAGAAATCTAAACCACTTATAGGAAAAAAACTCTAAATCATTATTGATTAGAGAAATGCAAATTACAACAACTTTGAGATATCACCTCATATCTATCACATTGATCAAAATGATAGAAGGGGAAAATGACAAATGTTGGAGGGAATGTGGAAAAATTGGGACACTGATAGACACTTGGTGGAGTTTGTGAACTGATTTGACCATTCTGGAGAACTATGCAACTATGCCAAAAGAGCTTTAAAACTACCAAGCAATATCACAAAATAGTTCTAATAATTTCATTTATTTCATCTTAATTAGCCCTGAATTTATCCTTTTCATTTGGATGCTGATAATTTTGGGATTTTGTTTCTTTTTAGGAACAAATCAGTGATTATTTATCTATTTTATTAGTTTTTTCAAACGCCAGCTCCTTTTTTGGTTCTTAGTTCGATGATTTTTTTTAATTTCAGTTTTGTTCATCTTTTCATTTTCATGATGTCCTTTTTGATGTTGTAATGGTAATTAGGGTGGGACTTTTTTTTTTTTTTTACTGTTTTCTCTTTTGGAATGCTGAGGTAACCAAGTACCTTTGATGAGTCTTGCCTTTCAAATGTAATGGCAAGCAAAGTGAACTTTTTATTGTCTTTGTTTTGGAGTGCTTCTCAGCACTGAGGAATTTTTGATTGAATCAGGAGTCTTTGATGACTTGCTGACATCAAGAGAAGGCCTAGTTCACATGGGTTTGAGTTGCATGGTTGTGATACCCTTTGACCCTGAAGAAGTATATGTACTCGGAGGTTAGTATTTTGTATTTGCGGCCCACTCATTGGAAGAATGTTGGTGTGGAGACTCTTAAGTAGCTGTTAAGGAGAGCCCCCTCCCTCCCTGGCTTTGAAAACCCAGATGTTGGTGCTTCTCTCTGGTAACTATGTATGGATTGTGATTTGGTCATCAGCCTGTTGATCTGTTTGTAGTTTCCATTTGTATTTGCTCTGAAGTTCAGGGTGATGGCTTTTCTCTCTGAACTAAGTGAATGATATATGTATGTTTAATTAAAGTGAGATTGTTAACCCCTTCAAGTTGCTTTCCTTAGAAAAGCAGATCAAAGGATCCGTGCTAGCAGCCCTCCTGTGTGCTCTTGTTATTGGTCTTGTTGTTGGTCTTTCACCTCTACAGCAGCTGCTAGCAACTAGTTTAATTGAGTTTTTAAAATTTGTTGGTTTTTTAGTTGTGGCTTGATTTGTTCTTTCTCTTTTTGATTGAAGTAAGCATTTTTAGATATAATTGTTCTCTTCAGTACTGCTTTAGCTGCTGACAAAAATTCTGCTATATTGTATTATTGTTTTCTTTATATTTAATGAAATTGTAGATTGCTTCTATGATTTGTTCTTTGACCTACTTGATTTTTACTTTTAGACAATTTAGTTTGCAGCCAATTTTTAATGTAAGTTTCAAAGGTCCTCTTGAATATAATTTGGTTATATTATGGTCAGAAAAATATGCATTAATATTTCTACTTTTCTGTATTTTGTCTGTGTGGTTTTTGTGCCCATACATGGTCAATTTTTGAAGATGCAATGCGTAGCTGAGAATAGGTATATTCTTTTCTATTCCTATTTTCCAAGGGTTTATCATATTTAACTTTTTTAAAATTCTGTTTATCTCCTTAATTCCTTTCTTGTTTCTTTTATGATTTGTTTTATCTGATCTGCTAGGGGTAAATTTAGAGCAAACGCATGCTCCCCATCCCCCATGTTAGGTTAGTTTTACTTTCTGTTTTATCTTTTAATATTTAACATTTCCTTTCAGTATTTGGATGCTATGCTGTTTGATCATATGTGTTCAGTACTGATATTACTTCATTGTCTGTGGTACCTTTTAGCAAAATGTAGTTTTCCTGTTTGTCTATTTTAATTAGGTCTGTATTATTTTTGCTTTGTCTGAGATCATGATCACCACGCCTGTCTTTTTTACTTCAGTTGAAGCATGATAGATTTTGCTTCTTTGTCTCACTTTGACTCCAATGTGTATCCTTCTGTTTCAAATGTGTTTCGACATGCTGTTAGATTCTAGTTTCTATTCCATTTTGCTGTCTTCTTCTGTTAGATTGTTGTGGAGGAGGTATGTCGTGTCATAGGCAAAAACTGCTGATTCTCACCCACCTAAATCAACAAAAATTGCAACCATGCAATACAAAGAGGATTCTTTGCAATTTTGTAACACTTGTTTTTTATTGTTCTTTCTATTTATATACTGTTATAGTCACTATGTATTATTTTCTTGTTTTCTCCTTATTTTATTCTGTATCACTTCATATGCAGTTTTCCAACCTTCTCTCTGTCATCGTCATCATTTCTTACACTAAAGTACATTCTTGTATTGCAATTTCTTTATCCATTTCCTAATTGATGGATATGCAGTTTGTGTTTCATTATTTGTTATCACAAAAATACAGCTATAAATATTTTGATGTATGGATTATAAATTTTCTTATGTTTACTCATGTTTCCAGCCGTAGTTCCTGGATTAAGAGGTCAGTCTCTTTTCTCTCCTGAATGCTTGGATATGTTTTTGTGACTCAGGTCCATTTCCTGCTGAAGCTTAAATGATTCAGCTTCTGCCATGCCACAGTTGTGGATGGATGGCTTCATCCCCATACTACTTTCTGCTCTCTTCTATCACTCTGAGCTGGGAGAAGGAGCTATATCCTTGTAGATGTGCCTTCTGTCTAAATCTCTGACCTTTGCCAGCTCTCTGTCTCTTTGGTCAGTCACTTTCTGGCACTTTTTCACCTCTCTGTCATCCTTTTCCCATTAAGGAGCTTCTTCTGGGGCCTCCATTTTAAAGAAGAACCCAAAATGACTACCTTTAATTCCCATCCTGGCTCTGATTCTGACTCACTCAACTTTACCTCCATCCTCCCCTACTTTATTCTGGCCCCCTCCCCACTCTCTTTTCAGCTCTTTGAGGGCTTGAGCTATCTTTTTTCCTTCTTATATTTGTATCCCCAGAACTTAGTAGAGTGCCTGGTACATAGCAAGGACTTTATAAATGTTTATTCTCTACCTGTCTGCCCTGAGTGGAGTTGACTTTTCAGGACTCCCAAAGGTACCTGGGCATATGCTACCAAACACATTAGAGCCTCCATCTCTTTGGGCAGTTACCTCCTAACACCTTTTTTTTTAAATTCCTGCTGAGGTTGTGGCTTTATGCCATGCCCAGGGGTAACTTCTTCCCCTGCCTTCCTTACCCAGTCTAGCAGGGACCACCCAGAACTCATATCGGCTGCTTCACTGCTCACTTGGTGTGGATGTAATTCCTTTTCCTTCCTACGATATGAAGGTTTACTGGTCCTTACTCTACCAGCTAGCACCACATCATCTTTACATGGAAGGAACACTCAGATAGGTGGGAGGAAAATCAGTAGAGAGAGTAGAGAGTGGTGTCCTGAAAATCTAGAGAATACAATATCAAGGAAGAGAGTGATCAACAGTATTGAAGGCTGCAGAGAAGTCAAGGAGAATAAGGATTGAGAAAAAGCCATTGGTTTTGACAAGTTAGAGATTATTCGTAACTTTGGAGAGAGTAGTTTTGGTGGAATGATAAGGACAGAAGAGAGTGAGTGGAGAGAAAGTGGAAGTATCTGTTGTAGACAGCCTTCTCAAGGAGTTTAGCTTCAAAGGGCAGAAGAGAAATAGGATGATAATTAACAGAATGAAAGAATCAAGTGAAGGTTTTTTCATGATCCTCTGTACAAAAAGACAGGGAAGTATGCTTTACCATTAGTCCTCTGAAGTCACTATTTTAAAAAGTGTTCTGAAGTCTTTCAGTGTTTTCCTTTATTTGTTTTCTTCATTTAAATTGTTTTCATACTTCTGCTTAACATCAGGCTTCCTAAGATTTCTGCTTAAGTGTCTCTGAATTCCTCATATTTATTATTCCCTAAGGTATATTAATATTCTGTTACATTCTTATAATACGATTTGTTCAGTTTACACTAATCAAATCATTAAATTTAAAGTAAAAGAAAAAATTACTGTTATCTAGTAGCACAATTCTAACCATATGAATTGTCTACTCGGTAAACTCCAGTGGTTTGCGTATTATCGGTACAAACAAATGTAAACTCTTTTGTTTGTCATTTAAAACCTTTCTTTCAGAGCCTCTCTCTTTTCCACTCTTACAAGCTTATTACACAGTATTCTTTTTCACTTAAGATATAATCCAGCCAAACTGGCCTTCTTATTGCTGTCTACTTATAGTACTCCATATCCTCCTGTGTCTCTGCTTTGCACTGTCTGTTCCCCATACTTTTCTTACCTTCACCTTTAAAATGAGCTTCCTCTTTGAAGCTCAGCTCAAGCACTATCTTCTCCATGAAGCCTTTCCTGATCTCCCCAGTTGCTTATGCATCTTGCCTTCAAATTTTATTGTGTCTATTATGTACAAACCTACATTCGTGTATGTTCTTTCATCTCACTGAATTTTAAGTTTCTTGAAGGCAAGGACTGTTAAATTTTGGTTTCTGTATCTGTACTGTTTTGCACAGTTTGTTGTCTCTCTTAGGTACTTAGTAAATGCTTGTTGATTAATTGTTAATAAATGCTTGTTGATTAATTGAGGCTGTGAGTTAAAACACCCTCAATCTTGTCCAATCCCCAAGTGTTAGTATACTATCTTTATATGGCAGGCAGTACGCTAGACCCTGTGAATACAAAGAAAGGGCCTCTGTGATTATAGATTGGAGAGGGGAGAGACTAAAAGCTTAAAATTCAACTATGTGGCTTTTAGTAGTAATCCAAGTGAGAGACATTGAAGTATTGTACTAGCACGACCCAATGAACAGACAGAAGAGGCTGGATGTAAAAGATATTATACAGGGATAATCAGCAAGATCTGAGAACCAATTGACCTTGTTGGGATGAGGAGAGGGAAGAGTCAGAATGACTTCAAGGTTGTGAACCTGAATGACTGGAAGGATGGAAGCAATAATAGTCCATCAGGTGTTAAATATTATAAGGTGGTCAGAAGGATAAGGACTGAGGAAAGACAGATTTAGCAAAGCTTTGTGACCAGTGTTCTCTCTCATTTTACTGATTTACACAAGTTTTCTGCCTCAGTTTCCTCAGCTATGAAATTGGAATACTAAAGTGTCTATTTCAGAGTTGGAAGGAAAAATAAGATGGTAACAGAGTGCTACATAAATGTGCTAGGCGGTGGGCGGAGCCAAGATGGCAGCTGGTAAGCAGGGACTAGAGTGAGCTCCATACCGAGTCCCTCCAAAAACTTATAAAAAATGGCTCTGAACCAATTCTAGAACGGCAGAACCCACAGAACAGCAGAGGGAAGCAGGGCTCCAGCCCAAGACAGCCTGGATGGTCTCTGGGTGAGGTCTATTCCACACGGAGCTGGGAGCTGGGAACGGAGTGGAGCAGAGCCCAGCCTGAGCGGCGTGGAACAACCAAACTTGGAGTTGGGCGGATGGGGCCCCTAGCACCCTGAATATGTGAGCTGCAGCAGTTACCAGACCCCTCAACCCACAAACACCAAAGACTGCAGAGAAGGTTAGTGGGAAAAGCTGCGGGAGTGGAAGGAGTTCGCGGTTCGGCTTCCAGTCCTGGGGGCAGCGGAGGTGGAGCAGCTACAGTTGCTGCTGCTTCTGGCCCCAGGCCCACATGGTGGGAGGAATTAAGTGGCGGATCAGAGCAGGAGTACAACAGCCTGCTGAAGATCTAAGCCCAGACCGGGCTGGGGGTTCTTGGGGAAGGAGTAGTGCCGGTCTGACAGAGCTGGCACCACCCCCCCCAAACGTGGAACATAGAACTCGTTAGTCTACAAGCAGTCATACCCCACTGAAAAACTCAAGGGTCAAGTTAGTTGGTTGGGAATATGGCCAGGCAGCAAAAACGCGCCCAGATTCAGTCTCAGACTTTGGATTCTTTCTTTGGTGACAAAGAAGACCAAAACATACAGCCTAAAGAAGACAACAAAGTCATAGAGCCTACAACAAAAGCCTCCAAGAAAGACATGAACTGGCCCCAGGCCATAGAAGAACTCAAAAAGGATTTGGAAAAGCAAGTAAGAGAAGTAGAGGAAAAATTGGGAAGAGAAATGAGAAGGATGCGAGAAAACCATGAAAAACAAGTCAATGACTTGCTAAAGGAGACCCAAAAAAATACTGAAAAATACACTGAAGAAAACAACACCTTAAAAACCAGACTAACTCAAATGGCAAAAGAGCTCCAAAAAGCCAATGAGGAGAAGAATGCCTTGAAAGGCAGAATTACCCAAATGGAAAAGGAGGTCCAAAAGACCACTGAAGAAAATACTATCTTAAAAATTAGATTGGAGCAAGTGGAAGCTAGTGACTTGATGAGAAATCAAGATATTATAAAACAGAACCAAAGGAATAAAAAAATGGAAGACAATGTGAAATATCTCATTGGAAAAACCACTGACCTGGAAAATAGATCCAGGAGAGATAATTTAAAAATTATTGCACTACCTGAAAGCCGTGATCAAAAAAAGAGCCTAGATATCATCTTTCAAGAAATTATCAAGGAGAACTGCCCTGATATTCTAGAGCCACAGGGCAAAATAGAAATTAAAAGAATCCACCGATCGCCTCCTCAAATAGATCCCAAAAAGAAATCTCCTAGGAATATTGTTGCCAAATTCCAGAGCTCCCAGATCAAGGAGAAAATACTGCAAGCAGCCAGAAAGAAACAATTTGAGTATTTGGAAACCCAATCAGAATAACCCAAGATCTGGCAGCTTCTACATTAAGAGATCGAAGGGCTTGGAATGCGATATTCCGGAGGTCAATGGAGCTAGGATTAAAACCTAGAATCACCTACCCAGCAAAACTGAGTATCATGTTCCAAGGCAAAATATGGATTTTCAATAAAATAGAGGACTTTCAAGCTTTCTCAGTGAAAAGACCAGAACTGAATAGAAAATTTGACTTTCAAACACAAGAATCAAGAGAAGCATGAAAAGGTAATCAAGAAACGGAAACTGCAAGGGACTTACTAAAGTTGAACTGTTTTGTTTACATTCCTACATGGAAAGATGATGTGTATGATTCATGTGACCTCAGTATTAGGGTAGTTGAAGGGAATATGCACATATATATGTATATATATATATATATATATATATACATATATATACACATATATATGTGTGTGTGTGTTTATGTATATATATAAGTGAATGTGTATGTATGTATATATCTATGTGTATATATATGTATGTGTGTATATATATATATATCTGTTTATATATGTATGTGTGTGTATATATATATATATATAAAAGAAAGAGAGCAGACACAGGGTGAGTTGAAGATGAAGGGAAGATATCTAAAAGAAATAAAATGAAATTAAGGGATGAGAGAGCAACATACTGAGAGAGGGAGATAGGGAGAGATAGAATGGGGTTAATTATCTCGCATAAAGGTGGCAAGAGGAAGCAGTTCTGTGGGAGGAGGGGAGAGGGCAGGTGAGGGGGGAATGAGTGAACCATGCTCTCATCAGTTTTGGCCTGAGGGGGAATACCATACATACTCAGTTGGGTATCTTACCCCACAGGAAAGAAGAGGGAGGAAGATAAAAATAAAAGGGGGGGGGATGATGGAGGGGAGGGCAGATGGGGGTGGAGGTAATCAAAACAAACACTTTGGAAAGGGGACAGGGTCAAGGGAGAAAATTCAATAAAGCGGAATGGGTTGGGAAGGAGCAAAATGTAGTTAGCTTTTCACAACATGAGTATTGTGGAAGGGTTATACATAATGATACATGTGTGGCCTAGGTTGAATTGCTCGACTTCTTAGGGAGGGTGGGTGGGAAGGGAAGAGGGGAGAGAATTTGGAACTCAAAGTTTTAAAATCAGATGTTCAAAAAAAAGGTTTTTGGCATGTAACTAAAAAATAAGATACACAGGCAATGGGACGTAGAAATTTATCTTGCCCTACAAGAAAGGAAGGGAAAAGGGGATGAGAGGGGAGGGGGGTGATAGAGGGGAGGGCTGACTGGGGAACAGGGCAACCAGAATATCAGCCATCTTGGAGTGGGGGGGAGGGTAGAAATGGGGAGCAAATTTGTAATTCAAACTGTTGTGAAAATCAATGCTGAAAACCAAATATGTTAAATAAATAAATTTAAATTAAAAAAAAATAAATAAATGTGCTAGGCTCAAGCACATTTGATGAAGTGGATGGAAATTGCTGCTGGATACAAAGCATCTAAATTAACTTTACACATTTTTACAATATACATGTCTGTGTCCATATGCAGATATAAATCCATGTATATGTATATGCATGTGTGTATATCTGCCCATGTATATATGCACACAACACCTAAATGATAAAATGAAGATCATACTATAACGATAAGGATTTCTCTCTTAATAAAATCTTAGTCTTACATTTCCTCCTGTGACATCAAATCAATGATGTTTAATATGTAGAATGTTTACTGCATTTTTCATGGTTAGTTATATACATAAAAATAATAATTAAGATTTCTATAGCAATTATTTAATATGTGCCAGCCACTGTGCTGAGTACTTTACAGATATCTCATGCTATCCTCACTACAATGTTGGGAGATACATATAGGTATTACTTCCACTTTACAAGTGAGGAAACTGAGGTAAGTAGAGGTTAAATGACTTGTCCAGAGTCACACAGCTGGTAATTGTTGAGGCCAAATTTGAACTCAGGTCTTCCTGACTCTAGGCTGACTGTACTACCTGGCTGCCCATTTGGCATTTAAATTTAAAATTAGCTTTAAATTTAAATTGGAACTAATCAGAACTCATTTATTGTCCTTTCAGTTTTCTTGTATTTGCTGCCTATTTCAGATTTTTCATTTGTTGGTACTTGTTTTATGTTTTTTCTTGTGGCATTCACCTAGGTGTACTTGCTTATTCACCTAAACTGTAATATCTCTTGAAGGAAAGATGATATTTTTGTTTCTTTCATAACATTCTCAGTACAACAAATGTTCAATAAAAGTTTGTTTTCTAAATGGCTTTTCATCATCCTCCCCCTTCCAGCTGCTAGTCCCCTCTTTCTTTAACTGCCTTGTATTTATTTTTATTCATTCTCCTTATATTTTTTCTGCTTACATTTTTCTTTGTATGGACAGGGCCTGGAATATAATAGGCTGTAGGCGTTTAATTAATATTAATTGATTGAATATTGTCTCTACCTCCTTAACATGTAAGCTCCTTTAGAGTACAGACTGCATCATTCTTTGTTTTTATAACTCTGGCACTTATCACCGTGCTTGGCACATTGTCAGTCTTTAATAAACACTTACTAGTTTTGCTCTCTGTTTCTGACAGCCTCTGTGCATTTGCACAAGCCTGCCCCCATTCTGGAATGCATTCCTTCCTCATCTCTATGTTTCATAGGCTTTATCTTTCTTCACATCTTAGCTCAAGTATCATCCCTTTGAAGCTGTCACTAATCCCCCAGTCATTAGTATGCTCACTCTTCTCAAACTACCTTGTGTTTACTTATTTCTGTAGATGAACCTTGAACCCTACCCCCATCAGGATGTAAGGGACTTGAGAACAGGGTCCTTTGTTTCTTTTGGTTTCCGTATGGTAAATACAGTGTCTTATACACAGTAGGAATTTAATAAATATTTGCTAAAGTATTAAATTTTATTATCTGTTTATATGTCAAAGTGGGGAAGATAAGAGTTTGTTAGAACACTCTTGACCAATTGAGTTCTGCCTCCATCCTGTTTGATAGACAATATTTGGATCAAGTAACAGAGATGACAAAATATAATACTTAAATGAAGTACGAAAAAGAGTTTTCACTTTGTTGTAGCTCATCCTTCCTTGAATTAGAAGTCCAACTTACATTTTCCTGGCTGAAAATCAGCTATTCCTCAGGTGGCCTTTAAAAAGCCAGCTGGCTTCTTAGCTTGTTAGCCCTAGAAACAGTGCAAGTAGGACACTTATCTGTAGTGTATCCTGCCCTGGGAGAGAAGAAAGCCAGTTGTGAAGAAAAACTTGGACTTGAGAAGCAAAGACTCTTTTTGTCTTTTCTGTTTTGCTCCAACCAGAAAGAAGCAAAGGGGAAAGGAATTCTCTCCGCTCATGTCCTCCTCTCATCAACCATTGTGTCTCCTAGCAGAGCTACTGGCCTGAGGACAGACCCAGGGAGTCTAGGAGGAAACCAGTAGTCAGTGAAGTCAGCAAAGTGACTCCTGGAAGTAGAGAATGGAGCTAGCTGTGGATTCAAAAGAGAACTTGGCAGATGGAAGTCAAGATACAGAAAGATATCAGCCTAGGTGATCAGCCTACCCATTAGAGATGCAGCATTTGTTGGGAATCACTGTGAGGACTCCATGAGAAAACAGGACACTAAGACCCTCTGATACGGAAGCATTAGTTATCTTGGCTGCATATGTTGCTTACGGATATGCCTTGCCCCTAGAGTAATTTATGTGTGTGCTCACTCTTCACCTTGATGCTTTGTGTACTTGTAGAAGACTTCATCACAGATTGAGGATGGGGGTGGGAGTGAGGAACAAATATTTTATAGTTACTTTTCTTACTACATCATCTTAATAAAACTGCCATCAACTTAATAAAACTTTTCTTACTACATCATCTTAATAAAACTTTTGGCTGAGTGAGGCTCTCCTCAAAATGCTAACTCAAATCCCTCAAACATTTAAGATATTAACTGTATTTTTAGGAATTTGTATCTATAAAGTATCTTGAACCTGAGGGGGCAGGGTACCAACCTGCAAGTGCAAATTGGGGGAGTAGCCTGTAGGAATGCTGTATTTTAGTTGAAATCTATGAGGGACTGTGAGTTAGGAGCCTTGATTTTATCACTGTAAAGCACCTTCAGAATTTGAAAATTTAGCGTGTATTTTTGCCCTGCCATCTTGCTTCAGCCCATCTCAGAAACCATGACATTGGAGAGCTAAGCCAATTCCTCCAGTTGGTAGGAGAATTAGATCCCCAACCATGTTCTTCCTCAATCATCTTCTTTCTCTACGGTTTCCATTCCCTCATCACTTTCCGTCTCTGATTCTGGGAACCTTAACCAAATCAGTATTGGTTCTGGAAAAGGGAATGTCATGCATCTGCCCTATTATTCACCATCCCTGTGACCTAGTAGATCAGAGGTGTGGAGCCTGCAGCCTCCAGGACACATATGGCCCTCCAGATCCTCAAGTATGGCTTTGACTGAATCCAGACTTCGCAGAACAAATCCCTTAAATAAAAAGACTTGTTCTGTGAAGTTTGGATTCAATCAAAGGGCCACACTTGAGGACCTAGAGGGCCACATGTGCTTTGGTCCCCACCCCTGTAACTACACCAAAACATCCTTCCTTTATTATCATTCTACTACTGTACATGTATTGGAAGGGTAATCTTCCCCTGTTATAATGCAATTTCATTGAGGATAGGCTCTGTCTCTCCTTTCTATGTCCAGTGCTTTGCACAGTGTATGGCACACACAGAAGATTTGGGTTGTGCTTCTTTCTAGCAAAATGAATTTTGGGGTTGTTTGTTTTGACATTTTTTATCTCTGAAAAATTTCGATATCTCTGTTTTCCTGATTTTGCCATTTGGGGGCATTTGAATCTCTACAACAAAAACCTGTTCCTTCAAAGGGTTTCATGGTTCTGTTTAATTGCTAATTACTTGCTCCCTAATTGAGCTCTGGGCTTGTTAAATTTATCTGGCTTCCCAATTTTGATTATTTTGAATTCTTTATACTATACAACTATAATGTTTCTGAGCCAAAAGACAACTAAATTCTATTTAGGAATGCAGGTATGTTTATGTTAGTAATAGACAAATTTGGGGAGGTTTCCACTATCATATGAGAATTAGCATTAAGCTGTAGTTTTTAAAAAGAAAATTATTTTGCTCTTATAAATGTCCATTTTGCAAATATTTCTCTTTGTAGCTCTTTGTTGCTTTAGTGTTTTGTCCATGCCTAAGGCTACGTTATTTGGATGTAAGGTTATAGATTTAGTTCTATAAGGAAACTGGCATATCAAGTGTAACTTCTAATTTCAGAAAACTAAGGCCCAGACTTACCTAAAATAACACAGGTAGTAAGTAGCAGAAGTAGAGTCCACATTATTTCATTATGAACATCTATACCTATAGAAGAAAAATGAAAGGGCAGCTAAATTCTGAATATGATTTAACTGGACAATGATTATATGTATTGTAGCTTTTGATTTATATTTTTAGGGGGGAAAAGTACTTATTTTTGTTTGTTGGATAACTTTTAAACCCAACATTGACTGTCAGTATTGATTTGGAATTTTATCTTGCTACTTCTGTAAATACTTAACCTGCTTTGTGATAAAGCCACTCAAAAGCTTCAGTAATTGATATGTTCATTAGCCAGGAAAATTTAAAGTTATGTCTATAGAATGGATGTTGATATGGTGAAAGTAGGCAAATTTGATTTTAATGAAATAAATATGGGACCTGGAAAAGAGATCATTATTAGACTTGTTTGGAGTACTGTGACCTGAAGTATTCATTTTTAACTTTTTTAAATTTGGAACGTGATTTTTTTTTTTAGAGTTTTAATGACCTTGTGGATTAAATTAAAAGCCAAAGGCTTTATTTATGTAGTAGACCACTAAAAAAAAGAGTTGTACACAAAATCACAGGGTTCTAGTTTTGGAAATAATCTTAGATAATCTGGTTCCACTTCCACCCCCATTTTCTAGATGAGGAAACAGAGTACTTTAGGTTTCACACCTGGGACTTTCCTGAGGTTTGAACAGCTACTAAGTGTCAGAATTGGGATTCAAACCCCTTTCTTCTGACTCCCTTATCCTGTCCTATTCTTAATATCCTATACTAGGGGAGCATAGAGAAAGCAAGCAAAATATCTATCCAGTCAGTGATACAGCTTCTGTATAGTCTGAGTATTTGTTTTCTAACCATTTAGTTACATCATCCTTAGTGTATTTGTTATCTACTTACTTTGTAATCAAGACCACCCACTTGATTTAGCCTGCTGACTTTTTATGCTTTTTTCTTCCCTCAAGGCTACAGTACATGTGTATTCATGTTTTTGCTTTCCCATTTACTCAGATCTCCAGCTGGGAAAATGTAGTGTGTACAATATACTCTGCCTTCAGCTGACATTTCTCACAAATTGCAACAGAAACACTGCTATCAGCAGCTTAATAACAGGTAGAAAGCATCTCTACATTATCAAGTCCCAGCAGGATTCAGAAACTATGGTTACCAAATTTTCAAAGAAGAGGAGGGGTTAGGAAATTTTCTATCTAAGAAAAGCTGAAATAACATTGAAAAAATGATTCAATGAAAGCTGCTTTTTGAAAAGGACTTATCAGAGCTGACTTAGCAGGGTTGCGACACTTTCATTTTTTTTGCCTAATAGTTATTTTTGAAGCTCTTACAAGAGGTTTCTGTGGTTAAGCTCTTAGTGGGGGGGAGGGGAAGTCATTTGTTTGTTTTTTACCCTTCTGTCCTTTTGAACGAAAACCTGTTTTGCTAAACTAGATAAAAAAGAGAAGGGCGATTATAATAGAGAAAGAGGTTGCTCACAGTCCAATGTGTTCAATGGCTAGAGTCATATGGTTACAATAGCAAATATAGCAAATATTTTCTACTACTGATCCTGTCTATAGTGTTTTAGTTAATTTAATACTGCACCATGATCTGTCCATACACTTAGTAACTATGCCGTTCCGAGAATGTAAAAGAGCACAGTGTGAAGCACTAACAGCAAGATGTTAATGTCTTAGGCTTTATTTGATATGAAAATAGCAAATATATTTGCAAATCTCTCTCTTAAAATGTAAAAGAAAGCAGTAACTGAAATGCCAGATAGGAATCTGAAGTGTTCTTTTATGTTTAGTTCTGTGAGACTAATTGTTTTGCACTTAAACAACAGTTTAATTTTCAAAATAGGATTTAGTAACCTACTGTGAGAAAGGCATAGTCAGACTTTGTCATCTCCCAATCCTTTTGGATAGCAACAAGAGAATTTTGGCTTTTTATAGGAAAGAGTAATGTAAATGGTGAAAAATTCATTCTTTTTACCAAAAATGTCCTTTTGTGCATTTTTCAGCTTTAAAAAGGTAGGAATATTATGTTGTCAGTTTTATTATTGTCAATATCTTTCTCATAAAACCCTAACAATTATCAGTTTTGTGTCATAGGGCTTCTTTATATTATATTGCTAAAAATCTGAGGATATTTAGTTAGCCACGCATCCAAAAATCACCCCTAAGTAATGCAGAAATTGTCTGGATCAAACATAATTCCTTCAATAGGAGTATAAATAAAAGGATTCTTGAAATTTAAAAAAAAGGCCAAGTAATGACATAAAGCAGGGCCTTACAGTCTCACATTTCAGTAATACAGGGACTTCACTGTGTTCAGTGCTATGAGTAACACAGAAATAAATGGTTGATTATCTCTTTTAGTAAGCTAGAAGTGAAGGGAAGATAGGGTGATACAAAGAGGAAGTACAGCTGCTTCCTCTATGATATTGAGGTACGGTAACTCAGATAGTATACTAGTTATTGATTTAGTCTGACCTTTCAACCATCAGTGATTCCATTTTAAGTCCTGCTTGGTTGCAATGAAGCACTTCTCTTTGTGGTCCATAAACCAGACTCAGATAAATGGTCTTTGTAAGAAGACTAAGGGAACACTGCTTTGTATTAGAAGCACAGTTGGTGAATTGCAAAGTAAGTTTTGGTCAACTCAATATTTTCTTTATGGTCCTTCACCCACTTGTCTTTGTGGCATGGTGTTGGACCAGAAAATTCTTGACTATTTTCACCTTTAGCAATTTAGCTTCACTGTGGCACCTTTTCACTTACTTTCACATTTAACAGTGGGAAGTGAAATGGATTGTGTTTTAGCAACAGTTAAAAAAATACATTTTATTGATCTGCTTTGTCTCTATATCACATTTTTGACTCCAGTGTACCCCCCCCCATTGAACCCTCACAAAAACACAATTAAGCAAAACATTTGAAACAGACCATCATCTTTGCCACTTTACAGGGTACGAGGTAAACTTCATTTGTTAAAAGTTCCATTTTCTCTTGCTATTAGTGATTTGAATCATGTTTTCATGTGGTCATTTATAGTTTACAATGCTTTTGAAATGTATTCATATCCTTTGATTTCAACAGGCAATCATGATATCCCAAAACCCTTAATAGCCCTTAACAGGAACAACATTCTTTTTCTCTCACATAATCTTTATTATATAAATGGTTCACCCACTTTGATCAGTTGCAGGGTTCAAACTATACTTTTAGGCTATGAGACTTCATTTAGAAAAGACTTACATTCATTTCTCTTTTCTAGTTGGCCAAGATCTGACCAGAGCCCTCTTCTTACCCTATATTAGTAAGACAATATGAGATAGTGGAAATAGATTTTAGATAGGTTTTAATTCCAGGACCGCCACACACTAATTTTGGGAATTTGGATAAGTCACTTAGCTTTTGAGCTTCACTTCCTCAGCAAATGGCTAGATGAGCTTTAAGTATCCTACTTTATCACTAATATTCTCTAGTCTACAAGTGATCTTATAGACCTGTGTATGTGTAATCATGGGGAATGTGAAAGCCCAGAAACTGAGGAAACAAGTTCTGACAAAACTCACTTTACTCTTTGCATTATTTAAATGTTTTCTTCTAGGTACTTCTGTCCCCTTTTCTTCCCCCAATAAACTAGAAGTTCCTTGTGGACAGGTACTTGTCTTTTTTGTTTTGTTCTGCACAATTTTTTGTACATGGTAGTTTCTCGGTAAATGACTGCACTCCAATACAATTCCACATTTCTTAGTATTTACTACAGCAAACTTTTTCTTCATGTCATTGACTTCCAGAATTGCTTTCTGCATGTTTACGTTTCCACCCAAAAGATAGTATCTTCAGAACACATAGAACTAACATGCTTAATTACATTTTTTGCAGATATTAATCACACTTGTATTTATTTTGTCATAAATAAAAAGATACATGGCAAAATATGTTAAATGATACACAAAATAATTATAACATCACCTTTCCTTTTTTATTTTTATTTTTTACAAAAAAATTGCATTGGATCAGCTTCTGTCAGGGAATAAGTAGTTATGGTAAAGCTGATTACGTAGTGGGTAAGCTCTAGTTTCATATTAAAAGAAGTGGAGGAAATGAATGGATTCAAGAGATTTTCAGTCATAGGACAATCTATTCCTGGGAGCTCTGTTTTGTGGCTTGTCAAAAGTAGCTTTTCCATAGTGGTCAAGGGAAATTTAAAAGACAGTAAAAGTGGAGAAGAGTGTCATGCTTAATCTTTATAAATGCTTTATAGAAAATGTTTACTTCCTTTTCCCCTTATACTATGAAAAACAAATTTTAAGCAATTAATATGGCTGTGAATACATTGCAACCTTTTCAGTGGAAGTTATCTGCAGGATTTAAGCTACTGCGAGTTAAGTATTTAAATAATCAATCAAGTATTTATTAAGTGTCTTTTACATTACCATGCATCATGCTGTGTTCTGGGGATGCAAATACAGTGAATGAAACAATCCTTATTCAAAAAGAGCTTATAGTCTAACATGAATAAACAGAATTCATACAACTTAATTTTGACTCTAATAATTTAAACTGCTCATGGACAGACAATATCTACTAATAATAGTCCCTAATTATGTACAATAATAAAAATTGATATAACTCCCACAATCTCATACTTCAAGAAATATTAAGGGTGTGTCTATACTGGCTATTTTTGTTTATATCCAACTGATGCTAATCCAGACATTTTTTAGAATGGTTGTTATTTTGAGCAATTCTAAGATGTTTGACTTTGTAGAATATTTCATTCTATTTATATTTAAAAATACAAAATCAGAGTTACTTAAGGTAAAACAAGTTAAAACCTGCCTTTCAAATTGTCTTACTTAAGAGGAGGGAAAATACAATTGCATATTCCATTTTGTTGGACCCCATCCCCATCCCCCCAAAAAGTGTTGTGTGTTTCTGACTTAATTAATAATGTAACCACCCTTAAAATTAATTGAGGGGCCAATGTTTAAGCCTCAGCAGAATATAAAGCAGTTTTACAAGAGTGCCAATCAAATGTTTTATGTTCTATCTAAGAGCTGGTATGTTCTACCACTCCTGGTACTGTTTGCCTGGGCCAGCCTTAGGTCATATTTGTTGTTATTTTCCATACTTTCTATGTTAAAGTATTTTCTGGTCCTGCGGAGCCCTTCCATCTCCGTCCTCTAGTCAGTATAGTAAGTTGATAGGTAGCCAGTATAAAAGGACAATAGCACATGGTGATATATTTTTTGGACTAGCACATTCATTATTAGAGTTATCAGTTTGTTATGAACAAAAATCAAAGAATAAGAGAATTAATACAGTTCCTAGCCCAGTTCTTACTGAAAATATTTATGTTCATGTTTAGTATTTTTTAAAATTTACTAACTAATGATTAACTTTCATTTTTGAAATTTTTGGTTCCAAATCCCCTCCCTCAAGCATTGAGAAGGCAACCAATATGATATTAATTATACATGTAAAATCATGCGAAACATATTTCCATGTTAGCTATGTTACAAAAAAATAACCTCAGGGTTCATTCGTTCATCAATTATCTCTCTGGAGGTGGTTAGGATTTTTCATTGTGAATCCTTTGGAATTTTCTTGGATCTTTTTTTATTGGAATAACTTAGTCTTTCACAGTTGATCATTATTGCAATATTTCTATGACTGTGTACAGTGTTCTCTTGGTTCTGCTCGCTTTATTTTGTGTTAGTTCATACAAGTCATTTCAGATTTTTCTGAAACTGCTCTCCTTGTCGTTTTTTATAGCATAATATATTATGTTCTATCACAACCATGTGCCACAGCTAGTTCAGTCTTCTCCAATTGATGGGTGTCCTCTCAATTTCAAATAGTTTGACAACATAAAAAGAGCTGCTATAGATATTTTTGTACATATGAGTCCTTTTCCTTCCTTTTTGATCTCTTTGAAATACAGACCTAGTAGTGGTATTGCTGGGTCAAAGAATATGCATAGTTTTCTAGACCTTGGGCATAATTCCAAATGGTTCTCTAGAATGGTTAAATCAGTTCATAATTCCACAAACAGTGCACATAACCCTGTTTTTCCACATTCTTTTCATTATTTGTTATTCTCCTTTTCTGGCATGTTACCTAGTCTCATAGGTGTGAACTTCATAGATTTTAATTTGTATTTTTTAATTATTAGTGATTTGGAACATTTTTAATATGACTTTTGATAGTTTGATTCCTTGCTCTGAAAACTGCTGGTTCATTATCCTTAGACCATTTATTGGGAATGGCTTGTACTTTTATAAATTTGACTCAGCTCATGAACTGAGGCCTTTATCAGAGAAACTTGGTATAAATTCCCCGCCCCTAGTTTTCTGCTTTCTTTATAATTTTGACAACATTGTTTTTATTTTTACAAAAACTTTTTAAATTTCATATAATCAAAATTATCAGTTTTAGTTTCTGTGATCCTCTCTATCTCTTGTTTGGTCCTAAATTCTCACCTTCTCTATAGATCTGAGAGGTAAATTTTTACATGTTACCCTCTTTTGCTTGTTATTTATATCTATTTATATCTAAATCATGTATCCATTTTGACCTTACCTTGGTATAAGATTTGAGATGTTGATTTATGTCTAATTTCTTCTAAACAGTTTTCCCAGCAAATTTTGTCAAATGCCGTGTTCTCATCTCAAAGACTTACATCCTATGGGTTTGTCAACACTAGATCACTATGGTCATTTGCTACTGTCATTCACTACTACTACATTGTGTTCCTAATCTATTCCACTGATACGCTAGTATTTTTTTAGCCAGTACTAGATTGTTTTGATGATTTTTGCTTCATAATATAGCTTGAAATGTGGTAGGCTACTTTCCTTCACTTTTTTCCCATTGATTCCCTTGATATACTTTACCTTTTGTTTTTCAAGATGAATTTTGTTGATATTTTTTACTAAATCTGTAAAATAATTCTTTGGTAGTTTGATTGGTATGCCACTGAATAAATCAGTTAACTTAAGTATAATTGTCATTTTTCTTATGTTGGCTTGGCCTACTCATGAGCAATTAATATTTTCTTTATTAATATTTTAGTTATTTGTCTGAAATTTTTTTTATAATTATGTTCTTATAGTTCCTGGGTTTGTCATGGCAGGTAAACCCACAAGTATTTTAGACTGTAATTATTTTAAATGGGATTTCTTTTTCTGTCTCTTCCTGCTATTTTTTCTTGTTGAAAATATATGGAAATGCTGATGATATATATATATGTGGGTTTATTTTCTATGTTGCAACTTTTTTAAACTTGTTACTTGTTTCAACTACATTTTTAGCTGATTCTCTAGAGCTCTTTAAGTATACCATCCTATCATCTGCAAAGTGATAGTTTTTTTTTCTGTTTTCTCATTGCCTATTCTTTTCCCTTCAATTTCTTTGTCTTATCTTTTGCTATAGCTAGCAATTCTAGTACAATATTACATAATAGTGGTGGTAATAGACATCCTTGCTTCACCCCTGATCTTATTGGGAAGGCTTCTAATTTATTCTCATTACATTCTAATTTATCCTCATTACAGATGTTTGCTCTTGGTTTTAGATCAATACTGTTTATTATTTAAAGAAAAGCTCCATTGATTCCTATGTTTCTAGTGTGTTTAATAGGCATGGATGTTGTATTTTGTTAAAAACTTTTTCTGCATCTGTGTAATGGTGATGTAAATTTGAAGATCTTCCCATCTATTGATAGGCCCGTGTGACTCGTTTATGTCACAGGAAGCCTGAGTCACATGTGGTGGAAGGAGCTTGCTGAATGAGTGGAACACAAAGAGTGGAACATGAATTGCTCAGGGCAGTTAGAGCTGAGGGAGAGAGAGCAGGCAGGCAGCTTGCTGTAAATGTTTATTTGTGGGAAAGCCCCAGCGGGGGGCGGAAGGGGTTTGGAGAGACACTTTGGAATGGAGCTGCTCTCTGTAGTGATTATGTGTTTTAACTTCTTTTTTGATATGATGGATTTGGTTTACTGGTGTTCGGATTTGGCTTTCTGGTGTCTGAAAAAATGTTTTGCTTCTGTCTTCTCTGTGGAGAGTCTGTTATATTTTGGGATTCAGAACCACACTAGCATACTCATAACAATAACAATAACAACCGTTGTGAATATTGCCTTGGTGATATAATCTGTTGAGATAATCAGCTTTTTATGTTCTTATTATTGATATGGCCATTTATGTTTATAGTTTTTCTAATATTGAACCATACTTGCATTTCTGGTGTAAATCCCACCTGGTCTTAGTGTATGATATTTTTCATATTACTGTAATCTCTTATTTTATTTAAAAATTTTGCATTCATATGCATTGGAGAAAATGGCTTATAGTTTTCTTTCTCTGGTTTTACTCTTTTTGGTTTGTCATAGAAGGAATTTGGTAGAATTCTTCACATATTTTTTCAATTTTTTTTATTGTACTGGTATTAATTGTTTTTTATGTGTTTGGTAGTATCACTTGTGAATCCATATGTTCCTGGTGATTTTTTCTTAGGTGGCTCATTTATAGCTTGTCCAGTTTCTTTTTCTAAGATAGAGTTATTTAAGTATCCTATTTTACCATCTCTTAATATAAACAAATTTTATTTTCATAAACATTCATCTGTTTTACTTAGATTATCAGTTTTATTGGCATTTAGTTGGACAAAATAACTTCTCATCATTGTTTTAATTTCATCTGCATTGATGCTACATTAGCCTTTTTCATTTTTTGATACGGATAAATTAGGGATTTTGTTCTTTTTAAAAATTAAATAAACCAGTGGTTTATCTATTTTATTGTTTTATTTTTTTCATAAACCAGTTTCTAGTTTTATTAATTAGTGCAATTCTTTTAAATTAATCTCTCCTTGGGTTTTCAGGATTTCTATTTTTGTGTTTAATTGGGGATTTTTAACTTGGTTTTTTTTTTCTGTTTTTTTTTTTGTTGTTGTATGACCAGTTCATTGATCTGCTCTTTCTTTTATTCATGTAAGCATTTAGAGATATTCATTTTCCCCTAAGTACTGTTTTGACAGCATCCCACAAATTTTGGCATATTGTCTCCTTGTTGGCATTCTCTTTAATGAAACTATTTATTGTTTTTATGATTTGTTCTTTGACCTACTCATTCTTTAGGGTAAGATTATTTAGTTTTTGGTTAATTTTAACTATATCTCCATGGCCCTTTATTGAATATAACATTTATTGCATTATGATCTGAAAAGGATGCATTTACTATTTCTGCTTTTCTGCATTTGGTTGTGAGGTTTGTATGCCCTAATACATGATCAGTTTTTCTGAAGTTGCCATGTACAGCTGAAAAAAAAGGTATGTTCCTTTCCATTCCCATTCAGTTTTCTCCATAGAAATATTATTTCTAACTTTTCCAAAATTCTATTCATCTCCTTAACTTCTCTCTTATTTATTTTATGGTTAGGTTGTTCTAGTTCAGAGAGGGAAAATTTGGGGTCCCCTACTATTACTGTCCATTTCTTCCTGCCTGTAACTTATTTAATTTTTCCTTTAAGAATTTGGATTCTATGCCATTTAATGTATAGATGTCAATATCGATATTACTTCATTGTCTCTGGTCCCTTTTATCAAAATGTAATTTCCATGATTATCTCTTTCAATTAGATTTATTTTTGCTTTTGCTATGTCTGAGACAATGATTGCTGCCCTCGTTTTTTTTTACTTCAGTTGAAACATCATAAATTCTACTCTAGCCTACTCTCAATCTTCCTTGTCACCATAGCTTTTTTAAAATGTTCAGGTTCTTTTTTTGAAGTTTTTGTTAAAGTTGGGCTCTGTTCACCTATTTATGGGGGGGGAGGTGTGGCAGGGGGAGCTAGCCCAAATTTCAGGCTTTTTGACACTACTATTTTCAGAGCTTCAAGCCAGCTTTTACACTCTTCTCTGTCTCTCTCATCAAGAGGTTTCATAATTCCTCTTCATTTTCTGCCATCAGAATGCTTTTGTCTGCCTGTCTAAGGTTGTTGCTATTTCTCCCAGCAACTTAAATTCTGGTTTTTGATTCATCCAGCCTGTCATTTCACATGATGTACTCTGCAATAAGGTGGCAATATACAGCCTTGTCACTCTCCATGTTTGGTTCTAACTTGCTTCTTGGCTAACACCGATTCCTCACAAGACAAGTAAAAGGGTCTGGTACTCCCAACTCTTTGAGGACTTGCCACATTTTGTTTTGATCCACAGAGTCAGAGGTTTTAGTGTAGTCAGTGAAGCAGAAGTAGATGTTTCTCTGGCGCTCTCTTGCTTTCTCTGTAATCTAGTGAACGTTGTCAATTTGGTCTTTAGTTCTTCTACTTCTTTGAAAATTAGTCTGCTCTTCTGGTAAGTCTTGGTTCACCCATTACTGAAGCATAGCTTGCAGAATCTTAAGTATGAGCTTCCTGGTGTGTGAAATGAGCATAATTGTTCAATATTTTGCATATTTCTTGGAATTGCCCTTCTTTAAGATTGGGATATAAAGTGATCTTTTCCACCGTAGTGGCCACTGTTACATTTTCCAAATTTACTGGCATACTGAGTGCAGCACTTTAGCAACTTCGTATTTTAGAGTTTTAAATAGATACTGAACCCATAATACTCCTTTCCTCCATGGTCTGTTCTCTGTCACCTCTCCTGAATGATTCAAATGAGGCAGAGTCTTTAGAGTATATTACAAGTTTGAGTAGGGCTGATGGGCCCATAATGTCCTGGTGCTGAATTTCTCTGTACAGTTTTATGAGCACTCATATGGGCTGTCCATCAGTTTCTTTCTTACCAATCCTGTGTTTCAGGAGCCATACCCAAAGCTCCTTCATTCCCTTTTACCAATCCAGTTTATGACTCCTCACCCCATTCTCAGAGTCCCTATTTACCCTAACTGTGGTATCTGCCCAAGCCATACTTCTCACAACTTCTTACTCAAATTTTACCAATTTAATAACTCACACCTATATGGCTGTATGTCAGGGGAGACTCATAGCTAAAGTGTAAAGCCATTGTAGTAGGGCTCTACCCAGAAGGTAGGACCTAATCTAAACCCTTGAGACAGTCTGGACTTAGAGTATGACAGGCCCTCTTATTTTGTCCCACGCGACATAACTACGCACTCTGGGTTCCATTTTGAATTGAGGCAAGTGGAAGTCACTGAACAGTTACCCAAAGGAAGTTTGCTTTGCTCTGACAGAACAAGCATATGCAAAAAGGATACAATGGTACTTAGCATCTCTAGAAAGAAGCCTTGTCAGAGAAATTGGGCCAGCAGGTCCAAGGGACACCTTTCTTTTCTCTAAGGGAAAGCTAAGCCCAGTTTCAGGAAGCAAGAAGGAGGGGCCTGTACCTGCCTTATGTTGTAGGTGGGAAAAAGAAGCTGCATTTGGGAATAAGGGACCAGTTAGGGCCTGATACCACTCTCCTTTTAAGGAAACTAATCCATGTGGAAGGAGAGAAGGAAATGGGGTATATTTGACCCATGTTGTGGCAAAAATGCTGGTAGATATTAGTGCTCTCAAAGTGATCCAGTGGAAAAATCAGGGGAAAAATCAGTGGTTTTGGAGTCAAAGAACCTGGTTTCAAATTCCACCTCTGTCTGTCACTGCCTGAATGACTTTGAGCAAGTTATTTATCTGTTTGGGGTATCTGTTTCCTCGTTTATAAAATAAGAATCTCAGAAAAGATGGCTTGTAAGGGCCTTCCCAGGTCCATCTCTATCAACCCTGCCTACCAGTCTTCTCCACATGGGCTGAGAATGAGGGGAAGAAATGAAATAAGCAAGGATTGCTTAATTTTTGTCTTTGTCTTTATCCTGGCTGTCTCCTACCTTTTGTGTTTGGTTCAATTCAGCAAGTATTTGTTAAATACCTACTCTGCCCTGTCTCTCAGCACTGGGTACATAGGATAGCACACTTAACAAATCCTACATACACAAACTGACAGAAGATCTCCCCTGTAGCTTTCAAAGGGAGATGGGGAAAAGAAGAAAGCTAACTAGATCTACAACCCACCTGTGGTGTCGGCTTATCAGGGCCACAGAGAAGATGTTCCCCTTAAGATCATCAAAAGGGTCCATTCTCTTGAGGATAAGCATCCTGTGTAGCTTGTAGGTAAAAGACAAGAACATGAAGAGAAATCAATCATATCTAGATGCCAAGAGAAGACAACTGAAAACTAAGCAGTCACTGACACAGGAGAAGCTTCTACCAGTCTAGTTAAAGGCCCAGGTCTGAAAATCCTGGGGAGATAATTGCCAGGGAGAGGGACCAGTGTGTAGTATCAGGAGTGCTCCTTTCCCACCCTCTGGTGAGATCTCTGCTCATATAATGCCAGCAGGAGCTGGAGCTTGGAGCCTAGACCTCTAAAGTTCTAAAGAGGGAAGGCAGGTTGCAGGTTGGGCTAACCATGGTAAACCAGACTAAGTATCAGGAATAGTCCAAAAAGATTCTCTATGGTCAGTAAAATTTGGGTCCTGGAGTCGTTCTATCTGGAATTGGTCAGATTGAGGTCTGGGTCTCCAAAGGTAAGGAATGTCAGGTCTTACTCTGACTGTCTTAGTTCATAGAAAAGGTCCCTGTCCAGAACAGGATATGAGGCTCCCCATCATTGTAGCTCATCAGTGACAGGGGTCATGACTTAACTGGCAGGAGTTAGTGATTCTTTGGGCAAGGTTGTAAGCCAGAGCTGGAATGCTGACCAGATGGTATGCAAACTCCACTCCCTCAAGGTGGCTTAGTCCCACATGGAGGGGGCTGGCTCCCATCTTCTCATTCAGGTAACAGGTCAGGTAAGACATGGTTGCAAACTGGACCACATCAGGCAAACCCTTGGAGGAGGGACACCTTTCATGTTGGGGAAGGCACTATCCAGCTTGTTAACGAATGCCTAGCCATAAGCAGTGGGAATCCCAAGGCTCAGTTTTTTGTTTTTATTTTCCTGCGGGAACAACAGCACCGTCCAGGGACTCCCTTCTGAGACAGGGAATAGGGAAAAACAAAAGCTGAAGACAGTTTTTGTGAGGGGTTTGAGAGAAAGTCATCAGCCTGCAGAGCTGAACCACATCAGGGGTACCACTTGTGCCTCTGTTGATGCTGGAAATTAAGGGGCTAAGACCTGGTTCACTTGAGTAAGGAGAGACTCCAGGAGTAGAGTCACTATCACAGGGCCTTCAGTGTTCTTGGCAACAGAAGCAAAAGCTTGCTTCTGTCTTAGCTGAAAATCAGTTTATTTTTAATAGCATCTTACCTGAAACTGTCTCATCAAAATTTGCAAAATGACATAATTTTTTAATCAATTGTATTTTTTTTATTAATAAGGATGAATGTACAATATAAGATTTGCATTGCTGAGGAAGAATTTAAGTATTTTTAATACTTGAAATCAGTTTTTGGTGATCACATCTGTGGATTGAAAACCATGACTTTAAGCTTTACGTTCTTCAAATAAAATTTACGTTTTCTGAATGGCAAAGTCTATTATTTCATGCTTCCTAACCTTCATTGTCTATTTCTCTTTGGTACACACAAGCAGCCTGGTACATGGAGACATGCACATTATGGAGAAATAGCTTTCTGCTCTGTCAACTTTGTTTTATAAAAGCTCTTTTTTCTTTATTACTCTTATCTATTGCATCTATAAAATTTATTTAAGCGATGACAGATCTCTCTTTAGGGCCTAGAGTCTAGGAGAATAACCACTGTCATGCATTTAGTAAAAGGTTTATCAAATATGACTGTTCATTAAATTGCAAGGCATTGTGGGTGAGGCTAACTGGTATTTCTTTGGTTAGGTGGGTTGTGTGAATTGCACTTATATGTGTACATCAGACAGAAACAAATGAATCTTACTAGCCTCTTTTCCTGTTGCTTAGCAAAAAGAAAAAAAAAGGTTAGATTTGAAAATGTCATAAAAATTTGCTAAAATTGATGTGATACTCACCACATGGAATGCATGTAGAATCAACAAATACACAGAGTCAAGTCGCTTAAATTTCTTCAAAGCAAGGATTCTGAATTCTCTGGTCTTACTTTCTTCTTAGAAATCAAAACAGCATGATTTCACATGTATAATTGATATCATATGCTTGCCTTCTCAATGAATGGGAGAGGGGCCTGAAGGAAGGAGAGAATTTGGAACACAAAATTTTAAAAAATTCTAAAAATAAGTAATAAATTTTAAAATGAAATTAAATAAGATAAAATTAAGAGAATGGATTAATTGACCTTAACATAAAAAGATGGAAGGAAGGAAGGAAGGAAGGAAATCAAAACAAATCCTATTGGATAAAGCATTCTCACTTGAAGAATCAGTTTTACTATGCTTGAGGTGCCACTGAAAAGTCTTTTTGTAATGATATTTCCTGATATATTTCTTTTTCAAATGATTTTTGGCAACACTTTCCTAATAAATATCCATACATTCCTCTCCCAAGTATATTCCCCCAAAACAGATATGCAAAACATATTTTGTTATTAGCAGAAAGTATAGTACAAACATTATTCCTTAGATATGACTTCAGTTTTAGTTTTGTTTCTATATCATTATAGTATGCATTGTCCTTTTACCTCTGCTTTCTTCACTTTGTATCATTTCTGTGCCGTGAATGACACATTTTACATAGGCCATTCTGATTTTGCTTTAAGAATTTAAGGATGCTAATCCTTAAGATTTGATTGGCCAGAGGACTGGGGCTTAAAACATGGAATTGGTCCTCCAGAAACCCTAGCCAAATTTCCATTGCTCACCTTCCTCATACCTGGCAATAACTTTGGTGGATCAGGAACAAGGTTTTGCATGAATAAATCTTATCCTTTTAAATCTTGTATTTTATGGTCCACAGCTAACTCATTATACTCTAATCTCAAGCCTGTATCACTGGACTGGCCTAAGCTGTTGGCCCAGAATAATTTAATAAAAGCTTTTCCTGGTTCATATGAATTCTTAATACTCATTATTGCATATGACCCGATAATAGCCAGTTACATTAAGTACCTTTTTTAGTCATTTCTTCATCATTACTACATTTTTCCAGCTTTTTCTTGTCATAAATATGCTATGAATATATCTCCACATTTAGCTAATTTCTTGCAGTTAATAACGTCCTTGTTTTATACTTGGATCTCTGGGTTAAAAGGCATGAAAAATTAAGTAACTTTCCTTGCATGTTTCAAAATTGTTTTCCAAGAAACAGTGAATTAGTTGGTCCTACAGCACTGAAATTTCCTATCTCCTACCTCTTTTGTTAATTTGATAGGAGATACCTTAGGGCAGTTTTAATGTGTATTTCTCTGATTATTGCTATTTGGAACTATTTTTCATAGAATCATACACTAAGAGATAGAAGAGTCATTAGAAGTTGTTGACTTGTTTTCAGTCATGTTCAACTCTCTGTGACCCTATTTTGGGGTTTTCTTGGCAAAGATACTGGAGTGGTTTGCCATTTCCTTCTCCTGCTCATTTTACAGATGAGGAAATTGTGTCAAACAGGGTTAAGTGACTTGCCCAGGATCTACACACAGTTCCCCAGTGTCTGAGGCCAGATTTGAACTCAGAAAGATGAGTCTTCCTGACTCCGGGCCCAGCATCCTGTGCACTGTGGTGCCACCTAGCTGCATTTCTTTGAGTATTGGTGATTTGGAATAGTTTTCATAGGATCATGCATTAAGAGCGAGAAGAATTATTAAGACATTAGGAGTAATTTAGTCCAATCCTTTAACTCCAAATCCAATTCCTGGAACATAATAACTGCTTAATATTTCATTCTTCTGGACTTGACTCTTTTTACAGTACTATACTATCTTCATCCCCAAAAGCCGGAGTGGGGATTGGGTGGTGGTGATGGTGGTGAGAATGTCAGTTTATAAACAGAGTGTGTTTAAGAATTTATTCAGATGCATTACCTCCTACATATCTGACAAAGTAGTTGTTCTAAGACTCCACCCTGATGCAATTATTCCTTACCATCAACTCACAAGTTTTCCAGTTCTATGTTTAAAAAAACAAACTCTGAAATTCCTTTACCCAGTATGATCTTTTATCATTCCATCTCTTCTTGTACCTTCCTATTCCTAAACCTATTTGTGGATCTCGTTGTGACCTCCAATCTTCCTGCCCCTTAGTTCTTTATTCTTGTTCTGTCTACAGTCTCCCACTTTCAACCCTTTGGTGAATCAGTTTACTATCTTCTACTCTCAAATTCTTTGTTTCCTTATCCTACTACTGCTCACCCCTTAACAAACCCCAACCTTGAATTATTCCAACCATCCGCCTCCTTACATGTTAATGAATATCATGCAGACATTCTGAATGGATCCACTATGAATCCAGATGCTAATTATCTAAATTATTTGTGAGGTCCTTCTTCTTCCTTTCTCAACATCTTATATCTTCCTAACATCATCTCCTACCACCTCCTCCTTTATTTCAGGAGGTGGCCTTGAACCTTGTAAAGGCTAGCCTGTTTTACATGTATTCACCCATCTCCTGTTTTATTCAACAGATTGCCAAATATCCTCTCCCTCCTCCCTGTAACTTCCCCCACCCTGCCCCTTTTTCTTCTCCCTCTCCTTCTACTGCTCTGTCTCTCCCCTCTCTGCCAACCCCCCACCTTCTTCTTTTCCTGTTTCCCCATCCTTAAAAAAACCTTACTAGATCCTTCAGTCCACTAGCTATCATACCATAATTCCCAATCAATTAACAAGTATTTATTATACATGTACTCTGTGCCAGGTGCTGTGCTAGGCACTAGAGATACAAATACAAAGAATTAAATAATCCTTACTTTCAAGGAGCTTGCAAGCTAATCTAGGAGACAAGAAGTACATATATAAATACATAGATTAAGGACAGAGTAGGAATAGAGTAGATAGATGCCATTTAACTCTAAGATGAGTTAACCATTTTATATCCATGTAAGTCATCACTTCTGCAAATTATAATCTTAGAAAAGTTGCCTAGAACTCTTAGAAGTTAAGTGTCTTGCCATGGATCTCTAAGGTAATGTTTGTCAGAGGCAAAACCTGAACCCAACTTCCTACAAAGTAGATAGAGAGAACCCAGCTGAGACCAGCTTTCTGTAGAACAGAGAAAATAAATATAGAGAAAATAAATGCAGAGTTGTTAAATACAAAGTAGTTTAGCAAGGACAGAACTAACAGTGTAGAGGATCAAGAAATCCTTTATGTAGAATGTAAACCTGAGCTATTTCTTGAAGGAAGAGAGAAATCCTATCAGAAGGAAGTGACTAAGGAGTTCAGAGTGTCATGTGTGAAGGACTAAGAGCAACACCATTTTGGGTAGACCATAGAATGTGACAAGGAGATGGATGAATAATGAGTCTAGAAAGATAGATTGTAGCTAAGGGCTATAAAGGTAAAGTCTTTTGAAACTAAACCTAGAAGTTTGTATTTAATCCTTGAGGCAATATAGAGTTTCTTGAGTAGGGGAATGACATAGTCAGATCTGCAATTATGATAAATCACTTTAGCACATAGATCGAGATTAGATATAGGGCAGTTATGTATTTCCTCCACCCTTTAAAAAACAGGTTTAAAACACAAAAGAATCATAAGCACATAATGACAGATACTTAAGATATGATATAGTAACCTAACTGATAATAGTATAATCCACTAGAAATTGAAATTTAAAACATGAAAGGCATTGTGGGACATTTTACCTTTACTTCATCTCTGTACTGTCCAAATAACACTCACTCCTCTTTTGTATTTTCTGGAAAGCTAGGGCATGACTTGGGCCCTTCCTCTTACAAGTAGTCATGTCATAGAAGAATATAGTTGAAGAAAGCACCTCCAGCTTCCAGTCTCCCAGACTTATTGACTCCAGACCTTCTTGAATCCATGAGACATCCACCAAGATCAGAAACCTCCATTGTAGGATCACTGTTTGGTCACCTGTGCTTAAGGAAACATGAAACAGAAGAGGAAATCATAGACTTGGGGTTCTGTCTCAGACTTAACTATATCAGCCCATGCTCTCACTGCCATGTGGAAGCAGCCATCATAGTTGCTAGGGGGAGAGGAGGAAAAATCCCTTGCCTCACAGGAAATCCACAGGAGAGCTGTCAGAGTTCCAAGATACACATTCACCAGAGAGAAAGAAAAGCTCAGATTTTCTCTCCTTGTAAAATGGGAAGCAATTGCTGCTCAGTAGCTAATCTTTGATGCAGCCCTCTCCCTGTGACTTGGGTAGCAGTAATACGTTGGGACCAAACTATGGGTACATTCTTTATCAAAGCACTGGTCTCGGTGGAAGTGACCACTTAGCAGGCTCAGCATTCCGTGAGAAGTACCGAAACCAGAACATACATGTCACCAGAAGTGACCAGAGGACAAGCCTATCCCCTTGCATCCTCCATAGGATGAACAGTGTTGCATACACAGAGTTAAATTTAATCAAAAAATAGTTTGCACTAATTTACACATTTAGTAAAGAAGATACTAGTTCATATATTGGTTACCTAATTTTTAATTAGGTACTCCTTTTCGTAAAGTCAAAGGATTTTTATGACAGAAATTATCAGTAGCAGAAGCAGAGATTAAAAAAAAATCAGTATTCTATTCCTTTAATATCCAAAAAAAGTGATTTTCAGAATTTCACTGTTTGATTTCTTCCCAGAAAAGTCAAAAAGCTAGCCATAGATGAAACATACATACCATACATTACCACCCTAATTTTGATAAGGGGAAGAGGAGTTTCAAAGAGATCAAAATCACCTATGGGGTAAGAATTGTTCAGCCCGTTCAAGAATGCTTGAAATTTTTTTCTTTTCCCCCTCAAAATGGAGTTCAAATGAAAATACAGTTGCTTTACATCAAGAACATAAAATATCTGCTGCTGGCTGCTCACAAACATAATACAAGATTTTGTTCTTTTGTAGAAGAGCCCTTAAAGAGTTTCATCTTGGAGGGAGGAGGGAAAGGGCATGTCTTTTGGCATTTTAAACAAAACAAATATCAGAAGGAGGTAACTGTCACTGCTTCATTCCACCATCATCTTTTTCCTGTTTCTGGTATTAATCTCACAGATATTTTCATTGTTAAAAATATACATATTTATTTTTCTCTAATTCTCAAGTATTAGTATTACATAGCAAAATATTATGTTTGCATTGATATTAGAATATGAGAATTTGGGGGCAGCTAGGTGGCGCTGTGAGTAGAACACCAGCCTTAGAGTCAGGAGGACCCAAGTTCAAATCCAGCCTCAGACACTTGACACAATAGCTGTGTGACCTTGGGCAAGTCACTTAACCCCAATTGCCTACCTTCCCCCTCCAAAACCCAAATATATAAATAAGTAAATAAAGATTTAAAAAATAAAAGAATATTAGAATTAGTGATTCTTTGACCACAAGTGTATGTCTTTTTTTTTGTCTGTAGAGTGCCATTTAATTGAGAAATTGAATAGGAAAATAGGAAAGATACTGAAATGCTCCATTTTATCTTTCTTTAGTGAAAAGAGACAGACAATAGTTCTCTGTATTTCTTTATGGCGGTCTGTTACCTTGTAAGTTAGAGGCAATAAAGATGAAGTTATCAGCAATAGCCTTTCTCTCTCACTAAAGCATAGGACTTACCTGTAATTTCATTAGAGCAGAGAAAAAGAGAATCTTATGGACAATAAGAGTCATTTGACTTAAGCCTAATGTAAAGTTGTTGTAAAGCTGTTAAATAGCTTGATTGATTGACTTTCATGCTACAGTGCCAAGTACAAAGCAGTAATATGCTTGCCTCTTCTGGAAGAACTGGATCATTGCTTATCAACATATAGAGGGCCTCTGTTTAATATAAGATCAAAGTGCTATTAATATTTTATACAGACATCTATACCTAGAGTCACAAGGAAGGCAAATTTTTTATTGCATTCTTTTTTGAAATTCAATTTCATTTTATTTTCAGTTTTGAATTAGCTTCTACCCTCCCCTACTCAATCAGAAGGCAACCCCCCCTCAAAATTATATATGTGTATATATGTATATATTACATACATATTTGTTTTGCATGTCTGTGTATATCCATGCAAAACAAATTCCCACATTAGCTACATCCAAAAAAAGAGAAATGAATGAAAGAGAAATAAGAATATTTTTCAGTCCGCACTTTGAGTTCGTCAGTTCTCTATCTGGAGTTGGATAGCATGCTTTGTCATGAGTCCTTTGAAATTGTGGCTGAACATTGAATTGATCAGAGTTGCTGAGTCTTTCAAAGTTTATTATCTTTATAGTATTGTTATTGTATAAATTGTTCTTCTTCTGCTCACTTCACTTTGAATCAGTTCATACAAGTCTATTTTAAGTTTCTCTGAAATTATTCCCATAACCATTTCTTTTTTTTAGCTTTAAAAGTTATATAGCATCGTAGTGTTACATCACATTAATAAATCATAACTTGTTCAGTCATTTCCCAATTGATGAGCATCTATTTATTTTCCAATTCCTTGCCACCACAAAAAGAGCTGCTATAAGTATTATATACTTGAGTTCTTTTTCTCTTTCTTCTATCTCTTTGGGGTATTGACCTAATAACAGTATCATTGGATCAAAAGGATGCATGGTTTAATAGTTTTTTGAGCACAGTTCCAAATTGCTTTCCAGAATGGTTAGACCACTTCTACCAACAGTGCATTAAAGTACTTGTTTTCCCACAGCCCCTCCAGCATTGTTATTTTCCTCTTTTGTTAATTTAGCCAGTCTCATGAGTGTTATCTTGCATTTGCATTCTTTGTGTCTAATTGAGAAAGTCAGTTAAGGCTGATTTTCTTTGCGTAAGTCACAACCATATTAAATGTGAGGATTCCTTGATTTTATCCGTAGAGAATGGAAAATTCAGTGGGGGTGTAGAATTTTAAGCCATTGTAATTTTATAGCCAGAATGGAAATTTTTAGATCTCATTAAAGGGAATGAGTGCCTTCTTACCTTGAAAAGAGGAAGGAAAGGAATTGTTTTAGATGTAGGAACAAAAGTTAATCATCTTTAGAAAAACAGAAGGTCCAGTGAAACAGTAGTAGCTTCAAAAAAACTACAGCATATCAAAAAAAAAACTAATATGTTGGGCTATTTTTCTGAATTACTCTAAAATATATTTTCTTAACAAACATATAACACCCATGAGGCCTAGGGGAAAGTTGTTTAGAAGCAAATGTTAAAGAAGAATTGGTTTTCTAGTGGTTTCCTTGAATATTTCATGAGAATTGCAACAGAAGGTTAACTTTAGAAGCTCTGTGTATTACTTACTGCATAAAACATGGACTAAAATTCCAGGGGATGAATAGGCTTGCAATTTGCATCAGTTAAGGAAGTTCACACGCGTGCGCGCACGCGCATGCACACACACACATTCTCTCTCAAGCCTATCAATATGAGTGTGTGTATGTACATTTGTGTGTACATAGACATATATGTACAAGTATATATTACATATATACGTGTATATACATACATATGACATTCAAATCACTTGCTTGTGTTTGTACATGTGAATGTGTACTGATACCTAGAGAAGTTAATCTTTTAATAACTAAGTTGGTTCTGTCCCCCAAAATAGCTACTTTGCTTCAACAAGCTCTAACAAAGGTCTTAAAAATCTTTCCTCTGTTCTAGGAGAACACTGTTAGTCATACTTCATTAAGCTTGTTCACAGAAAAGAACTGGTTTCTAAGCAAGTTATTGAAATACTTATAACTATGTTGGGCCTTTCTTTTCTGAGAGATAAGAATTTAATGTGGAATGAGAGAGGGTGGGAAGACAGCCTTTGACCATTGTCCAGAAGAACTGGTCTATTATGATGGAAATTATAGAGATCATTTAGCATTTAATCTGCTTTATGTTTACCTTGGATCCCTGCTTAAGAGTATCATTTCTTTTTTCATGGTACTGAGTAAGATTTATTTTGTCTTTTGTACCCTAGGAGGCAGAGAAATTTAAGACAATGCCATTACATGTTATTCACTTAGATATTACAAGCTAGAACTAGAACTTGAAATAAGGCTCCATCAACTCTATAATGATCCAGAGGGGAGGTATCTGAAGTATAAACTGCAGGTCCCATAATGTTGAAGTTTTGTTGGTCCACGACATTTTATTGGTCTAGGAAAGAGGGAGATAGAGATCCTGAGATTGTTTTGGAAGCTAGCCTTTTGTACTGGCTTGAAATCAATATCAGTAGAAATAAGAGAAGAAACCGTGGAAATTATATTCATCTGAAACTTGCAGTTTAAAATATTGGGCTATGGTTCAGGGCTCACATTTGAGACTAGGAGATTTTTTTTTTATGGGAATGTAGAAACATGTACTTCTTGCCTCCCTTCTGAGTTCCGAGAAGGTACCTGCATTTGTCAGAAGAGGTTAGAGAAGGCAGTATTTGTAATAATAATTAATAATGATAGACAGTAATGCTATAACAATATAAATACTATAAATATAATATAAAACTACAATAATAACAAAAGAGAGCAAAACAGTCTCTTAATAAGCCCCAGAGTTTCCAGAGGCTTATAAACCATCCTTTGACCACCACCATTTTCCCCTTCTCCCACTAAGGTATACTGTTGACTAAACTTCAATAGGGTTAATCCCATTCAGCTTTAGATATTTCATTCTGACAGTTAATTACCTGGATTTGTTGCCAAGAAAGAATGCGTATCTATGTGAAATACCACCCATACCACCAGTGTGTATGACCATACTCTGTTGAAAACGGAGTATTTATATCTTCCTAGACTTAGGAAAAGATCCTTAGAGAATAAAAGTGAAATAATTCTGGTACAAGCTATTACTTTTAATATTGTAAGTACTGTAGCTAGTTCTCTATGTTTCCCTCATGACTTGCTTCTCTTAAGTGATTTGTGAAGAAAATGAAGTTTTTTGGCACATGGAACTTAATGTACTCCATTGTGTGCCATATATTCAGATGGAGAGAACACTCTCAACATATAAACAGAATTTAAAGGGGGTGGAGGGATTTGCTGATTCCAAGTGTTTTCAGCATTTTTTTATTCTTTCTAGAAAGCTTAATGTGAAGATGTCAAATATTTTTAAATGTATACACACATGTTTTGTGTATATTTGTTTAAACTTTCAGAACAGTACCAGAAAATTAATGCACTTGGCATCTACAAACTCTAGTTTTCTTACAATGAGTCATATCCCTTAAACATTTTTATTTGAGGTAGGATTAGAATAAATGCATATTGGAATCTGAGTTCTCCTAGATAATCTTGTTACCTTTAGTTAAACGTTCTTTAGGAAAATGGAATTTTAGAACATAAATTCTTTCATAATTCTCATTTCTCTTTTAAACCCCCCAGGAAGAGCATGTTGTAGTCCCATGCCATCCTCAACTTCATAGGGTCCTTTATCTCTTCAAGTGTTGGATTATTTTCTTTTGTTTTGCAATATTTATTCATACATGCCTGAACTCATTTACTAGGTCTGGAAGCCACACTTCCTTCTATTGTTAGTGTTTTTCCTGTTGATTTATTTGTTTATTTTCAAGGTCTTTGAAATTTCTTTTTCTTGGAATCTTTGGTACTTTCAATCTTCTTCCCCAGCCCCCATTTATTTATTGCTTGTTTATGACTCCCTCCTCTCAGACTGTGGTTTCCTTGGGGACTGGATCTCAAAGCATCTCATCCTTCTCTCACATTAGGCAGTCACAGTTTACTAGCTCATATTTCCACACCAGTTGACTTCTGGGTGGTCAGAACCAGCTCCAGCTATATGTCATGTTCTTCCCTTAGACTGGACGTGCTCCACAATTCCCCACACACATCAGCTATCCTGTCCTGGTGACCTGTCCCACTCTTCCGTTCCTTAGTTCTTGAGCCTGGCCACTGGCAGTTCAGAGCCTGGTGGACCTGGAAGTTCAGATCATTGGTATTTTTGGTTTGCAGCTTCCAGTAGGCCTTTGCTCCTGAAGGGCTATGAGCAAGCTGGGGAGACCCAAGAAAACTTCTGCATCCTGAAGCCAGAGTTTCTAGGGCACTGGAAAGAGTGAGGGGCAGCCAGGGTGTAGGGGAAGGTTTTGATATCCATGGGTCTGCTAATGTGGCTTCACTGCCACATGGGAGGTGGGGCAGAGGTCCTGAGTGAGCTCAGGGTCAGTGAGCATCCATTCCTGGGTTTTATTTTTGTTTTTGTCTTGTTGTGGATTCTTGGTGTTCTAGATCATGGAAAAAGATGAAGGTGCTTTATCTTTGGTGCATAGTTTCTGTTTTGGGGAGAGTGGAGAGGTCATGAGGATCAGAGAAAATAACTAGTCTTCTTTCTTGTTCACATAACAGCATTATATTTTTAAAAATTAATTTAAAAGACTTAAGAACTATGATCAGTATAGTGACCTACCATGATTCCAGAGCACTGACAATGAAAATAAACTACCTGACATTTCGTTGATGGACTTAAGGTGCATATTAAGATACATAATTTTTGGATAAGGCCAGTGTGGAAATTTGTTTTGCTTTTACACACAGACATAGACACATATATGTGATAAATGAAAAACTCAGAGACAGAGTTTCTGGATAATTAATAATCTATTAATTATGCTAACTAATAATCAATAAATTGGTGGTCAGTCATTTCCTGTGATAGTCAAAGACAAAACCATGGAGAGGAAGAATGCCTTAAATACTTTTGTAAAAGAGAATGCCCCTAACAAGTGAAAATCAGCCGTGACTGGTGGACATTTAATGAAGAGGTGGGCTAGAAGTCTTCTGCTCCTCCTGCTGAGAACATGGCTTGATCATGGGACGCAACCTCCTCCAGCAATCTGGACAGGGGAATCCATCTCTATCCAAACCACTCTGGTTGTTTTTCTCCTTTAAGAACTGGGTCACCCTAAACTTGAATGGTAGGGTATAAGGACAGGGGCTCATTTCCTTTGGGATAAGAAATGGCCTAGCCTAGATTCTGTTTATGCTGTAATCAGAAGGAAGGTCTTCTAGTTGGGTGCAGTGTAGCTCAGAATCAAAGAGAATGTTCCTGGAAGGTTAAGTGTCAGTCAGCCTTGTCCCTCAGAGGTTGACCTTCCATGGGAGCTGGATCCTAATTTAATAATTGGCTATTAATATAATCGAAAACAATTTCTCATATATATCTATATATATATTTGTAGGCATATATATGCATATATGTATATATGTTCATTTGTGTATATATGTATACATATATACACACATACACACACATACCACTTACTCATACATCTAGATGATAAAAGGCCCTCATTTTTCTTTTTTTTCCCATTGGTTGGGGAGGTTAGAGGGAAAGAAAATAGATTTTTGTTGTTAAAAAAATCAAATTAATTTTTTTTAAAAGGCTAGGAGCATGTTTAAACAGAAGACAGCAAGGAAAAGGATATGGAAAAGTTTGAGAGAATGAATCTTCATTATCAGAAGGTTAGAGGATGATTCTTCATGATGCAAAGAAAACAAGAAAGAATGATGATCACAGAATATTTAGAGCTGTGAGGATTTTCCAGTGGAGAGTGGTGTTGAATTGACTGAGGGAGAAGCAGCTTCTTTTATTCCAAGAACTGATGATACAGAAAGATTTAAAAAATATGTTGAAAAACATGGAATTGAAGCAAGGAGATAGTGATAATGTCTATGTGTCTTCAGTGAATTAGTCATCCAGCCTAAACAAACTACATACTACATGCAACACTTAGCACAGTGAGTAGGCTCTATATAAATGTTAGTTATCATTTATTATTGTTATCATTATTATTATTGTTAGACATGGACAATCCGACACTCTCATTTTACAGCTTGAATACACTGAGGTCCAGGGAGATAAGAAGTGATTTTTCCAAGCTCAGTAGTACAGCTGGGATTCAATGCCAGCTTCTCTGATGACAAATCCAATATCATTTTGGAGTTGCTGTGGAGAATAAGAGAGATGCTGTAGAATTGGGAAAATTTTGCGCCAACGTCAAGAAAAGCAGGATAGTGAAAGTCTTTAATATTGTGGTTGATTAGCTTGACTTCAATTTCTGGTAAAATTCTAGATTATATTATTAAATAGATGGTTTGTGAGAATTTATGAAGGAATAGCTAGCATTTATAAGGTGATCATGCGTCAGGTGCTTTACAAGTAAATATTATTTTATTTTGTCTTCACAACAACCCTGGGCTTGTTAGTCAGATATCTTCTAAATGACTTTTAAAATTCCTAGCATTTAACCCTCCCCAAGCCTTTCTCTCTTCTGTGGGGGATAGCATTCATTATTTTTCTTAAGAATTGGTGTTTTTCAGGATCACTGGACCTAGGACCTACAAAATTGGTGAGAGCTCACCATATCTAACCCAGCTCAGCCAATGGATCATGGTTTATTCCCATATTTCTCTTTCATACTTTCCCATACTCCTCCTATTTCTTGCTCTGGTGCCTCTCACCATTCTGGGACTTTGCAGGACAACACCCTCATATGTATTGTCCCTCTATTAGAATGTCAGTTCCTTGGGGACAACACCTGTCTTTCTTTTATATTTGTGTTTCCAATGCTTAACACAGTGTCTGGCACATAGTAATTGCTTAATAAGGGCTTTATTCATTCATTCATTCATTCAGAGCTGGAGAGTGACTTTAGAGGTCTCCTACAAACTCTTCATTTTCTTTAAATTTTTTTTATTCTGAACCAAGATGCTAAAGAAAATGGATGTTTCCATATACAAATTAGAATTTTGCTTTTCCTTTTAAGTAACGTGTAACTTTCAAAGCTTATTCCTGTCTTTGTTTCCTTTCACCTAACTTCTGTGCAATTTTAAACTACTTCAGTTAGCCTCTTTCTTTTTTCTGACAACTCTATTGTTAACATCCATTTTCCTTCTAAATCCTTCCCCAACTGAAAAAAAAAAAGAATAGCAACATTTTTGCAACAAACATACATAGTCAGGTAAAACTAATTTCCACTTTGCTTGCGTCTGAAAATGCATATCATCCTATATCTTGATCATCCCTCTCTCAGGAGGCAACCCACTTATTTTAGAGGGGATCTTGAGTGAGGTCCAGAGATCGGGGGACAGAGTGACTAGAGTGGTAACAGTAGGATTCCATGTTTTCTATTGCAGAATTTCTACTATAGCATGCTACTGTGCCTTTCTTTTTACTTATTTCTCCAGTTAAAAACTGGGAGTTTGGGACAGTTTGAATAGAGAAGCAACTAGCTAATGAGAGCCTAACTTTAAAGTAAAGCTTACTTCAGAAAGTAAGGGTGACAGACGAATTGAAAGTGTTCATTCAATGGCTAAAGAGCCATTTGAGGCTGAGAGTATAGGTAGGGATTGGTATCCTCCACCCATCCCATAAATTTCCCACAGAATAAGGAACATTAACCATATGATTCTACAGGACAGCAACATTTTTATGTTAATTAATAACAATTATACTAAGAGTTATAGTGATAGTAAATAGCTAGCTTTTAATAGTGCTTGTAAGGTTTGCAAAGTACTTACCATATGTTATATCATTTGATCCTCACAACAAACCTGTGATGTAAGTGCTATTAGCATCCACATTTTATAAATAGGGGAACTAAGAATGAAAGGTTAAAGTATTTGCTCAGGGTCAAACAGGTAGGAAGTGTCTTAAGCAGGAATGGAACCAGGACTTCTAACTCAAAGTCAAAGTGCTGCCTTGCTCTGTCTCATCTCATCTTTTGTCTTGAAAAATCAGTGGGAGGTTAGCAAAGTTACAAAATTTTCATATAGCTATCTCATTTCCACATGACGTTTTCAGGAATGTGACCTTCAACAATCAACTGGATGCCCTTATTTGAATGCAACTCAGTGTTCAAGCCTGTTGCATTTGTGTAAGATTCCTTACTGGTAGGGAGAATTATAACTCTGTGCTGTAAGCCTGCATGAAAAGTGGAAGTCTCTCATGAGAGAGCTTGAGAGAAGAGAAACCTTTTTGCTTTTGGCATTGAGAGGACACATATGGTTCCAAGCTCCCTTCAGGAAGATCCCCTCAGAGAAAGAGAAAAAGATTTTAGGAAGCAGTAGATAGCTAGAAGAACTGATGGGGTAGTCTGGCCCCAGCCCTAAGATCCTAAGTCTCTGGAAGGCTCTCAATTTCCCAGTAAGGCCCCACCCTGTGAGAAAATTTTCTCGTGTTGCAGAACATGTTCTCTTATCAGAACAGACACAGGAAAGCCTTGCCCAGGGACTTTTGCCCCTGGCTGGCCCAAGGACTCTCCCTCGTGCCAGATCCCCGGTGCCCATGCCTCTGACAACTCCTTCAATGTCTGGTTATCAACAAAGTTATCTCTGCAAAACTCTCTGCATTTTCTCATCCATAGCTCCCAAAGACACCTGGATCCCTAGATTACCTAATTAGCATCCCTGGCATCCTCTCCCTTGTCTTTTTTCCATATAAGTCCCAGCGCCATCCTGACTACTTGGCAGGTTCCCTAAGGAACCTCACCTGCTTTTGCTAAAGCTTTACAATAAACTTTTACACTTGACTAAGAGAAGGCTTGAGTATATGCATTCGTTCTGGGCAATTCCTCTTTGACATTCTCAGGGTCCCAGCACCCCTAAACCATGTCAGCACCTCAAACTTCTTCAGAAATAGTGCTTTAACATCCTTGATTTCTAGCTTTCTTCACTACAGACTTTGGGGAATGCTCTTTCTTTCTTTCTTTCTTTCTTTCTTTCTTTCTTTCTTTCTTTCTTTCTGTCTCTCTGTCTCTGTCTCTCCGTCTCTGTCTCTCTCTGTCTCTCCGTCTCTGTCTGTCTCTGTCTCTCTGTCTCTCCCCCTCCCTCCCTCTCCCTCTCCTTCCTTTTTTCTCTCCTCCTCTCTCCCTTAAGCTAAACATCTCATTCCCAGTGTGAGCTTACTCTGTGTTTTCGGGTATATTCAAATATATCATCTCTTACCTGAACTATATTGCAATTGACTGCTGATGTCTCCAAACATGAATCTGTCCTCCACCTACATGCCAAAGTGAATTTCCTAAAGTTTATCGAGTCATTCCTTGCTCAGTAAATTTCAATGACTCCCTGTTACCTCTGAGATGAAATATAAACTCCTCTTTCTATTTGGCATTGGTCATACACAACTTGTTCCCAACCTAGACCTTCAGTCGTATTACACACTACTTTCATTTATACACTCTACATTCAAGCCAAATTGACTTCCTTACTGTTTCTCATATATAGACTGTAGCTCTCATCTCTGCATTGGCTGTCTTCCATGGTTAAAATGTACCACCTCTGTTTATTAGCAGTAGTAGTTTGCTTCGAGGTTCAAATTGAGTGCCACCTTATACATGAAACTTTTCCTCATTGGTTTAGAAGCTAATAGAAGCTAACATTTCTTCATACACTCAAAAAAAAGTAACAGATAACTCTTGTATATATTTACTGATGATCATGTTGAAGAGGTTATTGGTAAAAATGATGATTGTTAGGGGAACTATAGGTTTCTAAGGGTGCTCGAGACCCCAGAATACCGACGTGCCGGGTCCTGCCGAAAGAATTCGACTCAAGCCTTCTCAGCCAAGGGAAAAGAGAAAGTTTATTAGGGATTCACCATAATGGGCTGTCTTAAGAAATCCCACCCTTTGTAATGCCTGTTTTCACAAGCGGGCCAGATTCAACCTACTGAATTAGATTGAATCTGAGCACCTTCATGGAGGCAAGATGGAGATTATATACACAAAGATTGTAGGAGGGATCGAGGGGTGGTCTGGGGTGACTAGAGGAGGGGTTTAGGGAGGGTCTTGAGGGGAAGTCTAAGGAGGATAAGGTGGGGTCAGAGTCCAGGAACCTAGAGAATGGAATTAAGGATGGGAAGTAGCTGAAGGCATGGACACTGATATATCAAGGGTGGGGAAGTAGCTGGACAACAAAGGGTGAGGCTAGGTAGAGATTTGGGCCTAATGATAATGTGAGGCTCGTGGCCTTAGGGGAAGGCCAGATCCAGTTGGAAGATTCAAGGACAGTTCAAGGGGGCTCCCAGAGACTGTATTCCAGATTCAAGGGGGTTCCCAGAGACTGTGCCCTCATCATTGTCTCCTCTGGTAGAATGTAAGCTCTTGGAGGGAGGTATTATTTCATTTTTATTTCCCTGCCCAGTGCCTTGCACATATAAGGTGTGATTGAGGGGAGAAAAAGCTCAAAGGTTGAAAGTAAATATTTAAGACAGAGACAAAAAAGTAAACAAAAACAGTGATAGAGAAAACCATATATAGACAAAGAGAAATAAGACTAGCCATGTGCAAGGTACTTTCTTACATTTGTACTTAAAGCTCTAGAACCTATATGCATAGTAGACATTTAATAATGCTTGTTTATTGGTTCAGAGTTGTAATGCTGATTTTCTGGTGATTTTCATTGGTTTACCTGAAATTTGTTTGGTTTAACTAATCACACTAAGAGGTTCTTTTTTTTTTTTCTTTTTCAACTTAGTGTAGAAACTTAGAGAGAACTGATTCTCTCTGGTATTATCAATTTCAAGGGAAGAGTGAATAGCAGATATTTTCCAGTTATAATCAACTGGATTTCTTCTATCCCCTCACACTTCAATCAAACCTATAGCTTTCAGGGAATACAAAATCTAGATGTGCTCTCTTGAAAGAAAAGAGTTATCACTTTTAGTAATGTATTGATTTTTTTTTATTATGTAGAGTTTTTGTTTGGGTGGGTGTTACTCATGCAGGACTTTTCAGAGACAAATTACCATGTAAGAAAGGAGGCCAGATTGTGAAATATCTTATATACTTTCTTTTAACCAATAATGGAAATTCTGGTCACCTACCTCAGCATAAATTTACTATTTACAATCTCTGTTTCTGTGTTTAACCCTTGGCATATGCATCCCATCTCTGAACTCTGTGTCTTTGAGCTGTCTGTCCCCAATGGCAAGAATGCACTCTCTCCTTAACTCTATTTCATACATACACAACATACATATAATGTACATACATACATACATTTCCGTATGACTTCTCTCTTCTCCAGATCTCTTATTTCAAACCTTCACCCGCCAGTGCTGCTGTGCAACTTAAAAAGTTAGAGGGTTTCCTGGGGCCCACAGGGGAGAAATGGCTTGCACAGGATCCCACAGAAAGTGTGTCAGAGGCAGGGCTTGAATCCAGGTTTTCCTGACTCCAGTGCTATTCTTTATTCATTACACCCCACTGTTAGAGTGAGCTGCTAGAACTAGAAGGGACTTTAGTTTAAAAAAAAAAAGTTTAACCTATTTTTTTGTGTGCGTGCGCATATATATACACACATGTATATACATATGTATATATGTGCGCACATACATATATATTTAATAGTTGACTTTCGTTAATAATTACTTGAACTGAAGCATTTTCCTTAAACTAGTCCTAAGCTTCCAGGAACAAAGATTCTAACCTTTGTTACTATGTTTTTTGACAAAAAAATTTCTAAATGTCAGATTGTCATTCAGTATGTTTGTTAATCATTTCTTTCCCCATCCAATTACTTCTGCTTTAGCCCCTTCCCACTGGGTGACTATGTAGGAAGCTTTTGTTTAGTGTTTAATAATGTATAATAAATTTACAGTGCATATAAGTAACCAATATATGTGACTTGCTTATGTTGGCTTTGGTATTTCTTTGAAAGTAATGCTGTCATCCAAAATCATCACCCTTTTAACAAGGCTTCTTTAACATTTCATTATATTTTCTACCAGAGATGAAAAAGGATAATGTTACTAGGGTAGCAAGAAAAAGAAAAGCAGCTAGAGCTTCTTTTTGTTGGCCAGTCATCTGAATATTGACCAGCTGTCTTCATGAGAAAGAAATAAATGGTGGTGAATAAGCCAGAGTCTAGTTTTCCAAGGAGCTCAATGATTTTCCCAAATCAATACAGTTCATCAGGCTTCAGAACAAAGGCTGGAGGGTGGGGGGTGGAGGGGAGAAGGAGAGGTGACAGTGATGGAAATGCCTGTGTGTTCTTTTGTGTAGTAGACTCATGGAGACACAGTTTCTTCACTTTAATTTTTCAGTGCCTGTTAAGTATATTTTCTGAGAAATCCCTTAGGTTTTTTGTTTTTGTTTTTTAAGAGTCAAATAAACTGTGTTCCAGATGATCACATGACATTTGCAAAAAACTGTCAGAATGGCGTTAAATAAACCCCCACCTCTCTTTTAAATACAAAGAGCAGCTTTTCAACATATGTTGTTTACTCTCTGCTCTTTGTGAAACACATTCATTTGAATTAAACTTTCATTTTCCCACTGTTGCTCACCAACAACATTCAGTAAACTAACCCTGCTCAATAACTTATTGAAAATAATATGTAATATCATTAGCAGTGTTAAACTGTTAGAGGTGGTACAGTTAATAAGGAGAGGAATGGCAACATATTCCTGCCACTGACTGGGGAGATCTAACTAGCAAGTTTTACTCCTTCAGTCTTTAGACTTTAATGCTAAACTTTGCATTTGAATATACTAGAGTAATGTGTCTCAAGTTTATATGAGCCTAGAGCTGGATACTAAAGCATGAAGTATTTCATTATGCTTTTCCACTGTTGGTGCCGCCCTATCTTCTGAGCTCTGATCCTGCACATTATTTGTTCAGATAAAGCCCAGTGTGGAGGGTGACTAATCACGGGTCTATGTTCCAGATGGTTTTGATTACAGGAAGTGATTAAAGGGACTCCCCAAACATTCAACCCAGCATTGGAGGGTGAAGGGATGGGATGGAGGGAGGGAAGAAAGAAGGGAAGGAAGAGGTAAAGGAATGGGAAGGGGAAAAAATATTTGTAGCTACCGTATATAAGTTTAATGTAAGCAATGTGGAATTTTCGTTCTTCAACTAACAATATTTAGTGAATTACAAATTGGAAAAAATGCCCAGATTGTGATAAACCTGCCTGTTTGAAAAAAGAACTATCTGTAGATAGAAGCTTTAAAGTTTTTTTTTTTAATGATAAAAACAGGCATGTCAGCTGGCATTTAAAATTACAAGTGTGAAATTTTACAGCCAACCTTTATGAGCTTGTTAGATGAATGTCAGTGACTTAGAGCATGCCAAACAGTGTCCACTTCTAGAATCATTATATAATTTGTAATACTGAAAACCAAGATAAATACACATTACTCCACACTCATGAAACTCTATGACATTGTGATATTTTTGTAATAACTAAAATATTTCAAATGGAAAAATATGGAAAAAATTTCATAAACCAGCAATAACAACTACATGACTGTATTGTTTAGAGTGAAGTTTATGTTTTGGTTTAGTTTATTTTTTTTTGCATGAGCAAATGTCATGCATATCCAGAGGTGGCAAACTGAATAAGAATCCAAAAATATTATTTTTTGTTTTACACACACCATTGCAGTACTTGTAAAGGCATCATTCACAACAGTGAGATGAGATGCTTTAAGACTGCTGACAGTATACAAACTGGGTTAAATCACCCCACTGAGGAATTAGGCATTTGCCCAGTACTTGGAAAAACATTCTCTCACAAATACCAAAAATGAATAATTTACATACCAGATTTAATAGCATCTTCAGAACAGACACCATCTGTAAAGAACTGTCTTATTTATTAAGTCAAGTACAAACAGAAAGGTTATGTTGATTGTTCAGTTTGTTTGTGGCTTTATATTATTAGGGAGGCAACTGATCAATCCAATATTTATTAAATGTCCACTAGGTGCCAGGTATTAGGGATACAAAGATGAAAAATGAGGGCACCCCTGCCTTCGAGGAGCTTAGAATTCAAAACGGATGTTGTGGTATTTATACAAATGAGTATGATCAAAGGTACAAAATGTTCTAATAGAGGGTTTCTTAATCTTTTCTGTGGGTCATGTACCCTTTTGGCGATCTAGTGAAGCCTACTGATCTCTTTCTCAGATAATGTCTATAAATGTGTAGAATAAAATACATAGCATCACAGATGAGACCAATTATATTAAAATACGGTTATCAAGATATTAAAAAAAAAAGAAGTTCAAGGATCCCAGATTAAGACTCTCTACTCTAAGAACATTTGAGGAATTGTTCTATGGAGTTGACACCAGAGCTGGGTTGAAGGAAGATAGGACTTTCAGCAAATGGAGATATAGAAGAAGAAATTTTCAGGCATAGGATATGGCTGTGCAGATGTACTTGAGTTGAGGTACAAGAGATTCAGGAAGAACTAATACTTCAGTTTGGCTTCATGTAGGTGAAAGACACTGGTGTAAGAGGCACTGGGCCTGAGAGTCAGGAGTAGCGAGTTCCAGAGATTACCCAGCTAGGTAAACCCTTTGCATTCCCAAATTCTGATTGCAGTGCAGGCTCTAGCACTAATTAAACTATAAAATCTTGAGCAACTCATTCATATTTTCTGTACTTCAACTTCTGCATGGATTACAGTGCGAATTATAAATATCTGCCTTGACTGATTCATAACAAATAACAGCTGACCTCTAAATAGTACTTGAAGGTTTACAGAGATATTCATATTATGCCACCTGAGCTTTACAACAATTCAGTGAGAAAGGTGTTATAGGAATTAGCCTTCCCATTCTATAGATGAAGAAGCTGAAGTTCTGAGAAATGAAGTTATTTATCTGTGGCCATACAGCTGTCATATTGAGGGCAGGATTAAAAGCCAAGTCTTTCTTACTCCAAATCAAGGACTCTATCCACTATGGTATAAGGTAGTTTTGAAATCTAAATAAGATCATATATGTGAATGTATTATTAATAATAGTAATTATTGATATTAGCAAAATGTTATTAATATTTTTATTATTAATAATAAAATGGTTAGTTATATATGTATCAGTTAAGAACAGAACTTTCTGCACTAAGAAATAACTTCCTTGTTTTTACATCTCTTAAATTTCTCCCAGTATCTCTTACCCTTCCCCCTCCCAGAATGCTATCGTGTATTAACAACAACAAAAAGTATTTAAAGAAAAATATAAGAAGAGGAAGAAGAGAAAAACAGCATCAAAACCAATCAATACCTCAACAGAATCAAAAAGTGCAATATTCCATTCCTTTGGACCTCATATTTCTTCAAAGGAGTGGCAGGAAGTGTTTTATTGTATTTCTTCTTGATGCAAGGTTTATTTTTTAAGTGAAGACCCATTTTTATTGTGTAATTCTCAAAATGTTGCATAGCATCAAGGATTATAGAACAAAAGAACTGAGTATTTTAAGAAACCTTAGGGATGATCTACTCTAGGCCCAGTGGTTTTTTGCTTTTCTTTTTAGTTTATTGGAGTAAATTAGGTTTGAAAAATTTATCAGAAAGTTCCTTTGTCATTCAAAAGCTATCTGCCTTATTTTTGTTCTTTGTTATCAGGGCTACTTCATTCTGTGGTGCCTGTGGTTCTTGGTTGAAACCAGCATTTATTTTATCAGGGCATCTAGGTGGTGCAGTGGATAGAGTGTAGGGCCTGGAGTTAGGAAGACTCATCTTCCTGAGTTGAAATGTGGACTCAGACACTTACTAGCCATGTGACCCTGGGCAAGTCACATAGCTCTGTTGCATATGAGCTGGAGAAGGAAATGGTAAACCACTTCAGTGTCTTTGCCAAGAAAACTCCAGTGGGGTCATGAAGAGTCAGGCACAACTGGAAAACCACTGAATGAAATTTATTTCATCATTAAGACTCTTTTGAAGGCTCAGATTCGTTTATAGGTGGATTCCAATTTTGCTAACTCAAGGCAGCATATGTGGAAAGGCGCAGGGAGAAGGGGGAAGGCGTAGGAACCTAGTGATTATTCTATAATTAATTAGTTGTGTGGTCTTGGGAAAATCACTTCACTACTCTGGGCCTAGGTTTCCTCATTTGTAAAATGAGAGGCTGAAGGTACGGAATTAAGAATACCATTGCAGAGTCAAAGAATGTTAGAACTGGAAAAGACCTCAGAGATCAGCTAGTCCAGGGATGCTCAGCCTTTCTGTTTGTGTTATGGACTCCTTTGGCAGTCTGGTGAAGCCCTTGGAATCCCTTCTCATAACAATGTTTTTAAGTACATAAAATAAAATGCATAGGATTACAAAGGAAACCAATTTTATTGGTTTATCAAAAGCCTTAAGAAAAGAAAAGCTTATGGACCCCAAGTTTACCACTCTTAATTCTGGTCCAACCCGTTAATTGACAAAGGCTCAAAGAAATAAAGCAATTTGCCCAAAATTATACAATGAGTAATGGTGATGTTGTGACTAGAATCCAAGTTTCCTGATTCTTGAGCCCAATGTTCTTTCCAATGTTTTGAGTAAAGCTCTCTTTTCGGTTCTGAAATTCCATTTTGTAATTCATTATATAACAGAAATAATCAACAACAACAAACAACAAAATAGTGAGTAAAGCCTTTGGGAAGTATTGTTCATTACCCCTGGACTGCCCTTCAGAGGTTTCCCTCTGAATTGGGTTGGCTAGTGATTTCTCTACACTTCAGTCACTGTCTCCAGAGCAAAACCACTTCTCTGCACTTCCTGCAGGCTTGATGAAATTAAGCTGAGGGGGTTGTTAGATGTAAGAAGAGGTTCCTTATCCCCAGTGTATGCTAATAAATGAAAAAGCATTATTAAGTAGCTACTAGATGCTAGGCACTGTGCTAAGCACTGTAGATACTGATAGGAAAGCGAGACTATTGTATAACATAAATTAGGCATTATAAAATAAATTCTTAATTATCTGTTGCTAAAGGAGAAAAGAGAAAGATGGTAAAAAAAAATCCAGTGATTCAAAAATTATTTTTTTGTCTTTAAATGTAATTGAAGCTTTCTGGTATGATTATAGATAATTATAACAGTAATAATAGCTTTACAATAATTTAAGGTTGACAAAAGTGCTTACTGAAGGAATAAATGATCTGCAAAGAAAACTTATACATGGCTACTTAGAACTGTACATTTGTTAATATTTAATCTGTGTTTTATCGTCGTAATCCATGGTGAGGTCTTTGAAGACAAAGACTTTAACTGAAAACTGGTACACTACTGTGTAACCAGTGTTTAATAAATATTTAATGTCCCAAGGTGATATTGAGCATCATTTTTAGAAGAATTGACTGCCATTATTGAAAAGAAGAAATAACAACCATAAGTGGAGACTTCAAAAACAAAATTCTTATTTTTGAAAGCACAGTTCTAACCATAAGCTGTTTTGAGAGTTGGTACCATATATAGTTGGTACTAAATACCAGGCAGTGTGCTAAGCACTGGTGAGACAAATAAAGGCTAAAAAACAGTCCCTGCTTTCTAGGAGATCACAATCAAGTGAAGGACACAAAATGCAAATAACTATATACACACAAGACATATTTGGGATAAATTGGAGATGGTTTCAGAGGGAAAGCATTAAGATTAAGTGGGACTGAGAAAGGCTTCTTGCAAAAGGTGGGAATTGAGTTGAGACTTGAGGTCAGAAAAACCTGGATTCAGACCCCACTTCAGACACTTACTAGCTGTGTAATCCTGGAAAAGTTGATTAACCTCTCCAGGCCTCATTTTCTTCATCTAAAAAAAAAGGGTGGGAATTGATGACCTTGAAGTTCCCTTACAGCTCTAAATCTGTGATCCTCTGATCCCATGACTTCTAGATAGAACATATTTTATTACAGAATAGGACAACACAGCCTTGCTTTTGGGCTAGAGAAGTTAGTACCAAAAGTAAGCAGCCCAATTTCATTTTTCAGTTTCTAATGAAAAAAGGAACATAAGGAAGAATTTGGTGGTTCCCAGACTCTGGTAAAGAACCCAATTGGCTAATAGGAAGGATACTCTGGAAAAGGAACTGAAAATATCTGATTAGGATATTTCCCAGATCCAGCATAAGATGAGAGGAAGCCCTGATGGCCATCAGCTCCTTATTCCCACACCTTCTCTGTCTCTGACTCCCTAGCTCTCTCTCACCTTAATGTTTACAAAGGTTGATAAAGCATTATAGTATGAATATCAGTATTTCTGTTTTGCAAATGAGGAAACTGAGGTTCAGAGAGTTTTGTGATTAGTTCAGAGTCACACAACAAATATGGAGAGGAGCAAGGATACAAACCCAGATCTGCTGCTTCCAAATCCACCGTTATTAATATAAAAAGAGAAACATCTTTCATTCAACATCTATTTGTGGAAGAGCTTCTTTGTACTCAGCCCTTCAATGATGTAGAGGTGGTGAACATATTCTGTTCCACAAAGGTTCTTTTAGTAATCTAGTTGTTTGTTTATAATACTCATCTGAATACTGAATAACTTTTGAAAACAGACATGTCAGTTCAGAAGAACCTGTTATTAGTTAACTATCTTATCTATTCAAGCATTTTTGCCAGTTTACACTTACGGTCTGAAATAGCGCTATAATTTAAGGCTTATAATATTTTAAGGCACATTAAATTTTTTCCATCCTTTAAAACTTTTAAATTATTACCCAGATTTGCCACAAAACAATTTACCACCTTTTAAAATGCCCATTTAGGTACTGTAAATTCAAAAGTATATTTCTTTTTTTTAAAAGATAAATATAGATGAAACTGACTCCCCGTTAAATGTGGGAGTATTTCAGTTTTAATGGCCTCTGTGTCATCATAAAAAAGTGTGATAGATTTTTCAGAATATTATAAATATAATCCTCTTTCTTCTTTGTGTATTTAAATATTTGTGTTAATTGTTAAGTACACAATTTATCAGTGTGGGTAGTCACTGGCAGACACCGATTGTAATTTCTCCACTCTTGAGGAGATAGTTGATTATGAGTTGTTGTATACAAAAATTTTCGTTACCTGGTGATCCAGCCCTTGGTGATGAGCTTTCTCTTAACTTAAGCAGGTCCTTCATTTCCAAAAATTGATAGAAACTGTCAGAGCTGGAGCATGAAAGAAAATGAAGTAATGTGCCATTTTTGTGTGGAAACTTAAAAATGTAAGCATAAGTACTATTCTGGGCAATTGGGTGGCACAGTTGGTAGAGCACTGGACTTGTAATCAGGTAAATTAATCTTCCTGAGTTCAAATCCGGCCTCAGACACTTACTAGCTGTGTGACCCTGGGCAAGTCACTTAACCCTGTTTGCCTCAGTTCCTCATCTGTGAAATGAGCTGGAAAAGAAAATGGCAAACCACTCCAGTAACTTTACCAAGAATACCCCAAATGGGGTCACAAAGAGTCATACAGGACTGAAAGGACTCAAAAACAAAGTGCCATTCTAACCATTCTAATCTGCAGTGAGGAGTTCTGCTTTCCTCCAGATCAGGGATTTTGTGTCTGTATCTGTGTGTGTGTGTGTGTGTGTGTGTGTGTGTGTGTGTGTGTGTGTGTCCATCCTGAACTCCTTTGGCAGTGTAGTTAAGCTTATGGATCCCTTCTCAGAGTAAAGTTTTTCAATGCATAAAAAAGAGATAAGATTTCAAAGAAAATTAATAGTTATCAAAATATTTAAAGAACAAGTTAATTGATCCCCAGGTTAAGAACCATTTGTAGTGTAATTGCTAAAATATCTTCAAAAGATGTTAATTCCTATTCCTAATTCAAAAATTTTAAACCTATTCATCTGATATATACTACCACTGAGAATTTCTTGTATTGTATGATATCTCTTTTTCTTGTGAGGTGGTGTTCTTCAGTAAGGGCCTTATCTTTCTTCATATTCCTAAGTCTGATTTACCACTTAAAAAAATAACTATTTAGCAGTAAATTTTCTAAGGTAGTTAAGAAAATAAAGTAACACTATAAAGCCATATATAAAAGGGAAGCAAATAATTTCACCACCCTTGCTGTTTACATTTACACAGGACCTTCTTTCCTCCACATGCCCTATATGTTTCTAGTTTTAACAGTTTAATATTTCATTCTTGTCAGTGAATGAAAGAGAATTTATTAAGCACTTACTATGTGCCAAGTACTGTGATAAGTGGTAAGAGTTACATCTTAGCTAACGGAAAATGACCTGTCAGGGAAAGATGTTTTCTTTGCGGTTTATATAATTTGAACATTTTCATTTTTTAAAGGTTATTTTGAATGTCTGTAGGTTACAAAATATTACAAGACTTCAACTCATCAGTGAAATGATAACCCATTTTTCTTCCTCTGAACCAAACCATGCTACAACATAATTATTTGACTTTCTGTGACACATGTTGTGTGAACATGCCTTCCTCCCTAAAAACATAACATGGTAGAATTCATGTGAGAAAACTTCAAGTTATTTATTTCCACTTTAGGAACTTGGTTAAGTACCTGTGTACTTTTAAGCACACAAATATTGTGCAGTATTCTGAACTGTCATGTACACAACAAAAAAGAAAAGCAGGCAGAAGGATGTAGTTAATTAACCACTGCGGATAGTTACTGTTAAAAAAAAAGTTCCCCAAGAAATAACATGACTTCTGGAAAACAAGAAATTGAAATTGAGCTTTATTTGCATACAGGGTTTATTTTTTTAAATCTTATTAAAATTCTAAAAATAAAACATTCATTTTTTGATACTTCTGGAGAGCATTTGCATGTTTGGCTCCTAAAAATAGCAAGGAGAGATTTGAATGGCTTACTATGGTTATTTCATCTTCAGTTGAGCTATTGTCAGCTTCAAACAGAGCCACAGATAAACTATGATTTACTACTTGTTTTGGAATTCATTTCCTCCCTCTCAGCCCCCAAACTCCTCTTTATCCTGTTTTGCTACAACACATTCTGTTCTTACAGTCCTGAATAGGTTTAAATGTTATCTTGAAAAGCTCAGTGGCATGGGTCTTAGTGTATAAACACAACACAGTTTAGCAGACAATAACCTTTCATCTCACTGACAATCTTTGTTACTGAAAACAAACCAGTGTTTGATTTACTGACTGGGGAAGCATTAGAAAACCCTCGCTCATTGTTGGGATTATTCCTCCTCGATAAAAACAGTTTCTGCTTATATATTCTTCTTCTCACTCACTCTGTCTCACCCTTTTGCGTGTTCCGTACTCTGGTGTATTACGTTCTTTCACCCCTCCCTTTTTGAAGCTCATTTAGCCGAGGCACTTGCTTTTTGAGGTTTCTACTGCAGTGCTCAATCCAGCCAATCAGATACTAGTGTTCCCAGAAAGAGAGAACCAATCCCAAACCTCTTTTTTTTTTTTTTTTTGCTGGAAACGTGAAACCCATAGGGAGAAAGCAGTAACAAAAGCCTTTTGGCGCAGGCAAATGTTAAGTGTTTGTGCAGACTTTTCCTGTTTTTAATTTTATTACTTCAAGAATGGAGCATTTATTGTTTCTTTCATGTTTCCTTTCAAGCATTTTTAATTATACATTTGTACTACATTGGGGCCTCTGGAACTCGGTGACTCAGCTTATTGCATCTAAAGCTAAAATGCAGTAACCCTCTGGCGATGCAGATGTATTCTTCAGCAGTAAATATAGCTGGCATGCCAAAGAATTTTAAGCAGCTGGAAAGGTCTTTGACATCACACACAGTGCCCTAGAGGAGACAATGTGAAAAGCAAATCAATCTTCCCCTTCTCTTTCTTTAACCTTTTTTTTTTTTTACTAGAAAGGAGGGGTGTGTGTGTGTGTGTGTGTGTGTGTAGATCTTAAAATGATAAAATATTGTTTCCCCCAACTGGATTACATTGTGCAAATTCTGACTAAATACTCAATTGTCTATTCTGATCTCAATATTAATTTAATGTCGTCGGATCTCTTATTTCCTAAGGGAAATCCAATCGCCTCAACTGTGATTGAAGAAAGGCTTGTTTTTTATTATCATTTTGTCTGCTAGACTTGTTAGAGTGAATAGAATTCAGCTGTCCCCTAAGTAATAGCAATACAATTCTTATGGGAAACAATTTTCAATTCTACTTTGATAATTTTTTTAAAGAAATCTCTCCTCTAGTTATGTGATGACCTGGTTTGTAAGCTTAGGTTACTTTGATGCTGCTGTATAGAACAGATGAAAAATCACAGATTTTACACTATTAAGTAAACCAAACAGAATAAGGTTTTGATTATGTCCCAATGTTTGTTTCCAAGAGAAAGTGGAGGCGATCTATACAAAACAATGAATACTTAAACATTTAAATAAACTTAAATTGAAAAAAAAAACATTTTAACATGTTTATTCTGTGAGAATAAAAACTGTATCTATTAGCTCAGAAATCAGGTCCTTTTAGGGTAGGCTAGAAAGTGTAATTTTTTTTGTTCTGTAAATTTTGAAGAGAAATGAAAAGTGAATCATGTATTTTATGCTTCTCTGTGACATTTGGCAAGCAGTCAAGTTTAGCAGTTCACAGATGCAGCACTAAATTAAATCATCTGTAAGGCAGAGTTGGTGAAAGCAGAATAGTTCATAGGAAATGGCATGGGGAGAGGCTTGGGGGTGGGTTATTTATTTATTTATTTATTTAATCCTCTGTGACAGGCACTCTTAAGATTGATTCCACCAGGAATAATCCTGTAAAGCAGTTGTGAAGATCTTTTAAAAAAATTGTTTTTTATTAAGAGTACTATTTAGTACTATTTTAGTACTATATGTAAAACAGGACCAAATACCGATTTGGACTCACCTCAGTTTGGATTCATTGTTCTCTCAGAGAAAGTGCTAATTTTCAAGTTAAAGATCACTTTTTTGAGAGAGAACATTAATAATTGAATGCTTTTGGATCTAGTCTGGGTAGTTACTTTCTCATACTTTTATGCGTCTGTGTACTTGTTAGGGGGAGGGAGGAATAAAATATTTTATTTTACTGATTTGAGAAAAAAAACACATTACTTTCAGTCTCTTGATTTAAACACTGGTAACTGGCACTCAGTTTATGTTGGCTGACTGCCAAAAGAAAGCAATTAAATGTAATAGAAAAATTAAGAGGTGAGTGTTGCTGTTTTATAGCAGGACATGGCAAAAAATGATTACCTTCTGTCTGCAGAGAGATATGATTACACTTACATTCTGTCTTATACACACACACACACACACACGCACGCACGCACTCTGATAATTTCCTGTGGGTTTTAAGTTAAGGTCGTTAAAACCAAAAATGAGGAAGAGTGGCCGAGTGGCCTTTTAAAATCATGGCCTTTTAAAAGCAAATGAGAATAGAACTGTATTCATAAAAATCAATTAAAAATGAAAACAGGAGTTTTGTACCAACTGTGATAATTCTACATTCTTCCCCCAACTACAGGTGTCTTAGTGGTAAATGTCACATGGCGGAACAAGACCTACGTGGGCACACTGCTGGATTGCACAAAGCATGATTGGGCACCCCCAAGGTAACTGGAAACAATTTATTTAAATACTCTTTTTCCCTTTCCTTCCTAAAAGGAGACTCTATGCAAATTAACATTAATTTGAAACCAGGAAGAAGAGAAATTAATAATTCTGCACACAACATGTTAAAAACATAGCTGTTGGAATTTTTTAATGCTTTTTCATGCTATGCAAATTTAAGTTGAATTTGAGGTCGCTTTAGTTGCTTTTACATAGTTTTCTGAAAAAAACAAATGTTGTTGCTGGCCCACTCTACCCCAGACGGTGAAATTACCAGTGGAAGAAATGGGGCTGCCCTTGTGATTCAAAAACTGTTGATGGCTTTGGAGTACAACACGTGCCTTCTTTATGTTACCTAATTTTCACTTTTGTTGCTCTTGTTTGCCTAGGTTTTGTGAGTCACCAACAAGTGATCTGGAGATGAGAGGAGGTCGAGGAAGAGGGAAGCGAGCAAGGTCTGCAGCCACTGTACCAGGAAATGATGCTAGCTTTGCAGAAGCTAGAGGGCTACAGAATAAGAACAGAGGTGGTGCTAATGGAAAAGGGAGGAGGGGTAATCTTAACTCAAGTGGACGCAGGACACCTCCAAACTGTGCTGTTGAAGATGTTAAAGCCAGTCCTTCTTCAACCAATAAGAGAAAAAATAAGCCTCCTATGGAACTGGATTTGAATTCCAGTTCAGAGGACAATAAGTCTGGAAAGCGTGTTCGTACGAATTCTAGAAGCACTCCAACCACCCCTCAGGGGAAACCAGAGACTACTTTTTTGGACCAAGGTTGCTCTTCTCCAGTATTAATTGATTGCCCACACCCAAATTGTAACAAAAAGTACAAGCACATTAATGGACTGCGGTACCACCAGGCTCATGCACACTTAGACCCAGAAAGCAAACTGGAATTTGAGCCTGAGAGTGAGGACAAAATTTCAGATTGTGAGGAGGCATTGAATACCATGGCATCTCAGTTTAATGAGCCAAGCACAAATATATCAACATTTGATCCACTAAAAGCACCAACATCCCCTAGCTCTGTAAACACCCCTGGAACACCCAAGGGCAAAAAAGAATTGATTAATAATGGCCCAAGTTCAATAATCAGTTCTAAAGCTGGCAAGAATTCTGGCAAAAAGAAGGGCCTTAACAATGAACTTAATAACCTTCCAGTGATCTCTAATATGTCAGCCACTTTGGATAGTTGCTCAGTAACAGATAGCAGTTTGGCTACTGAAATGCCTAAATTGGAAGCAGAGGGACTAATAGAAAAGAAAAATTCAGGCGATAAAGATAAGAGCAAAAAAGCTAACAGTTGCAAAGTGGACAAAAACCTTTCAAAGCTTAAAACTGCCAGGCCTATTGCTCCTGCTCCAGCTCCTACTCCTCCCCAATTGATAGCTATTCCTACTGCAGCCTTTACAACTACCACTACAGGGTCAATATCAGGATTGCCCTCACTCACAACCACTGTTGTTCAGGCTACACCAAAGAGTCCTCCATTAAAACCTATTCAACCAAAGCCCACTATTATGGGAGAGCCAAGCACTATAAACCCAGCTCTCACATCACTCAAAAACAAAAAGAAAAAGGAAAAGAGAAAGGTAAAAGATAAAGAAAGCAAAGAATCAGGAAGCCCTAAAATGGATGTGAAGCTAGGAAAGCTCGAGGACACAAAAGGGTCTGGGAAAGATTTATCTGGACATTTTTTAAAGGACCATCTCAGCAAGAATGAAGTGCTAGCTAATGGTCTGTCAGAATCTCAAGAGAGCAGGATGGCAAGTATTAAAGCTGAAGCTGATAAGGTTTACACTTTCACAGACAATGCACCCAGCCCTTCTATAGGGAGTGCTTCCAGAATGGAATGTAACACTTTGGTGAATGGACAGTCTCCTATGCCACCATTGCATGTGTTGACACAAAATGGGGCAGAAAGTTCAGCTACTAAAACAAATAGCCCTGCTTATTCTGATATATCTGATGCTGCTGATGATGGTGGTTCTGACAGCAGGTCAGAGGGCATGAGGTCAAAGGCCAGTTCACCTTCAGATATTATTTCTAGTAAGGACAGTGTTGTAAAAGGGCATTCTTCAGCTACAGCACAATCATCCCAAGTAAAAGAGTCCCATTCTCCCTATTACCATGGCTACGATACTTATTATTCTCCAAGTTATCTGCACTCAGGCCAAGTCAGCACCCCTGCAGCTGGGAACAGTAGTTACACACAGGGAATGAAGATCAAAAAGGAGTCTGAAGAAGAAATGGAAAGAAAAGACAAGGCAGATCCATTAGATTCTAAGAAAATGGAAAACAATTCTAATTTACCACCTCAACATCAGTCAGTAATAACTCAAAGACATCCTGCACTTGCCCAATCACTTTATTATGGACAGTATGCCTATGGCCTCTATATGGACCAGAAGTCCTTAATAGCCACTAATCCTGCTTACAGACAGCAGTATGAGAAATATTATGAGGACCAGAGGTTGGCAGAACAGAAAATAGCTCAGACTGGAAGAGACTGTGAGAGAAAAAATGAACTGCCTTTGAAAGACCTGGGCAAGGAGGACAGTAAACAGAAAAATATCCCATCTGCCACCATCTCTAAAGCTCCTACTACTCCAGAGCCTAACAAAAACAATACTAAACTTGGGCCAGCATTACCTAATAAAACTGAGGAGACAGGTAAATCACAGATTCTGTCCAATCACCAGCAGCAGCTTCAGTCCGACAGCTTCAAAGCTAAGCAGATGGAAAACCACCAGCTTATTAAGGAGGCTGTAGAAATGAAATCTGTCATGGATTCCATGAAGCAGACAGGTGTAGACCCAACCACAAGATTTAAACAAGTAAGATGGCCCTAGACATAGAGAGCAATCTGAGAATTGTACATTTCTAGGCTTGATCTGATTATGCCTTTTGTTCAGTAAGGACTCCCCCTCCTTAATTTTCTCCTTAAAAAGCGTTTTAAATGTTTTTAATATACATATGTATAAGATGAATCTCTGAAGTCCCTTCAGTTCTATAAAAAGTATATCAACATTTTTAACATTATATATTTTTATTAGAGGATCTCTGAGGTCCTTTCAATTTAAAAGAAATTTATAAGTGGCATGATATAAAATTTTCTTCTATTGCACTGGTGTGAGACTTGAGACCTGGATTCTAGTACCAGCTCTGTCATTCTTTGTGACCACAAGCAAGTCATTTAGCCTTCTTGGGCTTCATTTTTCTCATTTGTAAAATGAGGGACTTGTACTAGATGGCCAAAATGTTTGATCTTTTAAATTTCACAATTTCCACTACCATTTAGTGGGAATTGGTAGGCTTTGCCCATATATATCCTTTCCCTTCTCTTTAAGATCATGCAAGGGTCCAACTATGTAATTTCTGCAGTTTGGGATGGACCTGGACTCCAACATTTTTACTTTTGTGATGTTTAAAATGTGCCATGTGTTGCTGTATTGTCAAGTTCATTAAAGCTAAAATGGGTAGAGAAGTCTATCTGACTGACCTTTTCAGATTTTCTCAAGGCCAAGTTATTGATCATCCCTGAAAAACAAATTCACTAAAATTTGAAAAAGTGGTCATGAAACTTCAATTAGATAAGCATATGTTGTGGAATTGTATATAAATAACCAAAGCATTTTCATTCATGGCAACTTACTAAGGGAGCCATTTGATTAATGACACTTTTATTTTTTCAGGTACTTGCCATTGGTATGATGGAAAGAGTATTGAATAGGGGAGGTGGGGGAGAAGAGAGTTGTGGCTGATTTCTTGGTCTTCTTTCTTCCACTGACTAGCTATGTGACTTTACAAAAGTCTAGGCCTTAATTTACTCATTTGTACAATGGGTTGGATTTGATGGTCTTAAGGTTCCTTTTTGTACTATGAATTTGTTTTTCTTAATCCCAAAGAGCTTTAGAAATGGATTTCACTGAATGAGAACAATTAACTTTTCATCACACTAGTTTCCTCTCCTATTGAATATAGATTCAACTTTAGTTGGAATTTAATGCTCTTCCTTAAAATTTCCTCAAGGACTTTCTTGACCATATACCAATTATTTATCATTACTAGTGTTTGGTTGAAAAATGCTATTTAGAAATTCTTTCTTTCAAGATATTTCACTTTTGTTATAAAAGTAAAAAAAAACCATTATCTTCACAAATGGCAAATAACTTTTTATTTTATATGTTAGGTTTTTTGATTGAAAAGATATTTGTTATAATTTGAAATCTTGTTTTAATTAGGGTTTTAGCATATACTAAACTGTGAAGCTCTACATTAATACATACATTAGTATATTAAATCTCAGTTCCAGTAAGATAATGAAGAAATGAAATAAGAAACCATTGAGTTTTTGTTTAAATGATGCTAATATTCACAATGATGGCTAAATTTACTGTTACTAGCTTGTATTTGAATAAAGAGATAGCCCTCTTTAAAACTTACGTGAAATGTCTATGGTAAAAGGAAAACACATGCTGTGCTGACACATGAGCAATAATATTTTGATGAACCTTTCTGAAACTAACTTTAGAAATCCCTGTGTTTCTTTGTCAGGATCCAGATTCAAGGACCTGGCACCACTATGTATACCAGTCTAAATACCTCGATCAGCAAAAGTCAGAAGAGCTTGATAGAGAAAAAAAGTTAAAAGAGGATAGCCCAACGAAAACACCTAATAAAGAGAGTATGATACCTGGCCTTCCTGTGTCATTAACAAGTATCAAAGAGGAACCCAAAGAAGCCAAGCATCCTGATTCTCAATCACTGGAAGAGAACAAGATAAAAAATGATGATCGAAAGACTCCTGTAAACTGGAAGGACTCACGAGGAGCCAGAGTGGCTGTCTCCTCTCCAATGAGTCAACATCAGTCATACATACAATATTTACATGCTTATCCTTATCCACAGATGTATGATCCCAATCATCCGGCATACAGGGCTGTCTCTCCTGTCCTAATGCACAGCTATCCTGGTAAGTGAACTGTATCCTAAGAGAAAAGATTTTCATGTTTAACTGCATGTGTGAAAGTTCTGTTCCACTGTTAGCTTTTAAAATTTTAGGATAAATTAGGAACTTCTTAAATGACCCTTATTTTTCTTGGTTTTATGTTATAGTTTTACAGATGAAACTGATTCAATACAAGATATTCTTTTTATGAACTGTCAGAGTTCCCGGCTCTAGTTTCCATAGTCTCTGACAGTCTGCTATTACTGTTGGACTGACAGATATTTTATTGCCTATAAAAATTTTCTAAGCACTTACTGTCAGAACTATTATAGTTACTATTCCTTTCACTTAAGAGAACACATAAATGTATGAGATGACTATAAACTCAACTCTGTTTATAACCTCCATTCATCAATATGAATTAACTGGGGGAAAAATTGAGATTTAAATAAATGAAGATATGTCCCATTTTTAATGTAACCCCTATACAATGATGTCTAACTCCATCCCAAATCTGTGTAACTCAAATGTTCAAAAGGAGAATAAAAAGGCAGCCAGTAACATGATGTGGCATTTGTTGTTTACCTGCAGGGGCCTATCTCTCTCCAGGATTTCATTATCCTGTTTATGGGAAGATGTCAGGGAGAGAAGAGGCGGAAAAAGTCAATACCAGCCCTAGCATCAGCACGAAAACAGCCACTGAATCTAAAGCACTGGATTTGCTTCAGCAGCATGCCAACCAGTACCGCAGCAAGTCCCCTGCTGTAAGCTGCCTTTTGTTGTTATTTTAGAATGCTATGTTTTGGGGGAAAAGAGGACAAAGTAGAAAAGAGTTTCAAAATATGAATGGTTGTGGAGCCCAACTCTGAATTCAAGATTTTTTTTTATATTGATACATAAAGAATGCTTTCTTCCAAATGAAAATGCTTTTTCATGTTAGGAGGGGGAAAGACATGTACCATAGCAGGATTTCGTGATTTTATTTAAAAAAAAAACTAGGTTAAGGTTTTCATGTGAAAACTGAAATTCATGGAGCCCAATTTGGAAGTATGACTTCCAAAAACATACCTTCATGTATATGTGTGCGCACGCACGCACACACACACACAGAGAAATCTGAAGGCAAGTTGCTGGGCTTTGTAGGTATTTCCTTGATATGCTTATCTTAGCAAAATATCTTAAACTGAAACTGCCTTTATTTATTTTAGTGCCAAGATATATAAGACCATAGATTTAGAACTGAAAGTGACCTAAGAGGCCATCTGGGCCAACCTCTTATTTACAGGTGAGAAAACTGAGGTTCAGGCAAGTAAAGTGATTTTTGCAAGGTCACATAGGTAGTTAAATATGATAGAGCTGGTGTCCATATGATTTTATATAAGTTAATGCCAACTGAAAAAAAACCATGAGTATAATCAGAAAACTTGACCCAAAAACAGTTTTTAAAAACTGCTTTCATTTCCACATGTAAGGGAGAGAGGAGGCTCTGGTACAATCCAGTTAGATGCTTTCATATAATATAATAACTGCAGATGAATGGGGATAAACAGATTCCTATAATTTCCTACTTTCTGTTAGTTACATTAATTATGTCTTGAGTAAACATTTACGCTACATAGTTGGGGATGGGAGGTTAGAGAGTATTCTTGAATATTAGTCTGTGTTTTCTGAAAATTTCAATGGTATAAATTTGTAGAAATTATTTGTCTCCTAACCTTCATTTTTTAATATGTAAAACAAGGTTGATGTTTGTTTGTTTAAGGGCCACTGTTAAAAGTAGTTTTACCCATTTTGACTGGTTGATTGATAGACCATATTGTTATTGCACTCAAGTATGGTCATTAGAATGAAAAGGAAAGATACACAATAAACAGAATTAGTGTCATTTTTTTGTCTTCAAGGAATAATCCAAAATTCTGCATCTAACTACTTATCATTTATATACTATTTACAGGAGCAAAAGTTTTTGTACCATTACTATATGACAAGTTTTTAGAAAAATACCTTGTCATCTTTTTTCGTCCTCTCATTTTCTCATGATAGCCTATAGAAAAGGCTGTAGCTGAGCGTGAGCGGGAAGCAGAAAGAGAACGAGATCGTCACTCCCCCTTCGGTCAACGTCATCTTCATACTCATCATCATACGCATGTTGGAATGGGCTATCCATTGATACCGGGTCAATATGACCCCTTTCAAGGTCAGTAGTTCTTTCTTCAATCTCTGTTTGCTTGTTTATTTCTCCTTGTAACCTGCTGACACAGCTTTTGTATCATAGATTGAATGTCACATTGGAAAAATAGTTCTGTTAGAAAAATATCTGATATCTACATAGTCTGTTCAGATAAGACTTGGATTCCAGCTGATTGTCACTGGTTGATGTTATCAGCAGACTAATGTCACCACAGAGTGAGTGAGGGTGGTAGTCTAGCTGCAGAATGCTAAATGTAGCATTCAGATTGCCATAGGAAAAATAGAAGGAAAAAGAAATGATAATAGTACTTGGATGAGTATATTTTCCCAGATTCATTGAAATTCCTTTCTTTAAAAGTGTTAACAGTTAAATAATTAGATACAATTCTTACTACTTTCAGAATCAATACTTGTTAGTTGTTAAGGTCCTCAAGACCTCAGATCTGATCGATTGAGGATAAGGGTTGAAACATATTTTAATATGGAATTGACATGAGTATATGTTAAGATAGATCTTAGGGAGATAGGATCTATTCATTCACTCATTTTTTTAATAAAACTTATCATTAAATAAATGCTTACTAAGTACAATCTACTGTTCTAGTTAATAACATGATGGCTATCACTATGTCCTACACTGTAGAGTTTTTCCATTTTGCCTCTTAATTTTCTACATCCCTGCCTAGTCTAAGGATAAAATGAAACAGCAGGTATAATGGCATTTTGAAAAGTCTGAAACTATACAAAAGAATAACATAGACAAATAGTAAAACACTGTAAATAAAGACAGTACTAACAGAACCCACTACTTTTCCCCCAAACATTACTGTCTTCCTAATGATTCTGTTATTATCAAGGGAACCACTACCCTCTCAGTAACCTCATCTCAACACCTAGGTATCATCCTCATACTCTTCACTCTCTCATCCCTCCTCCCCTTCCCAATCTAAATTCCTAAGCCCTTTCACAACTATCTTTGCCCCTTCTCTTATCTGATGCTACTACCACCCTGGTGCAGGCCTTCATCCCCTCATTCCTGGACTATTACAGTAGCCTTCTGATTGGTCTTTCTGCCTCATCTCCCCACCTTCTGATCCATGCCCTATTCAGCTGCTGAAGTGATCTCTCTAAAGTGCAGGTCCAATCATGTCATTCCTCTATTCAGTAAACTCTAGTGGGTCCCTATTGCCTCCAGGATCAAATGTAAACTCCTCTGTTTGCTTTTAAAGCCCTTCATAATCTGGCCCCTTCCTACCTTTTCAGTTTTCTTATACCTTACTCCTCTCCATATAATCTACAATCCAGTGACACTAGCCTTTCTGCTATTCGTCTGACAAGATAATCAATGCCTCTCCCCTGTGCCTGGGATGTCCTCCCTACTGGACTTTTCTGTTAATGTTGGGTAAACTACAAAGGGAGAAAAAGTAACTTAGGAGTCTCAGTCACTCTATTATAAGGTTTTTTGCCCTGGAGCAGCTGGGTTGGGCAATGGATAGTGTGCCCAGAAGACTCACCTTCATGAGTTTAAATCTTTCCTGAGACACTTACTAGTGATGTGACCCTGGACAAATCAATTCATCCTGTTTGCCTCAGTTTCTCATCTAAACAATGAGCTGGAGAAGGAAATGGCAAACCACCCCAACATCTTTGCCAAGAAAACCCCCAATTGCATCACAAAGAGCTGGACGTGACTAAAAAATGACTGAACAGCAACAAAACCCTGGAATACATAGTAATCCATGAACTTAGATGGGCAAAATACATCTTTATTTTCACTAAATTTTAATTGATATTTAAAATTTCCTTCCATTATGACTTTTAAAAACTCAGTTATTCTGAGAAGTGGTCCATGACACATGCACAAAAAGTTAAGAATCCCTGCTCTTTTAGATGGTTTCAATTAACCATTTGGGGGGAATATACCTTGTTGGGCGTTTGGGTATTGGGAAGCAACTTTAATCTCAAAAAATACTAATTTTTTTACATGGGAAGACTTTATACAAATGTAAGGGATTATCCTGATTTATGCAGCTTCTGTTTTATAACTATTCAGTCTAACTCGAGCAGGTTATCTTTTTTGTCCATATCAAGAATGTTACATCTTTAATTTCTAAAGTAGCCCATGTTCATAAGAAGAAAGTATACAAAAATAAAAGATAATTTTTTTTTTCTGTCTTTGCTCCAGTTTGGTCACTTTTTTCTGATACCATATTCTGAGAGAATTAAAATATTTCCTTCTAGATTTGCATCTTAGTTTCCCTTGGAAAAAAAGCTTGTGAGAAATCTAGCTTTTTCAGATAAAAGCTGTTACTCTTTCTAAATGTGATTTTAGTGATTCCATCTACCCTATAGAATGTATTATTCTTCATCACTGGAAAGTTAAATCCTAACCAAATAGATGACTGTGTTGGTTCTGTAATACAATGTGGCTTTTATTTCCTCTTGTTAGCTGATACTTTTTATTTCTACTGGGTTTTGTATTCTATAATGTATGCAAGCCTTTTAGCACTATACAGTGTCAGGACTCAGAAAGGAACATGAGATGGAATGCTAGATTCTGTTAAACTGGCTAGTAAGGAAGGAAAACAGTATATCCAGTAAAGAGATATTAGTCAGACTAGGCATCTTGTTCTTTGTCTTTGTTGTATGAGATGTTTTATGCATTTGTTTAGGAAAGGACAAAGTACTGCTATAGATTCTACAGGCATTCAACATGAAAGTCCGTACCTAGATTGTCTTTCTAAAGGCCACAGAAACAAGACCTCTTTTTCTTTTTTTGTCAATTAGGGTTAACCTCTGCTGCCCTTGTGGCTACTCAGCAGGTGGCTGCTCAAGCTTCTGCATCTGGTATGTTTCCTGCACAGAGAAGGTAAATATCCTGTGAGTTTTGAATTACTTTTAAAGAAAGAGACATCTTAACAGGGAAGAAAGAAAGCTAATGATAGGCTTTTTTTAAACTTGAAAGTCAGCCTCTTTCTAAACTGTAACTTTTATTTTTTTACTGCATTATGTTAATTGTATGGCATTTCTTTTCCTTATTTAGAACATATATATCTTTGTACCAGGAGTTTTCTAGGATTCTTAAAGTCTTCTGACTCCCCTTGCTTAATCTTGTTTTAACATTAAAGTTGTAAAAACAGAAGATTTATGTTGATAATGCTAAAGAAAAATATAAATCTAAATATATATTTTAGTTTCATTCAACCACAACTTACAAATAAAAATAAAATGATTGAATTTCACATTACATATTATGACAAAATTTATATTTTACTTTTTAATTCAAATAGTATCTTGGAGTAACCCAAGGATTTAATACAATAAAGCAAGCTCTTTAGTTTCATAGTTTTCAATGTTAATTATGAAAAAAGGATTTTCTTAAGGTTCCTTATTTTCTTTTGCAGAGAGTGAAAAGATTGGAAATGTACACTGTCATGTGATTGGATCACATGGGGAAGCGCTTTATTACAGACATCAGTTCCATGGTGTTAATTTGAAATGCCTTAATGGCAGGCAAAAAGCAGTCATTTCATTTTTGTAAATTGCAGATTTTATCACAGAGTAACAAATGTCGCTGTAATTAAACTTCTTTTTATATATATATATACATACATATATATGTGTTATATATGTATATTCTTTACTTTTTATATCAGTAACCAGGCTCAAGTACACAGGGTCTGCTGCCAAGTTGCAAGCCACATAATAAAGGAAAAAAGTGATTTTGTCATGTTGAAAAGTATTAGCCACAAAAGGCTATTTGTTTTCTTTTCCTTTTGCTTTTAAATTATAAATAATGTTATGTATCAGTGTGCCTGAACCTTGCATACCCTTAAGATATTTCCACAAGCCTCTCAGAAGGACTAACTGTGATGATGACACTTTCATACAATTTAGATGTCTATTTGGTGGCTCCTGTTAAGATGCATCAGTGTGAAATGTTACTGTATTCACTGTTTCATTGTAATTGTGTATGGTGGAAAATATACTTTTGGAAGGCGTAGGGTTGCCAGTACCACAAAAACTGTGTTGTACATAATGTATAGATTTTAAATGGGAAAATAATGAGTATCTATGAATAATGAAACATCCATTTAAAAATATTGAATGGCAAGTAACCCAATAGCCTGCATATCAGAAGACATCTGTGATTGTTCTATTACTTGAATAGTCCCACAGTCTTTTTTTTTAATGTTTACAATTATCCAGTTTTAGAAAAGAGACTTTAATACCATTGCCTGGTTACCTGTTTTATGCTGTAATTTAGTTTATTTTGTGTAAAATGTATATTGAATGCTTTTTTTATACATGCCTTAAATAATTTGGCAATCAGAATTAAAAAAAAGTTGTTTTTTTAAATGTTTTTGTGTCTGTCGTGTTTACATTCCTGGTGGAGATCGTGGACCAGATTTTCAAAGGAGGTCTCTTAAGCTTGCGTACCTCAATTATATAATGTTATATCTCGTATCTTGCTCTAGAAAAACACTTACTGGGATGATTAATACAGTACACAACATATAATTATATTGCGACATAATTTGAAACCTATGCATTCAAATAAGGTATTCTCTAAAATTTGGTAGACACCTAGTGATACTTTTTAGGCTCTGTGTATATGTCATCAGAAATAGCTGACTGAAAACTGAAACATCCAGTCACAGACCTATTAATTTTTACCTGTCGCTAAACTATTGTTTTAACAGATGTTTTTAAACAAGTGAATGGACATTTTTGATAATATGTAGGTGGTTTTTAAAAGTCAGTCCTACAATTTATTTATAAAAGGTGAATGGGATTTATTGTGATAATAACGAATGCTTCTATACATAGTAAAATTCCATTTATCTAAAGGGTATGGGGAATATTGAAAACAGTTCTAGAAAAAATTATGGAAGAATATTATTTTTAACTGTTAAAATAAAGTATTAATTTGATTCTGGAATTTCATGTAAGTTACATCCACATTTGTAATAGTAACATGCTGGAGTTAGGAGCATTATCTAGTGGAAAGAGTACCAGGATTCAAGAGACCTACGTCAGTGCATCTTAAACTCACAGTTTAAGAAGCACTGAAGGTGCCTTGAGTGGAAAAAGTTTAAGAAGCCCTTACCTAGATCAGTTTCTATGATTAACAAGCTATGTGACCCTTGAACAAGTAATCTAAGTATTTCTGTGCTTCATTTTCCTCATTTGTCAAATAAGGATATGAATGAGGCTATCTCTGGGATTCATTCTAATTTTAAAGTTCTTTGATTTTTCTGTATGGATGTTTACAAATGTTTTATAGACACTTGAACTACTCTGTTCCAGGAAAACTGTAATGCTAAGTTTTTGGGTGTGTGTGTGTGTGTGTGTGTGTGTGTGTGTGTGTGTGTGTGTGTGTTAATTTGCTAGGGTTTTCCTTTAGTGATTTTCTGCTTTTTCACACACTTAACATTCCATGTTTGCATGTCATATGTATTAGAGCTGGTAAAGAAGCATTTCCAAATTCACTCAGGGTAGCACTCCTTGCAGGGCTACTTTTCCAACTCCCACTGGAATGGTGGGTTGGGTCCTTCGAGAGTAGCTACTTTTCTCATGATTCTAAGGGTAATCCTGAAGGTTTGGGATTGGTTTTCAAGTAATCTCAAGTCCCCACAGGTGTGTTGCCCTTTTATTATCCAGTTGATATCAATTAGCCAACTAGACTTAATTTCTCTTAATGGTATTTACTAAGGTGGTATAGCAAAAACAGTTGTTGAAAACATTTCCCCCAAAAGTTTGTGACATACTCTCCCACAAGTACATACAAAGTCTAAGGGAAAGTGGACTCTGACTTAGAGAACATAATGGCAAAGGCATGATTTGCAGCTCCTGGTTACGTAGAAGTCTTTTTCTCCCTTCTTGTGGTCCTTATGAAGTTATTCTTGAGGTATCCAGTTTGTCCTGACCTTCTGAAGCAAACCTTACCACTGTTTGAGGGACATTCCTGCATTTGCTGATGGGAAGTCCAAATAATCTGACCTTTTGAAGGCCATGAAGTTTTCCTCTGATCAAGGTGGGGTGAAGTATGAAGCTTCTTCTTGAATCCTGGTGCATCCTCCCACTTTGTTGCCTGTTGCAACCAATGCATGTGTTTTACCCCTTCAAAGACTTCTCAAAACTTAACTCACAAAGCAGTTTCCAGAAATATCCCCTCCAGAATTCCCTTCTTTGATATACATAGGCCCATAAGTGTTTCTACTTTCTACTTGTGATAGAACCAATTATCTATCAGGATTCCCTTCTTCCCTCATAATATGGAATTGACTTGTTTTACCCTGAAAGGTGACATCTTTCCCCTGGACTTGATTGATTGGGAGAGGGGAGTTTAAACTGTGGCTTTCTTGACACAGCTTCCTGGTAGCCTTGGTTATATTGACATGGCTTCCTGGTTACCTATGGACTTACTTATAAAGGCTCACCCACTGTGGAGTTGGGGCTCTTCAAAATTAGCAGACAATGAATTTGAGCAAGTCACCACACTCTCCTGCTAACCAGATTCCCCAATCTGGAGTATCCTTTCTATACTATGGCTAAGTACACCTCCTTTTGTTAACTGTTGAATGAACTATAAGTGTGCTTTATTTCATCTCAACTTCAAACCTGAACTAACAGAGTGGTAGTCTGGAGTCAGACTCTTCTTTAGCACAAGTAATACCAATGCATTTCAGTCATCTGATTTCATCCAAAAACTCACAACACTTCACTTATTTTCAACTTTATTCACTAGGTTGTTTGCACCTAGGGTTTATGTGTGGGTTTGATTGATTGATTCAGTAAAGGTGTCCAGGTATTGTTCACACCTAGTTAACACATTTGATGTTTTGATTGATTCTGTAACCCAAAGGATCATTAGTTACATTAATTGGGATCGAGGCTGTGAGACACTTGCCTTGTAAAAGAATATAAAATAGCAATGGGTAAGCAATAGTGAAGCTGCCAGACTGCTTGAGAAATTCTGGATCTTAGAGGACCATTTCTTTTTACATTTGCTCTTCATTAGCTGTCTTAGGTAACTTTTGGTCTTCCTTTTTCAATTTCACTGCGCTTTCCTATGTAAAGTAAACTCATACTCCAGTCCATAGGAATGGTGTGGACCATGTCATCCCCATATTCACTAAATTTCTATAGTTCTCTATTACCTCCAAGGTCAAATATAAATTCTGATGGCTTCTGAAGCCTATCATAATTTGTCCCATACCTGTATTTCCAGTTTTCTTAACTTTATCCCCCTCCACATATTTTAAAATCCAGTGACACTGGCCTCCAATAAAACAGTCTTTCCACCAAATTTGGACATTTTCACTGGCTGTCCCTCGTCCTTTGAGTCCAATCACTCTCCTCATCTCCTCCTCTTTACTTGCTTGAATTCTCACCTATTGGAAGAAGTTTTTCCTCATCCCCCTTAATGCTAGTGCTTTCCCTCCAAGATTATCTCCAGTTTATCCAGGATGTGTTTATACACAGTTTTTTTCGTATGTCTTCCCAGTAGACTGTGAGCCTCATGAGGGCAGAGACTTTTCTTTGTATCCCCAGCCTTAACACAGTGCCTGGCACATAGTAGGTACTTAATAAATGTTTGTTTACTACTTATGGGAAAATATCCTGCCCTCTTGATTATTGCTTTGAAATTTACCAGTCTTTATATCAGTTCTCATGATACATTTAGGTGTATTTGAAAAACACGTATTATCATTTCACTGGTAAGTTCATGTATTAATATTTTCTTTGTTAAAGGAGACAACATGAATTTGCATTGTTTAATGGTTTCTAAACTTTTGTATTTGAATGGAACTACCCCTTAATTGCTACAGATCTATAAAATTAAAGAAAGTTTGCTGACTGAATATCTATATATCTATATCAACTGAATAAATACTTATCTTATTAGTAACTTTCGATTATGGCTGTTTCCCGGGAGTCAGTTTTCTGTTTTTTTCTAAATAAGTCATACCTTTCAGATGCAGAATGATTTGCTATGTGTACGCTCTAGAGCTGACACTTTAGTCATTTCTAGTTGCTCAGTAGTAGATGCACTTGTAATAGTTTGTGAAACCATGTTCTGCTCTTCTGCTAAAATAAGCTGAAGATTAACTGGTAAATACAAAGGCAACTTATTATATAACCAAAAGTATAAGATGGTTGGCTTTGACTACATTTGAAACTAACTGGGAAATTTTTTTGTCAGCTCTCCACTTCCTCACTACTATAGTATTGTCTCTGTTGACAACATGAATTGCCAAAGGTCAGGGGTTATTTATAATGAGTGTGCTGTTTTTCTGGCTGAGCACATAGCTGCTACTGAATGGGAAATTAAACCTTCCCGAAGGACAAGCATATTTGGTTCCATTATATTGTTATGATGAAGCCACCATTAATACTCCTATAATTGGTTTACTTTTATGGACATAAAAATCAGTCCCTTTAGTGACTAATAATAAGGTTTATTGATTTTACTGCATATTATTTATTCCTGGCTTGCTCATGTCTGCTTGTCCTAAACATGTACAAAAATCTTGCAGTGCCAACACAGTGCAAATTAACCTCACTGAGGAAATAGTCATGAATGATTGTTTACGGCAGTAGTGCCTTTGAATACAGAACACTGAAAACAAGGTAATAAGATCTATATTTCCATTTGGTCCTGTAGTAAAACTCTTAAATGCCTTTTGCATATAAACAAGCAACTGATTTTTCGCTTGGATCATTAACATATTTACCATTAAGCAGACCTTATAAATTCGATTTAGTGTTAGTGTACAAGTGCCTGTGAATAACTGGAATGACTCAATCTGATTGATATAGGAAAAAGCAGAGGTTTAAATTATGACTAATGGTCACATTTTTACCTTCTTAAGAGCAAGATAGTCAATAGTTAATGTCATTTATTATTTTAACCTGCTAAATGTCTTTTATTCCATCCTCTTCATTCAAGGAGTCATAAATACTTAGTGCTTTCAGGTTAAAAAAAAGAAGCCTTTATTGAAGTTTAATATTGCTATTTTCATAGGTCTTATTTATCCTACCAAAACGCTCTAAAAGGGAATAGTTAAGTTGCAATATGTGGAAAAACAAGAATATCACATAGAAAAAACTTTTAAGTATGGACAGCCCAAATAGTCCAAACCTTTAATATAGATTTTTCTTCTTTTATTCCTTTCTCCTTCCTGAAACATAAAGACATTATGATAACATAGGTATTTTTCTATGCCCCATCCCCTTTTCTGACTGATGAATAAAGCCATGCAAGAAACATACTCCTCACCACTTGACCCATTTGATTTTCATCTTTAAGCAGGTGACTACAAAATATTTGCCTTTTGCCCTAACTTCTCTCCCAAGGTCCATTTTAATATCTCAAAAGATGTGCAGTCTTCCTGTAGTTTTTGCCCTCCAGTGAATTAACTGGCAGACACATCTAGGATCATATTATCTATAAGGTCTCCACATTCTCCATTTAGAAGGTAGCATGACTGTTCCTTATTAGATGAAAAAGCAGTTGGAACCACTATTATTTGAACAAAGTCATTCCATTTTCATCCATGATCTAAGCATCCAAGTGGTATCTACCAAACTCACAATCATGTAACTGTCTAGATAGGATATCACTCTAGGGATTTGGAAATAAACTCCTTAGAAATGTTCCTCACTGAATTCTAACAGTGACTTCATACAATAGAATAAATTGGCCTAGATTATGCTTCATATATGATGTATAGAGTCAGTGAAAATTCTCAAATTATTCTGGAATTGGAAGGATAGTGGGGGGAAAAGAAGTTTGCCCCATATAGGAGGGAAGTGTAAATATGCTTTTGAGGAAATTTGTACTAATTCATTAGACATTATAAATATTGTCCAGTGGATTGGGCAGTTCATCCTGATTTTTACTAGAGATGGAGTAAAATTAGAGAAGAGAATCAGTAGGTGTCATGGAAAGAACTCTAGACATGATGTCAAAAGACATGAAATCAGATCCTAGCTCAGTCATTTATTAGCCATGGGAATGGGGATAATCACATGATTACCATGAAATTCAAATGAACTGTCAAAATCAAATCAAGCATATATAAACTGCTTTGTAAACTCTTAAATTAGATTTTTAAAAATCTGACTCTGACCTGATCCTGGCCCACTGATGACCCTTCCCCCAAGCTCATAAACTCAAGGACGTTTAGATGCTTCTTGTTCCTACAGTTACTATGTCACACCATACAAATTCAATTGCTTAATCTGAAATGTCACTACTTTTACCAGTGCGGATAAGTTGAATTTTAGCAGTAGAAAGAATCAATGAGTAGAAATTATAGGAAAGCAAATTTTGATTCAATATGAAGGAAAAAAAAACCTATTTCCTGATGAGTCTACCGTTTCTGCCTCTTGAAATTGTCTATATTCTATGATAATCGTTGCTTTAACTAGAATTGTAAAAAAAAAAAATGGAATGAGCTACCTTAGCAAGAATTGAGTTTCCTATCACTGGAAGTCATTAAGGGGAGATTAGCTGAACACTTCTCAGGAATTTTATAGGGAAATTCTTATTCAGGTGCAGGTTAGACTACATGACATAGACTAGATAACTTCCAGTTGTGAGAGTTTAATTTCATGGACTTAAAAGAAATATTCTGATATTCTTACTTTTTAGATAAGTAAACAACCTAAAACAACGTTCAAAAAAAAACTGCTGAAACTTACATAGCTAATTAGTGTCAGGGCCAGGACTAGAACCCAGGTTTTTTTGACTTTCAGTTTATATCATTCTGTCCTTATTCTGTGTTGAAATTTGGGGGAACTATTCAACTTTGACATATCAAGTTAGATGCTATTTCTTTAGTGTGATAAGAAGATGTTATATTTCTATTTATTTTTTATTCTTTATTTAACATACATAAAATGAGCATTTCTTCAAAGTAGCACATTAAAAGATTGTATATGAAACCATAAATCCTTTCCATACAGCTTGCTTTTATTAAAGTATATAATAAATTCAACATTTTGCTTACAAAGCTGTTCTCTTTGTCTCCGCTTACTTCTGTACTTGCTACCCTTCTATGCATTTAAAAAAATGTTTCAATGGTGCTCGGGGTTTTTTTCCTTTTCTCATTTTTTGTTTATTGCTAGTTCTCTCCCATTCCCTCCCTTCATTAAAAATAAAGTAAAAGCTTGTAACAAAACAGTTAAGCAAAGTAGATATACCATGTGTAGCGTGCATATGTATGTCCTTTGGAGTTCAGAGTTCTTAAAGCTTTCTATTTTTCTTTATAATTTATTGTTATTGTATAAGTTGTTTTCCTGTGTCTGCTCACTTCACTGTATTTCAATTCAGACAAAGCTTCCTAAAGTTAATTATCTGAAATTTTCTCCATAATTTCTTACTATGCAGTAATATCTTCTTATATTTATATAATTTGTTGTCATTCTTCAATTGATGGGCACCCCCTTAATTTCTGGTTGTTTTCTTTTTTTCTTTTTAATCCCTTCTTTGGCATCCACTCTCGAATGTTGGAGACTCCCTTCTCCTTTACTTTGCCTATTTCCCTGTTGAGAGAGAGAGAGAGGGAGAGGGAGAGAGAGAGAGAGAGAGAGAGAGAGAGAGAGAGAGAGAGAGAGAGGGAGAGAGAGAGAGAGAGAGAGAGAGAGAGAGAGTAAGAGTAAAACCCTTTGCCTGGTTTATATGAGTGATAGCTCCTCCCACTTATCCTCCCTCCATTTTTGTATACTCTTCTTGCATACCCCAGTTAGGAGAAATGAGTAAATTCCACCCCCTTCTTTCTTCTTTCTGCACTAGTGAATTCCATTTACTCTCCCTTATTGTTCTTCTCTTAAAATTCTCAGAACAGAACCAGTCTACCTCCATTTCCTTAGTTAAAATCCCTTCCCCATCTAGATTGTTTAGGAAGTTGGTGAATGGTCACTTGCCACTCCAAGAAGGTGAAGGGAGTGAAGAGAGTGGTCTGAAAAGAACTCAGGGATCGTTTGAGGTAAAGTTTGTTAAAAGATACTAGAATGGTGATGTGCTCCCCTGCTTTGGATGTCTCAGGCAAGCCAGTAGCTGCAGATAATTTAGTGACCCCTGCTGAATCGATCAACTGTGGGAGGTAGGTGTTATGATTATCCACATTTTGTAGGTGGGTTATTGGGGTCCTGGTCATGGTTCCAGTTTGGAGAAGAGTTACTTACAGACCAAAAGAGCAGTGACCATACCTCTCCTTGAATCATGCCACTGTGGAACAACTGAGGGCTTGTAGAACCTCAGAACTAGCTCTGAAAAAAGGAATGGAAGTCTCTCTTGGAGAAGCGTGGGGGAAGATGAGGCTAGAGATGTCTCTGCTATTAAAAACAGGCTTTAAAAAGAATAAAAGTTTTAAAAGAGTCCAGTGATTCTCTGGACTAGCCCATTGTGTTTCAAATGGAACTACTTGACTATGCTTTTAAATCCAAGTCACTCTGGCTTTCATTGAATGGCCTTACCTGGCCTTACCTTACCCTTGGTGAACACACAAAGGCAGAAGTTATAATAAAATTGAGTCAGACGGAAACTGAAAGAGCTGCTAGATAGGTAGGATGTGTGCTAGGAGAAAGTAGCATCACAAAAATCTAGAGAAGAAAGTGTCATCAGCAGAGTCAAATGTGACATAATGTCAAAAAGGATGAAGACTAAGAAAAGAACATCAGAATTGGCAACTGAGATTGGTAATATTGTAGAGACCAGTTTCTACTAAGTAATGGATGCAGATACCACATTATAAAGGTTTAAGGAATGAACAGTGCGGGGGAAGTAGAGGCAGAGTGTAGAGATCACTTTCTCAAGGAATTTGCTGAATTGAACATGTACAATCTATAACAAATTACTTACTTTCTTCAAGGAGGAGGGAGGAAAAGGAAAAAGAATTTGAAACCCAAATTTTTTTTTTAAAAATGGTAAAAAATGTTTCTACATGTCATTGGAAAAAATAAAATATATAAAAATTTGCTGAGATAGGAAAGAGAGATTTAGGACAATAGTTTGAAAGTCTAAATAAAAGTTGTTAAGCTTTTTTTATAAGTGTTGGAAAGGTTTGACCAGGTTTGAAGGCAATAGGGAAAGAAAAAGTAGATAAGAAAAGGTTGAAGATTCAAGAGATTTGTGGGGATGGTTAAGGATGCAAATCTATTGAAGGTTTTGTGATAGCCCCTAACTGTGAATGTCCCTTAATTCTCTATCTTGGTCTTGCTTTTCTTTCCCCTCTATATTATCTCACTTGTTGATCTTCACTTAATTAATTAATCAACAGCCTTTTGCAGATTATTCCTAGTTCTATAGAGCGAGTCCTAAACTCTGTCCTGTCCTGCAGCAGGATATCTCCTTTCAGATGGGATATCCCATAGGCATTTCAATTTCAACATGTCCAAAACAATTCATTATCCTTCTCCTAAACTGTCCCTTCTTTTGAACTTTTACTGTAAAAGGCACTGTCACCCTTTAGTCACGCAGGCATATGACCGTCTTATTCTCAACCCCTCAAACTCGCTGTTCTCCACGTATCTAACTAGTTGCCAAATTTTAGTTGTTTCTACTTGCATGACATTCTTTGCATTTGTTCTCTATTCTCTGGTCATGCAGCCATCATCTTAGTTCAGATCGTTAGGAGCTTTCACCTAAATTGTTGCCACATTCTTCTAATTTTTTTTTTGTGTCTAAAAGTCTCTTTTCTCCAATCTGTCTTCCACACAACTGACCAAATGACTTCCCTAAAATGTTGGTCTGATCATACCGCTGTCTCAAAAGAAATATAAACTTCAATTTGCCATCTAAATGTCTTCACAACCTAGTCCCAGGCTACTTTTCCAGTCTTATCATACAAAACTCTCCTTCACATGCTCTGTGATACAATAAAACTTGGCTTCTTCTTGTTTCTCACACACAATACTCTAGCTCCCATCTCTCTGTTTTTGTATTGGATGTAACATGCCAGGAAATCACTCACTTTCCTTACTTCTATCTTTTAGAATTCTTTATTTCCTTCAAGACTGAATTCAGGTACCACTTTCTACATGAAGTCTTTTCTGATTTTCCCAGGTCTCAGTGCCCTCATTCCCCAAATTACCTTGTATTTATTCTGTATATATTCTGCATATATGTATTTATATACATACTTTCTTCTTATCACCTCCTTGAGGGAAGGAACTGTTTCATTTTTGTCTTTGCATCCCTACTGCTTAGTAAAGTGCCTAGAATAGATGCTTAATAAGGGAACTTCCAAGTCAGTCAGTATTTTTGAGACTGATCTGCTTGGTTTCAACATCTATGAACTTAGAGACATCTCTGAATTCTTGCCATAGAAATGCCATAGAAAGAAGATATTTATTTGAAAATACATATAAGAAGAGATATGAAATACTACAAAAATATTTGCTGGATTCTAGATTCAAGTATTGAAAAAATGCAAATATTTAACCATGAATTATTTATTTGGCAAGTGCTACCAAAACAAAAAATTAAAAAGAAAATTTTTATCAACAAAAGATTACATATGCCAATATTTTCTCTACACAGAGGTTAACTAGTTATCTCCTGCCAAAGAGATTAAAAGAGTTGTCAAATTGAAAGATGTTAAGAAATTTGCTTTTATGAAAAAACATGTCCCAGATTCATGTGATGACAAGTGGCTGTCAGTAGTATCCTACCTAGAAAATATATTCAAGAAAATCAACACACTTACTCTGTCCTTTCAAGGTAAAGGTACCATTTAAAAAATTGTATTGATATTGTGGGCTCAACTCCAATATTAACTGGCAGTTTGGAGTACATGGGTAGAGAACACGTGGGCAGGATGGGTACCTCAAGATTCCTGGCCCCAGGAGACTATTAATTGACTTAATTGACCCTTCATAAAGTTTTCCTTTGCTGTAACTCTCTCCTCCCTACATAATTCAAGGATTGATGTCTTTTTAATGTCTATAGCAATACCTTCTTTCTTAAAGGGTAATACTTTTTTTCAATCCACCATGTGTCTGGCTTTCCACATCCAAACTGAAGATTCTTCCTCTATTTTTGATGACTACTACTATCTCCAGTGGCCTTTGCTATGGGATTCTGTTAATTGGGAGGGGGGATATGTGTGATATCTTTTCTGACATTTCAATGTTTGCCAGGTTGTAATGTGGTCAATTTGATATCCAGATATTCTTTCACCTAAGGTCATGGATGAACAGATGAAGAAGTAACAGGCACCATGTACCTATGAATATGAACTGTGACTATGTGAGTAAATGTAGCTTACTGCTGCTACCACACTCAGCAGCTCACAATAGTTCTTGACTCACCCACCACCAGGTCAGAAAAATTAGACATCTTTTTTTGCATTTGAATTCAACTCCAGCTCAATGCCTCCTGAATCACCAGACATTCCTGCTCCTCAGTCAAATAAAAGACTTTTCATCATCAGACAGTACTAGTGCTTCAACCACGTATGGCTGAAAACAAGCACCTACTAACTTTCCATGCAGTTTCTTGGACTGGAACCAGAAAGAGAAGTATATGTTCATACTCTAAGGATGAGGCCCTCATTGTTTAGTTCCCCACTCCCATGACAATGGTTTTTGTTTTTACATAACATCTAGTTTTCAATATATCTAATCTCCATTCCTCTACCCAAAATCTATCTAATAAAAGGATTTTTAAGTGTGACATTTAAAAAGCTTGAGAGACATAATTTCAGGGTAATTGGTAATTTTATTAATAATGCCAGCATTTTTAATAAAAGGTCAGTGACACTCTTGAATGCCAAAGACTCTCATGGTGGCAGGCTCATGGTTTGGCTAACAATTAACGAGAGGTAGACTTCACAAGAAGTGAGCTCACTCCAGTGAGGGTCTGAGAGAGACATTATGGCACTCTTGGCTCTATACCCAGAACATCCCCAGGCTTGGACAATCTAAACAAAGAATCTATATTCTCCACCCAAGCCTGAGCTAGTTGGGTGGATTAGCAATACCCAGAATGAGGAGAATGTTAATCCTATCTTCCATCAGCCCTGTCCTTGAGAGATTGATCAAAGAAATAGGACAGGGGAAAAAAAGCTGGGGTTTCCCTAATTTTAATAATTGATTGTTGAAATGAGAGAGAAATAATCATTTCTCTCAAAAGAAAGAGAAAAAAGTCAGTTCAGCAAAATTAACTAATAAGTCAATCGAGTCTGACAATATAGTGCGCCGTTCCACACCCATAGTCACCCACCACTACAAAGCATAAAAGGAGATGTTTTGTTCTCATATCACTCCTTTTGAGCCAGGCTTGATCTTTATAACTATACTTTGTTCAGTTTCAGTTTCGTTGTTGTTATTTTTATTGTTGAAGACACTGTGTTTATTCTTTTTCTCTTTCTGCCTACTTCACTTTTAGCTTGTTCTGATTTTGGCCTAATAGTAAACACCAAGAAAAAACAAGTGCTCCATCAGCTACAACCACACCATTCCTATGTGGAGTCATCGGTTACAGCAAATTGAGAACTTCTGAGTGCTGTGGGTAAGTTCACTAACCTTGGTAGCATACTTTCCAGGGATGGACACATTGGTAATGAGGTCAACTCACACATTGCCAGAGCTAGCTCAGTGTTTGGAAGGCTCTGAAGGGAGTATTGGAGAGGAGAGGCATTAGACTGACTACCAAACTAAAGGTCTACAGAACCATCGTGCTGACCTCATTCTTGTATGCTCTTGAAACTTGGACAGTCTACCAGTGCCATGAAAGGAAACGATCACTGCCATCTGAATTGTCTTAGGAAGATTCCGAAGATTACCTGGCAGGATGAGGTACCAGATACTGAGGTCCTTTCTTGAGCTAAACTACCAACCATTCAAACTCTGCTTCAGAGAGCACAACCCCAAAGGGCTGGCTGCTTTGTTCGAATGCAAATCACACACTTGCCAAAAAGACAATTTTATGGAGAACTTATGCAAGGCAAGCGTTCATGTGGTGGTCAAAAGAAGCAATACAAGGATACTCAAGGTTTTTCTTAAGAACTTTAGAATTAATTGTGTGACATGGGAGACTGGCACAGGACTGCTCAGCATGGTGTGCCCACATCAGAGAAGGTGCTGTGCTCTTTGTCCAAAACAAAATTGAAGTAGCTCAAAAGAAATGTGAGATGCACAGACTTAGAGAATCCACCCCAAATGTTCTCATGGGCTATTTGTGCCTGACCTGTGGTAGAGCATTCCAAGCTCTAACTAGTCTGAGCAGCCACAGTCAGACACACTGTAACTTGACTCTAGTATAGTGATGTCATTTTGGTCCTCTTCAGAAATGAAGAACAACAACCAATGCCTCTGTCTTCTCATGTCTTCCATTATTCTTTGTATATTTCTTATAGTACAATAATATTCCATTACATTCATGTACCACAGTCTTTTTAATCATTCCCAGTCAATGGGCATTTACTTTGTTTCCTCTTCTTTGCCATTATAGAAAGTACTGCTACAAATATTATACTTTTCTTTCTGTCTTTTACCTCCTCGGGATATATGCCCAGCTTTGAGACCTCAAGATCAAAGGTAGGAACAATTTAAATTTAGTCTCAGTCATAGCAGAATTCCAAATTGCTCTTCAAAATGGTTAGATCAATTCTTAACTCCATCAAAAGCATAATATCCTTCTGTTTTCCATAACCTCTCCAACACTGAATTTTCTCATTTTGGCAACTTTGTCGTTTTTGGGGGGTATGAACTTCAGAGTTGTTTTGATATAAATTTCTTTTATTAGTAGTGATTTGGAACAATGTACATATGATATTTGGTAGTGCACAATTGTTTTGAGAGCTCTTTGTTCATATGCTTTCACCACTTGTCTATTGAGGAAATCTGGGCATAGTAAGACATATACCCTAAATTTTGTGAAAACATTTTTTTTACGGTTTGGAATTATTTTATTATAACTTCTTAAACATTAACAGAAACAAACCTTGCCTTTTACAAAGAGCAAAGAATTTTAGATGACATTGTGAATCTCTATGAATAGAGAAAGAACAGGTATATGGATATAATAGAATATTATTTTGCGATAAGAAATGAGGAAAAGAAAATTCAGAACAACCTGGGAAGGCCTTTGTGAACTAAAGCAGTTAAAAAAGCTCTCAAATAAAAATAATTTTGAAATATTTTAGAATTGGACCAACAGTGACTCCAGAAAACTAATGATGAGGCATGCTTCCTGTCTCTTGATCCTTTTGGGCTAATTCTTAATTTCCACTTACACTAACAGGTCAGATCCCCAAGGGGTTGGCTCCCTTCTTACCCTGAATGATTTCTGGGTGTTACCCTGAGGGATTGTGGCTTCTGATACTATTGCTTACAAGTCCCCAACTTATATTCTTTCCCCAATAATAGACTCCAAGGTTGATATCAATTGACCTTTACAAAGGAATATTTTACTAAGGATTGACAAGGGTTATAAAAACCCAGGAGTACACATTCTCCTATATACATATGTGGTAACTGGGCAAAGTGGGATCCAAAGTTAGGTACAAAGGTACAGTTCACCATTTAAAAATCTCAAGTCTCCAAGAGGCATATAATGATACTAGAAGTCATTTTCTCTTTGAGAAGTCCCAAACAAATTCACTTCTGAGGGTGACATAGCTGATAAATGAGTTGCTCCCTTGCTGAGCTGAGCTTGCTCTTTACAGACTCGGTATCTCAGTTTCCTGGTCAATCTATCTGCTCAGATATATCTGATGGTAGAAGTGGCTTCTTATTGGATTTGGCTGCCACTGCCACTAGTCACAAGTTTCCATTCATTGGTGAGACTTCAGATGACTTTAATGGATCTCCCAGTCTCATCAGTCAACTGGGCACCCTTACCTCAAGATACTCATTCACCCAGGATCAAGAAAAAAGCAAAACAAAGCAGACACAAAAGAAACAAGCCCTATGCGTCCCTGGGTGCTGGGGGAAAGGCAAGGCAGTTTAAGCCACTATGCCTCCTCGCACCCAGAGACCTATAGCAGTTCCTCTTCAATCAAAAGCCACCTGGAAAGAAAGAAGCTCAAAAGGACTGAGGGGCCAGGAGGGGATATAAAGATTCTTTTTAAGCACACTCGATTCCAACTCAGTTTCCATTGAATCCTTTTGGATCCTTAGCCAATCTGAAGACTTTATCATCACAGTATCAACCCCTCAGCTGTTCATGGTCAAAATATGCTCATTAGCTTCTCAGTGTTGAATTGGCAGCAGACCAAGAATATTTGATGTGTTCTGTATAAGCCACCAGAAAGGGCAAAACTTTACATGTTCTAAAAACAATAGTCCCTTAATGGCTGTCATCCTGTCACAAAGGTAATAGCCCAGATGTGCAGAATTAGACATACATTTTCAGACAAGGAAAATGTATTGATTTGTTTTACTTGGCTGATTATTTGGTAGAAAGGAGATCCGTGATGGGAGGAGGGTAAACAGGAGGTGGAGGAGGTAGTAATAATGATGCCCAAATAAAAGAACACAGTATCAATGAAACATTTAAAATTAGGCACAGGAGAGAAAATAAAGAAATTCAGGGGGAGACAGAGACCGTAGTTCAACTTTGGAATTTGATAGATAATGAAAATTACACAGAGGAGAAAGAGGAGGAAAGGGGCACCTATACACTTAGAATTTTAAAACAAGCTTGAGGCTCTTCCAAAAGTATGAGATGGAGGCTCAGAGGAGGAAGAAGTTGCTTGTACACCCAGAAGTTCTATGCTCTACCTACCTTTTATGGTTCAAGCCATAGAAACCATCAGGTCGGAGATTTCCTAATAAAGGGCAGAGGAAAAAAGGGAAGAGTAATATTGGTAATTCCTTGCTCAGAATACTGAGGAAACTATTTGTCAACCTGATTATAATAAGGAAAGGTCTGTTGTCTTCCTTGGACACGTATGTAAAACATAACAGAGAACCCTGAAAGACTTATCAAACTGAATGACAGCAATTCACTTCTGGTGATGCAGATGGACGCAAATGCATTCGAGTAATTGGAATTTCTTTGCAGAAAGAACCTGAAAAATCTTGCCAAGGATTATGAAATCTTCAGCATGTAACTGAAGACTATAAAGACACAGGTTTTGTTTTCTCTACTTTTGTCCATTAGAGAAAAGAAATGTATAAGAGAAAAATTAATTTTGGAAGTGAACAGCTGACTAAGAAGGTGGTATATGAGAATTGGTTTTGGATTTTTGAATCCTGGCTTACAATACAAGATTGATACATTCCAGATCAGAGATGGAGTGCACCTCACAAAGTCTGGAAGAAGTTTTTGGCAGGTGCTTTGCAAATCTAATTTTAAAAAGAAAGCTTTGATTTGAAAAATGTGGAAGAAGGAAGTGAGTGTCTATGTATTTTCCACAAGCTATGTGGTATAGAGCTGTAGTGTCAAAATCAAATAGAAAAATCGGCCACTAAATTGTACACAAGAATTTCTACAGGTCCCATATCTACTTAAAAAACCACATATTAATAATATATTTGCTTTATTGTGTTTTTATTTATTTTGTTAGATATTTCTCAACTACATTTTAATCAGGTTCAGGCCATGTGGGCAGCATGCAGACTGAAGACTTAGTGTTTAACATCTCTGATATAAAAGGAAACATTACCGCTGATACATCCAGAAATTCACAGGAGACAAATCCAAGAAAAGACCAATAGTAAAAGCCCATTGCCTCAAGTGTCTATATACAAATGTTATATACAGAAATTTATGAAACAAACAAGAAATGGTATTGTGAGAGTGAGAGATATTAGCTCATGACATCCTTGTTCAGCCAGTATCTTTACCCACAATCCAAGAGAAATTAAAGGCCACAAAAAGAGTAGAGACTTCTTTTTAGCTGTATTGGGAGAAAAAAGTAGAATCAAAAGATGGTAAGGTCATTGCTTGAGGTAGATAAGATGATAAATGGTAACTAACAACAGAGAAGAGCAAGAACCAATCAATTTTTTATTTTGTTTCCATTTTCTCTGCAAAGGAAAATTACCACTAGACTGGAAATGGCAGAACAAAATTGCCTAACAGAGAATAGATACCCAGGAGAACTAAGAAGATTGTAAGAGAGCATATAACTGTCCTTAATGACTTCAAGTCACACTGGCATTGTGATTTTTTGAGCCATTGTTAGTGAGATTTGAAAAATAATGAAAAATGGGAGAGGTGTCGGAAGATTGGAATAGGGAAAATATCCTGATTAAAAAAAAAAAGGAAAAGATCAGACTATGCAAACTACGGTCCATTAAGCTTGAATTATGTTCCTAGCAAAATTCTAGAACAAATCATTAAAGAGATGTTTGGTAAACATCTAGAAAGAAAAGTGGTGAATACTTTGCTTTCTCCAGGACGGGTCATGCCAGACCAACCTCACTTCCTTTTTTGTTATGATTACTGAATTAATAGATGTGGATAATTCTGTGGATATGGTTTAACTAGATTTTAGAAAAGCTTCTGATAAAATATCCTATATTCTTTTGGTGGAGGAAATGGAAAGATATGGAATAAAGAATAATACAGTCAGGTGGATTCAGTACAGATTAGATGGCTGGACTCAAAGAGTGGTTATTATTCGGTCAAAGTCAGTGTAGAAATAGGTCTCCAGTAGAGTACCACAGGGATCTATGCTTGGTCTAGTAATTACACACACACACACACACACACACACACACACACACACACACTTATTTGTGTATATGTATATATTCATACATACACATATAAATATATAATGTTATGAGTATTTATATATACATATTTATACATGTGTATTATGTATTTTCTTTATTTTAACATTCATTTTTTAAAATTTTGAGTTTCAAATTCTCACCCACCCTCCCACCCTTTCCCCATGCATGGAGAAGGCAAGCAATCTATCAATTATACATGTGAAGTCAAGCAAAAATACATTTCTATATTAGCCATGTTGAAAAAAAGGCAAGAAAAAAAGTAAAGAAAGTGAAAAACAACATGCTTTGAGATGTACTCAGAGCACTGCTATAAATATGTTCGTACATTTAGGTCTCCCCCCTACTTTTTTCTTTGATCTGTTTGGAATATAGACCTAGTAATGTCATTCCTGGGTAAAAGGGTACGCACAGTTTTATGACCCTTTGAGCATAGTTCCAGATGCTTCTCCAGAATGGTTCACTACTCCACGAACAGAGCATTAGTGTCCTTATTTTTCCACATCCCCTCCCATAGGTATCATTTCCTTTCTGTCATATTAGCCAATCTGATAGTCATGAGATGGTACCTCAGAATTGCCTTAATTTTCATTTCTCTAATCAATATTGGTGTAGAGCATTTTTTTTTCATATGAGTATTGATAGCTTTGATTTCTTCTGGAAACTACCTGTTCATATGCTTTGACCAGTTTATCCTTTGGGGAATGCCTTATATATTTTATAAATTTGGCTCAGATCCCTATGTATTTGAGAAATGAGACTTTTATCAAAGAGACTTGCTGTAAAAAGTTTTTCCCATCTCCCATTTTCCTTCTAGTTTTGTCTGCATAGGTTTTGCTTGTACAAAACTTTTCTAATTTCATGTAATCAAAATTATCCATTTTACTTCCCATAATCCTCCCTGTCTTTTGTTTGGTCATAAACTCTTCCCTTATCCATAGATCTGACAGGTTAATTTGTTGCTCTGAAGGGTCTAACTTAGAGCCTTTGTGCCTAAATTTCATACCAGTTTTGACCTGATCTTGGAATAAGGTATGAGATGTTGGTTTGTCTATGCCTCATTTCCAGACTGCTTTCCAGTTTTCCCACCAATTTTTGTCAAATAGTGAGTTTTTACTCCAAAAACTTGGACCACTGGATTTATCAAACACAAGATTACTATGGTCATTTACTACTGCATATTTATATATCCAATTTATCTCACTGAACTGCCACTCTATTTCTTAGTCAGTACCAGATTCTTTTCATGATTACCACTTTGTAATATAGTTTGAAATCTTGTAGCCTATACTCCTTCATTTTTTTTCATTGATTCCTTTGATAATACTTTTTGTTCTTCCAGATGAAATATTATTTTTCTAGAGCTATAAAATAATTCTTTGGTAGTTTGATTGCTATGGTATTGAACAAGTAAATTAATTTAAATAGAATTGCCTTTTTCCTTATTTTGGCTCAACCTATCCATGAGCAATTAATATTTCTCCAATTGTCTAAATCTGTCTTTATTTACCTGAAAAGTGTTTTCTAATTGTATTCATATAGTTTCTGGCTTTGTCTTGGCATGTATACTCTCAAGCATTTCATATTGTTTGCAGTTATTTTAAATGGAATTACCCTTTCTGTCTCTTCCTTTTGTGTTGGTAATATATAGAAATGTTGATGATTTCTGTGGGTTCATTTTATATTCTTTAACTTAACTAAAGTTCTTAAATGTTTCAAATAATGGATTTTTTTTAGTTGACTCTCTGAGGTCCTCTCAGTATACCATCATATCACCTGCAACAAATGATAGTTTTGTTTCCTTGTTCCTTATTCTTGCTTCTTCAATTTCTTTTGCTAGGCATTGTTATAACTAGCATTTCTAGTACAATACTGGATGATAGTTATAATAATGGATCTCATTACTTCACCCCTCATCTTATTAGGAAGGCTTCTAGATTTTCCTGATTACAGATAATACTGCTTCTTGGTTTTAGACCAATATTATTTTAATTTTAATACTATTTATCATTTTAAGAAAGGTTCCATGTATTCCTATGCTTTCTAGTGTTTTTAATAGGAATGAGTGTCATCTTTTGTCAAAAAGCTTTTTCTGCATCTATTGAGATAAGCTTATAATTTTTGTTGTTTTTGTTATTGATATGGCTAATTATGCTAAAAGTTTTCCTCATATTGAGATAGCTCTACATTCCTAGTATAACTCCTGCCTAGTCATAGTGTATGGTTATTCTGGTAGATTGATGTAATCTTGCTAGGATTTTGTTTAAAATTTTCTTTCTCTCTTTCCATGTTTTAGGTATCAAAATCATATTTGCATCATAGAAGGAATTTGGTAGAATTCCTTTTGACCTATTTTTCTCAAATAGTTTATATAGTATTGGAATTAATTGTTCTTTAATTCACTTGTAAATTCATCTGGTCCTGAGGATTTTTTCTTAAGGAGCTCATTTATGGCTTGTTCAATTTCTTTTCCTAAGATAGAATTATTTAAGTATTCTATTTCCTCTTTTCTTCATCTGGGTAATTTATTTTTTTTTTGTAAATATTCAAATATTTCACTTAGATAGTCAGTCTCATTGACATATAATTGGGCAAAATAGCTTCTAAAAATAACTTTTCATTTCATCTTCATTGTTGCTGTAGTCACTCTTTTAATTTTTAATATTGGTAATTTGGTTTTCTTTCTTTTAATCACATTAATCAATGGTATATTTATTTTGGGGAGGGTCCCATAAAACCAACTCCTAGTTTTATCTGTTAATTCAATGGCCTTTTTTTCATTCAGCTTTATTCATCTCTCCTTAGATTTTCAGGATCTCCAATTTGGTGTTTAATTGAAGATTTTAAATGTTATTTTTCAAATGTTTTTATTTATACCCAATTCATTGATCTGTTTTTTCTATTTTTTTCATATAATCATTTAGAGGTACTAATTTTTCCTTAAGTACTTCTTTGGCTTCACCCCACAAATTTTGGTATGCTGTTTGCTTGTTGTTTTTAATTCAATTATTGATTGTTTCTATGATTTGTTCTTTGATCCATTCATTTGTTAGTTTCCAATTTTCCAATAGTTTCCAATTAAATTTTTAATCATGCTTCCATGGCCCCTTATTGAACATAATATGCATTGAATTATAGTCTGAAAAGGGTGCATTTAATATTTCTGCTTTTCTGCATTTGGTTGTAAGGATTTTATGCCCCCAATAAATAATTAATTTTTGTGAAGGTGCCATAGACAGCTGAGCAAAAAGTATACTCCTTGCTGTTCTCATTAAATTTTCTCCAGAGGTCTATCCTATCTAATTTTTCTCATATTTTAATCATGTTTATAACTCCTTATTTGTTTGTTTGTTTTGTGGTTAGATTTATCTACCTCCGAGAGGAGAAAGTTCAGATCCCCTACTAGTATAGTTTTGCTGTCTATTTCCTCCCGTAACTCATTTAACCTTTAAGAATTTGGTTGCTATGCCACTGGATGTATGAAATGTTTAGTACTGATATTGCTTCACTATCTATGGTACTTTTTAGTAAGATGTAGTTTCCCTGCTTATCTCTTTTAATTAGGTCTATTTTTGCTTTTACTGGGTCTGAGATCATGATTGCTACCCCTGCCTTTTTTACTTCTGCTAAAGCATAATAGAATCTGCTCCAGCATCTTACTTAAACTGTCTTTCTGTTTTTCTCATGTTTCTTATAAGCAACATATTGTTGAATTCTAGCCCAGCACTCTTTAACATTTTTATCAAGAACTTGAATATAGGGATAGGTTGAATGCTTATCAAATTTAAAGATAATAACAAGGTGGGGATAAAAACTATCATGATTATTAACAGGTTGAGTATCCAAAAAGATTCTTACAGGTTAGACTATTGGTCTGCATATAATGAGATGAAATTTAGTAGATATCAATCGGCTAAATAGAATTAAGATCTTATATTTGATTGTAAAAAATACATTACTGACAGTTCTGGAAAAAAATTTGCAGATTGTAGACTGTAAGTTCAACATGAATAAACAGTATGATATGGCAGCCAGAAAAAACCCTAATATGATGTTGAGCTGTATTGACAGGTACAGTGTCCACAGTATTCTGTTCTCAGACATTATCTGTAGTATTGTATTCAGTTGTAAATGTCATAATTTAAGAAATATTCTTTCAGAATTCTAGTTATGATGGCCTTGTGGAAGAAGCCCAGCTTTCAGCCACACACACACACATATCCAAAATGTACCTCAGACAGAAAAATGTAAAAGCAGTTGAGCTGAAACAGCACAAGAATGCAAAGTGTCATGTATTATCAGTGGTAGTCATCCTTGAGTATTTTGCTTAATTGTTTAGGGTAAAGCATATTTTGATCCTGGTTTGTTTATGTCTTTTGTGTTAAAATAGAATGTATCAATTAAAAATAGAAACAAAAATAGTCTCAGCACACACAACTCCAGGAAGATAGATATGTGTGTTGGGGAAGTGAGCAGTTTAAATTAATGGGTAGAAGGGAAAAAGTGGAGGTAGGGTAGATGGCTAGCGTGATAGCTGGGAATGATTCAGATATTATCAGATTTGCTTCAACTACTATCAGATGTATGGTTCACAAAAAAGTCTGATTCCTTCTCTTAGATTCTCAGTGTTGGCCCAGGCTTTTACATCACTGATAAAACGATGATCTATAAGCCTTCCAGCAAAACCTCGTTCTAACTCCTTGAGAGGGGCATGGCATTAGGCATGCTTGGTCACTGACTTTTACTCTTCTTACCCTCTTTTTCCTTTGTCCATTGCTCCCTAGGCAGTACTTTCTTGCTCCCCAGATGAAGATTGTAAAAAGGTTCTGGGGGTGTTTCTCTGCCAGTATGTAAATAACATTAACAACTCTCCTTTATATTTTAATTTTTTTAAAATAATGATTAATATTTTTGGAGGCAGCTAGGTAGTGCTATGGATAGAGTGCTAGGCCTGGAATCAGGAAGACTCATCTTCCTAAGTTCAAATCTGACCTCAGACACTTACTGGCTGCATGACCCTGGGCAAGTCACTTAACTCTTTTTGCCTTCGTTCCTCATCTAGAAAATGAGCTGGAGAAGGAAATGGCAAACCACTCCATTACCTTTGCAAAGAAAACTCCAAATGGGGTCATGAAGAGTCAGACACAAGTGAGAAATGCCTGAACAGCAACAAAGATTCATATTTTTGCTTTGTATGTTATCTTTATTTCTGAATGTATTCCTAACCCATCCCACCTTTCATTATATCAAAGAATAAAAAAGAAAAAAAAGCAGTTCCACAAAATTAACCAACATATCAACTGATTCTGGAAGTGTATGTAGTAGTGTTCCTTATCTACAGTCCCTCACTTATGTGGAGCTTTAAAATGCATAGAATACTTTTCTCACAATAATCCTGTGATGAAGTGAGTACATTTTTCTGTCCCTGTTTTACAGAAGTGGAAACTGAAGCTCAGAGTGTTCATGTGACCTGTCCATAGAGACACAGCTAATAAGTGTCAAAACTGAGATTAACTGCAGTCTCTTACACTCTTTCCAAACTACACTCTCTCGCTTATAGGGCTGTAAGCAAGGTTACTATCACCCAAATGTCATGTATATGCAAGGGAATGTGGAGAATATGATTTCTTCACCCCAAATCAGTTCGTGTAATCACAGAAGATAGTCATATATGATGATATTTTAATAAAAAAATGTGCTTATGACCTGTGCAACCAGAGGCAGGAGGGAACTTTCTCCCCTCAACCATGTTATTGGATTTACTAGATCAATAAGAGACAATGTATCTAGTCAGGGGCAGAGAATCTGGAATGTCAAGAGCAGGCCTGGGAGGGAAATATTCACTGGCAGTGAAATATCACAGGGTGAGATGTCCATGGTTCCAGGGTGATGGAAGTTCTAGGATGAAACGGCAGCAGTGACGTGGTCCTGAAGTCTGGAAAGTAAGGAGCTGGGCTAGGAGGATTAGTCTCAGTAATTACTTTGTTAAAAACTGAATGTCTACTTGCTAATCATTAATGGGAAATGATAGTAGGAACTCTAGCTACAGAAATAGCCAACCATAGGGTATCCTGCTGGCTGAGGTAGCAGCCACGTTCTGGGTGGTGTTACCATCCAATCTGTAAGTGAGTGCAAGTTGGGAGAGTAGCCTGGGGAAGGTGTTATATATGCCTTTATAGCTATAGTTTTATATTTCTGTGGCAAAAGGCCCTTCACAGCTGTGTACAAAACTGTACTATCCTAATAAACATTTAAAAATGGAATGGCATATTTTTCAGATCTGAATTGGGGCTTAGGAAATTTCCAGAATACAAAGGCAGTAGCACTTTAGCAACCACTAATTTTTAGCATCTTAAGTCTCATGGGTTTTGTTCCTGGCCTTGTAGTTTATTTCGTTTCTGGGTTTTTTTCTTTTTAGTGAAAGACAAATTATCATAAAAAAAGATCAATTGGCTTTCAGTCTGAATATTTAACTGGGGAACTCAGACGTTCTTACATCCCACGAACACGAGTGGAGGGAAGGAGAAACACAGCAAACTGAACGTGAAGATAAAAGCCCCTTCCTTCCTCCCTGCCACCCTCCCTCTCTCCCTCTCTCCCTTCCTTCCTTCCTACTTTCCTTCCTTCCTTCTGTCCTTCCTTCCTTTCTTTTCTCTGTCTCGCTGTCTCTATCTCTCTGTCTCTCTGTCTCTCTTTCTTTCTTTCTTTCTTTCTTTCTTTCTTTCTTTCTTTCTTTCTTTCTTTCTATCCTTTCGGCTGGCAGTAAAGAAGGAAAATCTGAACCAGCAAAGATGGCAAAACCCAAAAAGAAACATTTTGAAAAATTGCCTCATGTTTGTGATATAGGACTTCTCTTATCTGAAGCTTAGTCACAGGAAAGACCAAAAAAAAATGCTTATCTGTGCTCAAGAAGTCTTTTTTTAAAAAAAATCAATACCTTACTCACAGTACTGTTTGCTTGTATAAAATATTGACTGGAGTCTCACTGGTGATTTTACATAAGGACTAAAAGCAATCTCCATTATCCAATGGCTTCTAATTGTGTTCACCGTGCCCCCCCCCTCCAACCCCCTTATAGAAAGAGTAATGAAAGGACAACTAAAACCAGAACTATATAGTTATTTTATAACTGGCACTAACAAATTTCTCCAATTACAGAATCCATTCTGTAAGCAATGAATGTGTGGCTCCCAATTAATCTCCTGCACCTCCGGGCAAGGTCTAAATCAGCTGGCTACAGCTAAGGCAATTTTCACACAGCTAAAAGCAAATTGGAAAATAAGTGTTCCACACTGCTGCCTATCTTTCCAAGCCAAAGACACAATCAGTATTCTGGCAGCAGTATTCTGTCATGTTATTTGCAGCTATCAATTTTAATTATAGCAATTATTGATTAGTTGGGAAAGTGAATAATCTAATGCTCAAATGAGGTTGCCATGCTACCTGGAGGGGCCTTTCATCCTTCCTAGCGGAACTTAGGCACCATTTGTGAATAGCCGCCAGAAACCATACCTATATTCAAAGTTGGTCAATAAATTCCATCAACTCCTAATTTTTTAAAAACAATTTTTATAACTCTGTGAGATCTTTTTTTAAGCTGAACTAAATATTTTTCCAGAAATCTGATTTTCTGATAGGGAAATATTTTAATTTTGGAAACCTGTGATTTATCAGAATGATCAAACCCATTACTAACATAGTTTGACACTACCCCATCTGTATTTTTATACAGTCTTTTGTGAGATGCTATAGCCAAATAAAGGTGAGATAGTGATTTCTTATACCAGGAATTTCACAATCGGATGAAATCACAGATCCTCAATACAGTTGTATATGTGAAAGGCAGTATGTTTTTTAGAAAAGAGAAATACAAAGGTGAATACAACAGTCCTGTGCTCATGGAGTCTTCTATTATGGGAGAGAAGACATAGATAGATAGACAGATACATAGATAGATAGATAGATAGATAGATATAGAGAGATAATAGATAAAATACTACAAAACAGAATACTTACGGTAAATTTATATGAAAGATCTAAACAAAGGATTAGGAAAAGCTTCACGGAAGATGTGATACTGGCACATATCTGACTGTTTGGATGGTTCTAAATAAATTTGGGAAAATTAATGTTTTCCTGAAGGATATTATGAAGTTAAAATACAATCCATCAATGAACAAGCATACTTATTAAATGTCTACTATGTGCCAGGCACTTTTCTAGATTTTGGAGAAAAAAATGCAAAAAATGAAACAATCTCTACTTATAAGAAACTTTCATTCTAAATGCAGAGATAATAAATATATGTGTGCATATATGTATATAGATATATGTACATATATAAACAGTATATAAATATGTACAAAAGAAATATAAATGAATTATGGGGGACATTCAGTTGTTGTTTAGTTGTTTCAGTCATGTTCTTCTCTTCATGACCCCACTTTGGGGTTTTCTTGGGAAAGATACTATAGTGGTTTTCCATTTCCTTCTCCAGATCATTTTACAAATGAGAAACTGAGGCAAACAGGATTAAATGACTTGCCCGGGATCACATAGCCATTTTTATGACTGAAGCCAGATTTGAACTCATAAATATCAGTCTTCCTGATTCCAAGTTCAGTGCTCTATTCACTGCTGTACCTAGCTTCTCTGGACAGTCAGGATAAGCACACATAAACAGGAAAGGAAGCATGAGGATTACAGAGAAGGCCAGAATGGCCTTGATCACAGAGTGCAGGAGAAAGAATAATAATATACAATGAGGCTGGAAAGATAAGATTGTGAAGGATTTTAAAAGCTCAACAAATTAATTTATCTTTGATCCTAGGAGCCACTTGGGTTTATTGAGCAGGGGAATGAGATAGCCAGAAATGCACTAAGGAAAATCACTTTAACAACAGTGGACAGGTATGGGGAGAGGCTTGAGTCAGGGCCTTATAATAATATAAACGAAAGGTGAGGATTGAATTAAGGTGGTAATAGCATGAGTCTGTACTCATACTGTCAGATGTGGGTCAGAAGGGGTCAGATGTGATAGATGTTGTGGAAACAGAAATGGCAAGATTTGGCAATTAGTTGAGGCAGCTAGGTGGTGTAGTGGGATAGAATGTTGGACCAGGAGTCCAGGTGACCTGAGTTCAAATCCTACTTCAGATCAATTACAAGCTTTGTGAACCTGGGTGATTAACTAAAATCTCCTCTGCCTCCATTTTCTCATCTTTGAAGTGGAGATGATAATAATAACAACCTAGCTGCCTAGGCTGTTGTGAGGATAAAATGAGATGATGCTTGTGAAGTGCTTTGCAAACCTTAACGTGCTATGTAATTGTTAGCTATAATTGGATATGTGTGGTGAGGGAGAGTGAGGAGTTGAAAATAATGTCGAAGTTACGGACCTGAAAGACTGACAGAATGTTGCTGCTATCGACAGAAATAGAAATATATGGAAAAGGGCTATGTATTTCTATATGTAGAAATATATAAGTTTTGGGGGAAAGATGATAAATTCGGTTTTGTGCATACTGTGTTTGAGATGGGCTATTTTGACTTTGGTTGAGTTTGAAAACTGGCCATGGGCCTGGGGGTTTTAAATAGAGGCCCATCACCATGATCTCCCTCTTTTTCCTTCCTCTACATCTCAAAAATCCTTGACTTTATTAGCCTTTATCTCCTCCTCTGGTCTCTGATGAAGGGGTATGCTGTGCTCACCACAGCTCTGGAGACAGCCAGAAGGTGATGGAGTTTGAGAATTTGAGACTTCAAAGCAGCAGAAGAGAGGCAGCAAGCAGGCAGGGAAAGACCCAGATTTCTAGCCCATGGTGAAGATTGGGGTGATGTGCCACAATATTAAACAAGATTATGATAAAAAAAAAACTAAATAAGGTACTGTTTCATTTTCAGACTTTATAGCATCTTATGAAGTAATTAACAGATATTCACCAATTTAATGTAATGATATTAACTGCTTGAGGATAGAGACTTTTTCGTTTTAGTCTTTGTATCTCTAATGCCTAGCCTAGTGTCTTACTCGTTGTTACTTTATAACTTTACCGAATTAAATTTAAAAAGCTTTTTTTTTCCATTTCAGTCTAGACATAATTTCATCAGTACAGGGAACTTATAGGGTGAAAACTCCTTCCACTGATGCAGATGGGAGGTATCTGGAACTCAATATCTTCGACAGTTGTTTAGGACAACAAAAAGCAAAGTGTCCATTGTCATGCATCAATATATGTCAGAAGCCAAACCAGAGCTTGAGCTCATGTTTTCCTGACTTCCAGGCTGGCCCTCTGTCTACTATACTATGCTGCTTCTGATAATTAATATTTAATAAAACTTTGGAAATATATATACTGGAGAAAGGATTCATTTTATTTAAGAAATATACTTAGGAAAGTTGGTTAGCAACTTGTGGGAAACAGAATTAGAACCATATCTCATGCCATTTACCTCAGTGAATTTTAACCAGAAGATAGTCTTAAACATAAAAAAAGAAAGAAAATGGAATAATGGGCCCACCATTGGATGGATGGGGGCACTGTGGAAAAGCTCCTGCATTGACCCAGTTATCTCTGTCCTCTCTAGCCCAGTAGGAGTTACTGAAGCATTGTTATGACATCTCATATATTGAAATTGATGATTAATAATGTTGATAATAAGTCACTAAACATGATCTGTTTTTTAGTCAACACTATTTAGCCTGTGTGAGTGCAAACTCATTAGTTTCTGGTGACTTAATAGTTAAGATTCTCTGAAAACAGAAAGGTGCATTCTGTGGGACCCTTAGGCTAGCCTGGAAAAGCCTGCTTGTGACACTTACTTTAGGCTTGTGTTAAAAAGCAGTCACCAGGAGTGCGGAAATATTGTACAATGCACCACTGAACTCTGGTGTATGGATGACCTGCTTTTTCGAAAGGAAAAAATGCCTGTATTAGTATGTGAGCAGAGGAAGTCAACATGATCTCATTCATGAGCCTTTCTTCTATTTATATCAGGGGAGTCAGCCTCAGCAGAATAGCTTGCCTTTCTCTCAGCTACACATGGTTGTCTGCCTAATTTTCCTCATTCTTAACCTTTGCCTCTTCCTTGGAATGAAGTGTGATTTACTGCCAAGATGCTGCATTCTTTCTTTTATACTATCCCCACAATAGCCAGGAGGCGCATGGTTAAAGATGTTTGCACACCCAGGAAATAATTCCCAGCACATAGGTCTGAGGAGCTAACTGAATGGAAGAGATTGAACATAAAAACTGGTTCAAAGTAGATTGATTGTTTCTTTCCTGACCAACATAGAGTTGGAGCAATGTCATTACATTTTTCTCATTTAAATTAATGATAAACTTTGTAAATAATAAGGTTCTCAAAGCAAGATTTTCATCTAATACTATTAATTGTATTTGAATTTTGGCCTTCCCTAATAATACCATTTTCTGCAAGCAGTAGAATAAATTTGAAATAACAATTTAATCTTTTATTTATCTTTTAACTACTTGTTTATCTTTTGAATAAGTAAATATCTTTTCTTATAACATTCTATGACTAAAAAGATCCCAATGTTGCAGTAACAAATGTCTGTGAAGATAATTGTCTGCACTGAGAAAAGTAGAGAAAAATTTTTTTTACTACTTTTATTCAATAATTAAACAAATTTTAATTTTATTGTGTGTTTCACAAGACATCTTAGAAGTCAATGGCAAGGAAAGTCTTTAAATAAAATCTCCATGTTTTGAATTTGTCATTTACAACTCTAGTAAACTGCAAAAGAAATAACATTGAACCTAAATGAAATTAGTGTCTGCTCAGAAGCTATGATGAAATGTACTACTTTCTAAAACTACCCTTTCTAAAGCTACCCTCAAACAACCTTTTTGCCTTAACATTTTAGATATAAAAAGATGATAGAATTTGGTGATGCTTTTGAAAGGACTACATCTCATTGAACTGTCTTGAATGCATTTTCTTATCTTTACCTTTTTCACTTTCCCTTTTTTGGACTTCTCCACACTATAAATATAAAAGCCATGCAGAACAAAGTCATGGAATTTTGGTAAACACCTATAGATGATTTGTTAGTGCTCCTAAGATTCTCCAAAGACACATGAGTTCAAGACCTAAGGGACTTGCCAGTTAACATACCTCTTGGTTCCTTTTCTTCATTTGTCTTTTTTGTTATTTGGTTTACCTGAGTATCAACTTTAAAGTTTCCCTTTAAAATTACAATTGAAAAAGCAATTCATAGTACTTTGTCCATACATTTCTACCCATAGAAATATTGATAGAAATGTAAGTAAAATGAAAAGCATGTCAGTTAGGGATCAGTTAGCTCTATTATCACTATGTGAACTTTCACCTATCACTTTCATTCCCAAAGGGAGAGAATGCCTTCTTTCTGCCTATCTCACAAAGTTATTTTAAAATTACTCATTCACATAAAGTCAGGCATGATATTGTATTATATAGAAATAAAGTATAGAGGATCTATGAGTGTTTTATTGGCTGGACAGTTATCTATTTCCTATCCATTAAGCATGAATGTCTCTCAAGCTTTTGTTATAAAACTTCTCTTTTTGTATCCTTTCTCATGATAGAAACTGATGCAGCAGAAGAAGTATTCAATTTGTAGTCAGAAGATAAGGAATTGAATCTTGACGTTGGTAAATCACTTATCTTCTCTGGGCCTCAATTTCTTCATATGTAAAATGAGGGAGTTGGGTTAAGTGACTTACTGAGGTCCATTCTAGTTCTTATCTATGAGCCTATGACCAGAGGTGTCAAACTAGAGGCAGCAGTGCCCACAAAACTCCCAGGCCGAGTGCCACAAGCATCAGATTAAAATGTCATTGGAAATGTTTAACAAAATAAACAAAAACAAAATACAACACAGTTGATGTTAATTTGTGTTTTTCTAAGTCAATATGGTGCTCATATACATTTCTGTTTGAGTTTGACACCGTTGTTATAGAAAAATGACTTCTAAATCTATATAACCAGTAATAATCTTACTCTGGAACTATAGTCACATATTATCAACTTCTTACTGTACTTTATAACTTCACTTTTATGTCTACCAGCACTAAACTTAGCTTGTCTCAGACCGAATGGATTGTCTCCATCCTGAACCTATCACCACACTTCTTATATTTCTTTTGAGGGTGCTACCATCCTCCCAGTCATACAAGTTTGCAACCTTAAAATCATCTTTGACTTTACCCTCCTTCACCCTCCATATTTAATTAGTTATCAAATCCTGTCAATTATACCTTTGTATGTTTCATATTCTTCTCAATGTTCACACAGTCACTATCTTGGTACAGTACCTTATCACCTTTTTCCTGGATTATTACAACAGCCTTCCAATTTCCCTCTCTGCTTCCTCTCTCTGCCATTTTTCACAAAGCTGCCAAATCAATATTTCTAAATCATGGGCTTGACCATGTCATCTCCATGCTGAAGCAGCTTTAGTGGTTCCCTATTGTTCCTGTAATATAATATAAACTGTTCAGCTTGACACTTAAAGCCCTTCACAAACTTGGCAAACAGAGCCTGGCACACAGTAAGCATTCAATGAGTGCTTATTGATTGATTGATTAATTTCACACTACTTCCCTTTACCTTCCAGACAATTAGTCTATTAGCTCTTCCCCACACATGGCATTCCATTTCTAGTCCCTATTGCCTTTGCATTCTCAGTTCATTCTGCATTTGTGCAATACACTCCCTCCTCACCAATGTCTCCTAGCATCTCAAGTGTCCTTCAAGACCCAGCTTGTACTATGCCCCCCATAATATGTTTTTTTCTATTTTTTGCTTATTGTTAGTACTTAGCAATCTCTGTACAACAAAAATAGTACTGGATTTGGAGTCCGAGTACATGAATTTAAATTAGGAAGTGGACACATATTATCTGTCATCAACATCTCTGAACCTCAATTTCCTTAAATGAAAAATGAACTAGTTGTCTGAATCCTCAATATAATAATTGTTTAATTCCTTCACCTAAGTTTTTTTTAAATAACATTATTGAAATAGTTTGAAGAAAGAAGAATTTTCTCCATATCTCCTCTTTTACCACCAGCTTCTCTAAGAGTGAAATAGTCTTTTAGCTTTTCTCATGCTCTTCATAGAATTCTCTTTATAGAAATTCCTCCCAAAATAACATTAAGAAAGATCCCACAAGAAAGAAATCCATCTTCACCTTCTTCCTCTCTGTCCTCTCCACAGATTTTTCATCCATCTTCAGGTATCAAAGATAAAACACATACTTTGTCTCAATAGAAAGAAGTACTTCACATCAAAAAATTTCTCAAGTACTTTTTTGAACTCCCAAAATAAAGTATTTTTCTCAACATTCAACTTGAGCTGTTTCTGTTTCTTATAATCTTAAAGAGATAACAACTGTTTCTGGCATCTCTAACATAGATGTATTTGAAGCAAGAGTTAAAAAAAGACAGAGTGAAAGAGTAGGCATCTTGTAAAATATGTTTCTCAAGATTCTAGTCCTTATTCTAAAACAAAAAATTGAGTTTTTCCACATTTATATTTGTGTTTTCAAATATAAGGAAATAACTAGAAATATTTGGCACATGGAACAAGAAATCAATAAATAATACCAATTTAAAACCCTAGTATTCTTGGATTTTTAATTCTAAATATGTATCAATATTGTTGATATCAGCTCACGTTTATTGAATGCTTACTGTGTGTTCTGCACTGTTAGTAAGAACTTTAACTTTTTGTGTATGAATGGCAAAAAAATGAATTTTTATGATACATATCCGGGGCCCTTGTGCTGCAGTACAAAGAGCAACTGATTGGAAATCAGGAGACCTGGGTTTGAATACAGATTCTCATATAAAGCCCTTCTTGTGGACCTCCTCAGATTATGAGGATCAAATGAAATAACTTACATAAAGCACTATTTGAATGTCAATTATCATCCTTACTATTACTTCATGATTAAATGATTATATACTTTTCTTTAAATATTTTCTAAAATATGATTTTTGTGACTATTTATTTGTAATTTTCAAAAAAGTCTGTTTTGAGAGACAGATTAAGTTGTTTCTTTTCTGTGGAATCCTGTGTTTATGACTATGAAAAAAACAGGGAGAAAGAGAAGGGAAAAGAAATTCCTGAATTTTTTATGTATGCCTCTGCTAGCAAAAACCAGAAATATTAAGCAAAAATGAATAGACTGGAAAACTCTTACTAAATGAAAAATAACCTCAAGTAAAATATTATTCTTCAAAAACTCGAATGAATTAATTTTGAATTCCAAATAAATAAATAAAGACAGAAACAATATTTGAAATAAAGATTTCCTTTTAAATTTGTTATTTTTGCTTTCAAAAATTTCATTCAAATTGTACAGGATTTTCGATTTCTGCCCAAGATTCTTAGGGATTTATCACCAGCAAAAATAGTTTCAATTTACATTTAAGTTATTTTTATTCTTTTCTCAGTCTCTTGCCAGTGTACTTAACACAGAATGATTGAAAATTGTGTGTTCTGTTAGCACTGTTACAGAGTTTAAACAAGGAAGTCTATGTTTGTTTAAGAGAATGGGTAAATGGTTATCTTGACAGATTAGACTGAAAAAAAAAAGGACAGCCGCAGTCTAGCGCAGATGTCCAAATTTGCCACTTGGCAGATTTTTTGAGGTATTCTAAACAAAACTTGCTTGTATGTTTGTCTCTGTTTGACACCTGACTGAGGAATGTGATTAAAAGCTACTGCCAGGGTTCAGACTTCTCTGTGGGCAAATGTTCACAGGTTTGAAATTTCTGAGTCTGTTTAACTGTGTCATAATTAAACTAATGGAGCACAAGAGGAATTTCTTTAAATGGCTGAAAGAGCCAGCTCTAATGTGATTTCATCTTGCAGTTACTCGGGCTTGCTTACCAAGTACAAGTTAAGCTTAGCAGATGCTATTGAGCTTCCATTCAGTGAGTTGTTCTTTTAACGTCGTGGTAAAACTTAGGAAGCTATAACAAAAAGGCCACTCCAGCAGTGCTTTGGTATACAGTACATTAGAACTTGGGGATGTAGATGATTTCTTTTCCAAAAAATCAACAACTTTTGAAGAAATCAATTATTTTAAAATCATGTTTTGAAAAACAGAGTAGGTCATATAGTTTACTTTAGCATTTCTCCAACTTCACTACTGATAGGCAGTTGGAAAACCTATATTTTATTCCTGCCTCTGTTACAAACTAGTGGTATATCATCAGTAAAACATTTAACTGAACTTGGCTTTAGTCTCCCCACTTGTGAAATAAGGGGGTTGTATTACGTGACTTCTAGGGTTATTTTCAGCTCTTAAATTATATGACATACATAGATATTATTACAGCACAGACCTGTATTCTAAATTCCAGTATCATTAGTGTGGCAGAAACATTAATAGGAAAACAATAATTTTATATTTTAAAAGACCTATGTGGTTATTTCTCCCCACATAGATTCTATGTCTCCCATGTATAATGGACTTTTACCATGAGCTTTTTTAATTTCATAGAATACTTTAAAATATGAAAAATGTTTTACATTTACATTTTACATTTACACATGTCTCACACGATCTTCCCAATAACTCTCTAAATTTGAAGTTATTATTATCTTCATTTTGCAGATACTAGTTACACAACTAGTAAGTTTTTGAAGTGATATTCTAACCCAAGTTTCTTGATACTAAGTCCAGTACTCCATCCACTACAGCAGCCACTGTATTGCCTCAGCTGAAAATATCACCGGGGGAGTAGGCTTGTGGTGTTGAGCCACTCTAAATTTAAATAAACTTTTCATCAAATGGCAGATGCAAATTTTCACTAGGCTAAGACTGATTAGAGTTTGTGCTTTGATTGCCTTAGCCTTTGAGAATCCAAGAACAACTCTAAAACACAGTGAAGAATTAGAGAAGAACTTCGACATTGTTTAAAAGGTCTAATTCCTTTACTCAACTCCAAAGTACTCAACCTGAAGATTTAACTTCTTTCCTGTCTTAGCGTTCTACTTTAATCAATTAAATCCTATTATAGCCCTTTTTATCCATATTGCCTTCCTATTTTTAGCCTGGTGTCATCTTTTGTGCCACTCTTAACTTTTGAACCAAATTTTCTCTACATCTATCTACTCTTCTTTTTCAAAAATTTTTAAATAAATTTATTTTTTTATTTTTAGTTTACAACACTCAGTAACACAAGTTCTGGGGTTCCAAATTTTCTCTCCCTCCCACTCCTCCCTCCAACCTCCCAAGATGGCATGTAATCCATTATAGGTTCTTCACATACCTTCACATTGAACTTATTTTCATAATAGTCCAGTTGTAATGAAGAATTATAACCAATGGAATGAATCATAAGAAAGGAGAAATGAAACCAAAAAAAAGGGAAAAAAAGGGAGAGAGGGCAAAAAGTTTGCCTCAATCTGCATTCAGACTCCATAATTCTTTCTTTGGATGTGTACAGCTTTTTCCACCATGAGTCTTTTGGATTTGTCTTTAAACCTTGCATTGATGAGAGGAGTCAAGGTTATCATAGTTAGTCCTTACAGATACCATGTGTCTGTAATCATGTATAATGATCTTCTGGTTCTGCTCCCCTCAGCATCAGTTCGTATAAGTCATCAGATTATAATGAAGTCCATCTGTTCCTCATTTCCATTACATTCATATACCACAATTTGTTCAGCCATTCCCCAATTGATGGGCATCCCCTTGATTTCCAATTCTTGGCCATCACAAAAAGAGCTGCTTTAAATATTTTTGTACATACGGGTTCCTTTCCCACTTGTATGATCTCTTTGGGATATAGCCCTAGAAGTGGTACTGCTGGGTCAAAGCCTATGCACATTTTTATTGCCCTTTGGGCATAGTTCCAAATTGCTCTCCAGAGCAGCTGTATCAGTTCACAACTCCACCAACAATGTAACAATGTCCCAATTCTCTCACATCCTCTATAGCATTTATCATTTTCTTGTTTTGTCATGTTAGCCAATCTGACAGGAGACGTGTGGTACCTAAGAGTTGTTTTGATTTGCATTTCTCTAATCAACAGTGATTTAGAGTATTTTTTCATATGCCTATAGATATCTTTAACATCTTCCTCTGAAAACTACCTGTTCATAACCTTTGACCATTTCTCAATTGGGAAATGAGTTGTATTCCTATAAATTTGGCTCAGTTCCCTATATATTTTAGATATGAGGCCTTTATCAGAGACACTGGTTGTAAAGATTTTCTCCCAGTTTTCTGCTTCCCTCCTAATCTTTGTTGCATTGGTTTTTTTATACAAAAACTTTTCAATTTAGCATAATCAAAATTATCCATTTTGCATTTTGTAATGCTCTCTATCTCTTGTTGTGTCATGAATTCTTCCCCTTCCCTTAAATCTGACAGGTAAACTATTCCTTACTCTTCCGAAATTGCTTATAGTATCAGTCTTTATTCCTAAATCGTGAATCCATTTTGACTTTATTTTGGTATAAGATGTAAGATATTGGTCTATGCCCAGTTTCTGCCATACCATTTCTCAGTTTTCTAGCAGTTTTTGTGAAATAGTGAATTCTTAGCCCAGAATCTGGATTCATTGGGTTTATCAAAGAGGACTCTGCTATAGTCATTGATTACTGTGCCTTGTGTACCTAACCTATTCCATTGATCCACCACTCTGTTTCTTTGCCAGTACCAAGTAGTTTTGATGACTGCTGCTTTATAATATAGTTTAATATCTGGTATGGCTAGGCCACTTTCCCTGGCACTTCTGTTCATTAATTCTCTTGATGTTCTGGGCCTTTTGTTCTTCAAAGTGAATTTCGTTATTATTTTATCCAGCTCTGTAAAATAAGTTTTTGGAAGTTTGACTGGTATGGCACTGAATAAATAAATTAATTTAGGTAAAATTGTCATTTTTTATATTAGTTCTGTCTAACCATGAGCAACTGACATTTTTCCATTTATTTAGATCTGACTTTGTGTGAAAAGTGTTTCATAATTGTGTTCTTATAGGCCTTGGTTTGTCTTGGCAGGTAGACTCCCAAATATTTTATAGTATCCACAGTAACTTTAAATATAATTTATCTTTCTATCTCTTGCTGTTGGGCTTTGTTAGTAATGTATAGGAATGCTGAGGATTTATGTGGGTTTATTTTATATCCTGCAACTTTGCTAAAGTTTTTTATTATTTCAAGTAGTTTTTTTACTTGATTCTCTAGGATTCTTTACGTAAATCGTCATATAATTTGCAAAGAGTGATAACTTAGTTTCTTCTTTGCCTAATTCCTTCAATTTCTTTTTCTTCTCTTATTGCCACAGCTAATGTTTCTAGTACCAAATTGAATAGTAGGGGCGATAATGGACATCCTTGTTTCACCCTTGATATTATCGAGAGTGCATCTAGCTTATCGCCATTACAAATAATGCTTTTTGATGGTTTTAGGTAGATGCTACTTATAATTTTAAGGAAGACTCCATTTATTCCTATGCTTTCTAGGGTTTCTAATAAGAATGGATGTTGTGTTTTGTCAAAAGCTTTTTCTGCATCTATTGAGATGATGACATGGTTTCTGCTAGTTTTGTTGTTGATATGATCAATTATGCTCTTACTTTTCCTAATATTGAACCAGCCTTGCCTTCCTGGAATAAAACCTACCTGGTCATAGTGCATTATTCTTGTGATAAGTTGCGGCAATCTTTTTGCTAGTATTTTATTTTTAATTTTTGCATAAATATTCATTAGGGAAATTGGTCTATCAGTTTTCTTTTTCTCTTTTGACTGTTCCTGGTTTAAGTATTAGTACCATATTTGTGTCATAAAAATTTTTTGGTAAGACTCCTTCTTCACCTATTTTCCCAAATAGTCTGTAAAGTATGGGAATTAGCTGTTCTTTAGATGTTTGATAGAATTCACATGTAAAACCACCTGGCCCTGGAGACTTTTCCTGGGGAGTTCATTGATGGCTTGCTCAATTTCTTTTTCGGAGATGGGGTTATTTAGATATTTTACTTCCTCTTCTGTTAACCTGGCAATTTAATATTTTTATAAATATTAATCCATTTCCCTCAGGTTGTCACATTTATGGGCATATAATTGGGCAAAATACTTCCTAATTACTTTTCTAATTTCCTGTTCATTGGAAGTGAATTCACCCTTTTCATTTTTGATACTGGTAATTTGACTTTCTTCTTTCTTTTTAATCAAATTGACCAATGGTTTATAGATTTTATTGATTTTTTCATAAAACCAGTTCTTAGTTTTATTTATCAGTTCAATACTTTTCTTGACTTCATTTTTATTAATCTCTCCTTTGATTTTCAGTATTTCTAATTTGGTATTTAATTGAGGATTTTCAATTTGTTCTTTCTCTAGCTTTTTCAGTCGCATGCCCAATTCGTTGATTTCCTTTTTATCTATTTTATTCATGTAAGCATTTAGAGATATAAAACTTCTCCTAAGAACTGCTTTTGCTGCATCCTATAAGTATTGGTATGTTGTCTCATTATTGTCGTTCTTTTGAATGAAGTTATTGTTTCTATAATTTGTTCTTTGACCCACTCATTCTTTAGGATTAGATGACTTAGTTTCCAATTAATTTTCAGTTTATCTTTCCATGGTCCTTTATTACAAATAAGTTTAATTGTGTCATGATTTGAAAAGCATGCAGCAAGTATTTCTGCTTTTTTGCACTGGACTGAGAGGTTTTTATACCCTAGTATTTGGTCAGTTTTTGAGTATGTGCTATGTACTACTGAGAAAAGGTATATTCCTTTTTATCCCCATTCAGTTTTCTCTGGAGGTCTGTCCTATCTACCTTTTCTAAAATTCTATTCACCTCCTTAACTTCTTTCTTGTTTATTTTGAGATTAGATTTATCAAGTTCGGAGAGAGGGAGGTTGAGGTTACCCACTAGTATAGTTTTGCTGTCTTTTTCTTCCTGTAACTCCCTTAACTTCTCCTCTAAGAATTTGTATGCTATACCATTGGTGCATAAACTTTAATGATATTGCTTCATTGGTGATGGTGCCTTTTAGCAGGATATAGTATCCTTCCTTATCTCTTTTAATTAGGTCTATCTTTGCTTTTGCTTTTGCTGAGATTCGGATTGCTACCTCTGCTTTTTCTACTTTACCTAAAGCATAATATATTCTGCTCCAGCCTTTTACCTTTACCCTGTTTGTATCCCCCTGTTTCAAAGTGCTTCCTGTAAACAACATGTTGTAGGATTATGGTTTTAATCCCTTCTGCTATCCAACTTCATTTTATGGGAGAGTTCTTCCCATTCACAGTTATGATTACTATCTGTGTCTTTTTCTCCATCCTATTTCCTCCCACCCTCTTTATGCTTTTATTTCTCCCTTCCATTCTTCAGAAGAGTTTTGCTTTTGATTACCATCTTCCTCAGTTTTCTCTCCCTTATCCTCCCTCATCTTACTCTTTTCCCCTTGCTCTTTCTTCCCTCCCTTTTACCAGCCCCTTTCCTTTCTCCTTTCCTCTCCTACTGCTTGTAGGACAAGTTTGATTTCCATACTTATCAGAGCATGTTATTCCCTCTTGAACCAAATCCAAAGAGAGTAAAGCTCAAACACTGCTTTTCTCCCTCCCTTTTTTCCCTCTATGTTTTTGTGCCTCTTCAGGTGACATAATTTATCCTTTCCTATCTCCTCCTTACCTCTTCTCCCAGAACAATCCCTTTGTACTCCTCAATTTTGTTTTTATCATCAATCAGATACTTTATACTGACACTCTCAGTCTATTTATATCCCTTTCAATTGTCATAATAACTGTACCATTCTCAAGATTGACATATATATGTATACATATATATGTATGTGCACATATATATGTGCATATATGTGTGCATATATATATATATATAAAACATATAAATCAATGTAATCCTATATAAGGATGTAAACAATTTTCCTTTATTGAATAACATAGTTTTGGATTTTTTCCCCCTATTTACCTTTTATGTTTCTCTTGAGTTTTCTATTTGAAGATCAAATTTTCCATTGAGCTCTGGCCTTTTCATCAGGAAGGTCTGGAATTCCCTTATTTCATTGAATGTCCGTCTCCTTGCCTGAAAAAATACACTCAGCTTTGCTGGGTGGTTGATCCTTGGTTGTAGTCCAAGCTCCTTTACCTTTCGGATGCCACTCCCTCATGTATTTTAATGTAGAAGCGGCTAGGTCCTGCATGATCCTGACTGTAGTTCCTTGATATTTGAATTGTTTGTTTCTGGCTGCTTGCAGTATTTTCTTCTTGACCTGGTAATTCTGCAATTTGTCTGCTATATTCCTTGGAGTTTTCAATTTTGGATCTCTCTCAGGGGATGATTGGTGGTTTCTTTTGATGACTATTTTACCCTCTGATTATAGGACCTCAGTACATTTTCCTTCATGATTTCTTGCAAGATACTGTCCAGGCTCTTTTATTTTCATCATGACTTTCTGGTATACCAAATATTCTTAGATTATCTTTCCTGGATCTATTTTCCAGGTCAGTTGTTTTCCCAGTCAGATATTTCACATTTTCTTATATTTTTTCATTCTTTAGATTTTGTTTGACTGATTCTTGGTGTCTCATTAAGTCATTAGCTTCCACTTGTCCAATTCTAATTTTTAACACATTGTTTTCTTCATTTAGCTTCTGTATCGCCTTTTCCATTTGATTAATTTTACTTAATAAGTAGTTATTCTCTCCAAATATATTCTGAACCTATTTAACCATTTTACCAATTTTACTTTTTAAAGATTTGTTTTCTTCTTTTACCACTCTAATTTGGTTTTTAAAATCCTCTTTGAGCTCTTCCAGGAATGCTTTTTGGGCTGGAGACCAGCACACATTCCCTTTTGAGGTTTCAGATGTGGCATAGTTTCAATGCTGTTCTCTTCTGAATGTGTATTTTGATCTTCCTTCTCTCCATCATAGAAATGAATAGTCTTTGGTTTTCTGGTCTGTTTTTTCATGGTGTTTGTTTTCTTCCCCTGGCTTCTAAAGTGTATCTTTGCTTCTGGAGCTCACTAACTTTGTGTGCTGTGGCCTCTGGTTTCATGAGGTGTATGGGAGGGTGGCCTGGCTGCTGGAAGTCTCCTCTTCCCCTAGGGCTGCCCTACAGTTTAGGTGGTCTCAGCAGTTGTCTGTGCTGGTGTCTGCCACTTCCCCTGGCTGTGTAAAGGCACGTCTGTGGTCCTGGTGTTGACGATTGCTGGCTCCACCCCCCTGGGGCTCAGTAACTCCCTCTGTTCTGCTGAGGTGGGGCCTTCAAGGGACACCTCTCTTCCTGCACTAGTCTCCTTCTGCCACCAGAAGAGGGAGACTCCCAGCTTCCTGTGCTACAAAGGCTACTGAAGCCCCACTTCTGGCTCCTCTATTTCAGGGTTTCTCCTGAGGGAGTATTATCTGGGTGAGGAAAGGAGGGATGAGAGCTGTTTTTACCTGGTCATCTTGGCTCCTGAGAAATGCAAGAGGGCAAGTTTCAAACCTTTAGACTGTGGTCTGGAGGCCTCAGAAGTGGCTGGGGCCATGGCCTCATGCTCTGCACTGGTGTCTCTCATAGCTTCATTTTATGGGAGAGTTCTTCCCATTCACAGTTATGATTACTATCTGTGTCTTTTTCTCCATCCTATTTCCTCCCACCCTCTTTATGCTTTTATTTCTCCCTTCCATTCTTCAGAAGAGTTTTGCTTTTGATTACCATCTTCCTCAGTTTTCTCTCCCTTATCCTCCCTCATCTTACTCTTTTCCCCTTGCTCTTTCTTCCCTCCCTTTTACCAGCCCCTTTCCTTTCTCCTTTCCTCTCCTACTGCTTGTAGGACAAGTTTGATTTCCATACTTATCAGAGCATGTTATTCCCTCTTGAACCAAATCCAAAGAGAGTAAAGCTCAAACACTGCTTTTCTCCCTCCCTTTTTTCCCTCTATGTTTTTGTGCCTCTTCAGGTGACATAATTTATCCTTTCCTATCTCCTCCTTACCTCTTCTCCCAGAACAATCCCTTTGTACTCCTCAATTTTGTTTTTATCATCAATCAGATACTTTGTCTGATTGATTTCTGTCCTGGGCTGAGAGGCATAGGGATAGCTGCTGTAGCCATGGTTTAGCCCTGGGTCTGCGCCTGCTCCCATGTTTCATGTGCCCAGGGCTCTCTCAGTCCAGTACACTGGCTGGGTTTCTCTGCTGCTCCCATTTTGTGTGGTCTGGTGCCCATTCCACACCCCCAGAGTTCCTGTCCCACTCAGTCTACTAGTAGCTTCTAACTCTCTCAAATATGCTCAGATTAACCTTTTTAGAGGTATCTGACAGAATTTATGAGAGAGCTCTGGTAAGATGCTGTTTTCACGTGGCTTTCTTGGCTCTTCCCCCCTATCTACTCTTCTTACCAATCCTTTAGAGTCCTCTTGAAATTCCAGATTCATCCATGGATGTTTTGTTCACTAAATCTAAGGAAAATGCGTGATACCTTATCATATCATAGAATAATCAAATATTATCGGTCGAAGGAATGTAAGAGAACATCAAAAGCGGGGGCTCTAAACTTTTTTGTGTCATATATCTCTTTGGCAGTTTGATGAAGCCTATGGAGTTTTCTTAGAATTGTATTTTTAAACGCATAAAATAAATACTTGGGATTACAATGGAAACCAATTATATTGAAATGTAGTTAGCGAAATTTTATAATTTCAAATGACCTCTGAAATCTTTTCACAGGCCAGGTTAAGAACCTCCAGTATACACCGATCACTTCACTTTACTGATGGTAATAATAATAGCTTGTGAGATGCAGCATGGCATAATCAATAAAGAGCTGGTACTGAAGCCAAGAAGACCTTGCTTCAAATCCTGCCTCTGATATATAGTGGCTGCATCACCCTGAGCGAGTTACTTAACTTTCAGTGACCCAGGCTACTGCCTAAGACTGTCAGTTACAGAGAAGGTGCTGACCTACACTGGTGGGAGTTTCTTCACCCAGAATATCCCTATACAAATGAAAACACAAGTCCAGTCCTTATCTTTAATAGTAACTCATTTTTACAAAGTGCTTTGAAGTTTACAAAGTACTTTTACATGTTATTTTATTTGATCCTAACAATCTCAGGATCTCAGGTTTAGAGGGGACTCAAAAGTGATCTAGACCACACTGTATTGGAACAAGAATCCTTTTTACCACTGTAATGTTAATACAATTTGAAGATCTTCCCTGCCCGTTAATAGACCTGCTTTGAACCTGAGTCACATGGAAGCCTGAGTCACATGAACCTTGATCATGATGACTGTGATGCCCTCTGGCCCTGAAGAAGAGTATACACTCCGAGGGTAGCCTTTTGCTTTGGAGCTCACTCATTGAAAGAGTGTTCATGTAATTTAGCCAGATGCGACTTTGAGTAGCTGTTAAGGAGCCCCCCAGCTTTGAAAAACCCAGATATTGGTGCGTCTTTCTCTGGTAACTATGTATGTATTGATTTTGGTTAGACAGTTGGAAGCCATGTCTATTGGTCTTTGTTGTTTGTATTTGCTCTGTTTATATAATTTCTGCTTGTAATTTCTGTTTGTATTTTCTCTGAAGTTCTGACTTTTCCCCTGAGCTAAGTGAATTCTTATGCGTATGTATATATATATACATAGATATGTGTGTATATATGTATATATACATATACATGTATATATACATACATATGTGTATATATACACATATATGTACATATCACATGCATACATACACATACATACAAATATGTATATATGCATATGCATATGTATATATGTATGTGTGTGCATGTATATATACACATACATATACACATACATATACACACATACACATACACACATTTACATATATACATATGTTTGATTAAAGTAAGATGGTTGACCCTTTTAAAGTTGCTTTCCTTTAGAAAAGCAGATCAAAGAACGCATGCTAGCAGCCCTCCTGTGTGCTGGTGTTATTGGTCTTGTACCCCAACAGCAGCTGCAAGTAGCATTTTTACAACATAGCCAAAAATGGTCACCCAGTCTCCAGTGAGAGGGAACTCCTGAGGCAAACTATTCTATACTTTTGGCTTTAATTGCTAGGAAGTGTTTAAGTAAATGAGTCTAAATTTACTTCTCAATGGCTTTCCATTAAATTACTTCTATTTCTGTCTTCTGGGATCAAACAAAACAAAAATCTAATCCTTCTTCTACGATAGTTCAAATACTTGAAGAAAGATAGTATTTCTTTCCCTTCCTTCTAATCTTCATTAGTTGGGTGGTATACTAGGTACTAGAAAAGCAAGAAAAAAACAAAACAAACAAAAACCAGTCCCTACCTTTGAGAAGCTTATATTCTATTAGGAATAAATAGTCTGTACACAGATAAGCCAATCTTCAAAATATAGGCAGAGAGGGGACATTAACAACTCAGCAGGAGTGGTGGAATCAGCGAAAGCATTGCAAACTATTTGAAGGGAGCCTTAAAGGAAGTTAAAGCTTCTAAGAGGCAGAGAAATGAGGACAGAATGCATTCCAAGAATGTGAAGGAAATCTTTTGAGAGGCATAGAGCCAAGACCGGAACACTGTGTATGGAGAATAGTAGCACATTTTCACAGGAATAAAGAACGTATGAGGGGCGTGGAAGTGGGAATGGATATGGGGATAGTTTGGAAAGTCAGGTTAGAGCTAGATTATGAAAGACTTTAAATACCAAGCTAAGTATTAACTTTATCCTAGGACCTGTTGAAGCTCTTTGAGAATGGGAGTGTTGTAATCAGACATGAGCTTTAGAAATATCAGTTTAATAACTATGTGAGCGATAGATGAAAAAAGGAAAGATTTAAGACAAGAAGATCAATTTGGAGGTTATTGGGAATTGAATTTACAAGGCCTTGAATGAGAATAGTGGGTATAGATGTGTTCAATATTTAGAGATTGAATTAATAATGATAATTATAATAATAAATAATTATAATAATAATTATTATAGATAGTATTTATACAACACTTGGAACTTCACAATTCCTTGCCCTACTGTTATTTTTTTTCTAAGCTTAAGGATGGCCTTTATTTTTTTAAAAAAAAGCCTTTAGGACTACAAATTACAAAGGAAGCAGATCACTACAGTAGAAACCTATTAGATAGACACATAATATCTATGTATGAAAACTTAACATACATTCCACTCACAAAACTATAAGTTATAAGGCTCTTCCTTATAAGGCTACTATAGTTTCAAATTATATTACACTTTATTCCCTCAAGGTGTACTTTTAATTTTAAATCCCAAATTCTTGGCTTTTGATGGCACATGCTAAGATAGGACATATTTCACTGACATCCTAGTGACACTGTTTCCAGCTTTGGTTAGGAGTTAAGAACACTTTATTACAAAATGGTCACTTAAAATACTCTTTTCCTGCCACAAAATTTAGCTGCCAAAAATGAGGCAGCAATATGCTATATATGTAGACAAATTATCAGCAAAGATGAATTAAAGTAAAAAGGCAAGCCATCAGAATAAAAAGATTGAGAGGTGGAAAGGAAAGAAGAAAATAGCAACTGTGGTAGTAGGTAGATGCTTACATCATCCCTGTATACGCTGAGGCATGGAGACAGTCCAGTATGGCCAAGTGGTATCATATGTTTTAACAATCCAGCTAACAGCTTCTGTGGGGGTGTAAGATCCATCCATAGCCAGCACCCAGAAAGCTGCCGGCATGCCGGGAAAGCACAGGTTCTTTTGATCTGCTTAACCAAGGAAAGCAAGGTGAAGGGGTTGACAAGCTTACTTTAATCCAGCATACAGACAGCATTCAGTTAGTTCAGGGGAGCATACAGACAGCATTCAGTTAGTTCAGGGGAAAAAGCCAGCACCCTGAACTTCAGAACAAATACAAACAAATTACAAGCATCAACAGACAGACCAAACACAGATTCATTCACTTACTTCAGGGGAAGAGACCAGCACCCTGAACTTCAGAACATTCATTTAGTTCAGGGGAAAAATTCAGCACCCTGAACTTCAGAACAAAATACAAACAAATTACAAGCATCAACAGACAGACCCAATACAATTCATAGTTACCAACATCTGGGTTCAGCCCGGGAGCTCGGAACAAAGGCCGGCCCAGAGTCACACTTGCCACCACTGCTGCTCCAACTGAAAAGGGATCTTCAAGCTGTCTTCTCTCCTCTTATAGAGCTTTTGACATCATCAAGCATTGTCTGACTGACCAGAGCCCAGGCTCTGGTGATTGGTTCTTGAGTTGGCCCCTCCCCTCAGGACCCTGGGAGGCTCACATCCACATACATTAGGTCAACACCCAATAGGGCATGGCTCTGGAGTCAACACCTCCCCCTAGCCAGCCCCATCCTGGGCCCATCCCAGTCACCAATCCGACCACCCACATAAGTTCTACACCTAATAAGGCTCTGGGCTTGGGGCCCAGGACCCAGCAAGGCTCAATGAAATGCGACGAGTCACTCAAAGAAAACAAAGCCCATTTTGCTTGCTGACACGTCATATCATTGCATTTCAGTACAACCAACAGAATGACTCTAAGCCAGTAGGACAGATCTGACAGTTATGCTTGGAGTCCCAAAGGAGCTCTTTGTAATCTATAACACACTGCTCACTTAACATATTAAACAATTTTACTGAGTTTAGGATATTTATCATTTCCTTACCTGCACCCCCTTTAATGATTCCTGTCCTATGAATTTATATCTTTTTTTTCTTTTTCTTTCTTTAAATTTAATTTATTTAATATATTTAGTTTTCAGCATTGATTTTCACAAGAGTTTGAATTACAAATTTTCTCCCCATTTCTACCCTCCCCCCCACTCCAAGATGGCGTATATTCTGGTTACCCTGTTCCCCAGTCAGCCCTCCCTTTTGTCACCCCACTCCCCTCCCATCCCCTTTTCCCTTCCTTGCTTGTAGGGCAAGATAAATTTCTATGCCCCATTGCCTGTGTATCTTATTTTCTAGTTGCATGCCAAAAACTTTTTTTGTGTTTGTTTTTTTTTTTGACCATCTGTTGTTAAAACTTTGAGTTCCAAATTCTCTCTCCTCTCCCCTTCCCACCCACCCTCCCTATGAAGTCAAGCAATTCAACATAGGCCACATGCGTATCATTATGTATAACCCTTCCGCAATGCTCATGTTGTGAAAGACTAACTATATTTTGCTCCTTCCTAACCCATCCCCCTTTATCCAATTTTCTCCCTTGACCCTGTCTCTTTTCAAAAGTATTTGTTTTTGATTACCTCCTCCCCCATCTGCCCTCCCTTCTATCATCTCCCCTTTTTTATCTTCTTCCTCCTTCTTTCCTGTGGAGTAAGATACCCAATTGACTGTGTATGGTATTCTCTCCTCAGGTCAAATCTGATGAGAGCAAGATTCACTCATTCCTTCTCACCTGCTTTCTCTTCTCTTCCTACAGAACTTTTTTTTCTTGCCACTTTTATGCGAGATAATATTATAAAACAGAACCAAAGGAATGAAAAAGTGGAAGACAATGTGAAATGTCTCACATGAATTTATATCTTACAGTTATAACAGAATCTATTCCTCTACCCCACCTCAGCTATACACAAAGATAGTCATAGCCTAGATTTTGCCATCATGCAAAAGTGGGTCATGTTCATGTACTCTGAAATTCCCTTATCTGATCTCAATCTACTATCATTCTGCTTCTTCCTTGGCCTTGCAACCTCAAACCCTATTCTTCATCCTCACTGAGACCTCCAATCCCTTGATCCTTTGGCTGTTTCCTAGCTACACACTCCTCTATTCCCTGCCTTGACCTTTTGGTGAACCAGTATGACTCTCCATTCTCTTCTATCAATTCCTTGCTTCCTTATCTTAATTGCCAGTTCGGCCCTGCAAAGCCTCTGCTTTAGATTATTTCAACCTACACACATGCTCCTGAAAAAAGCTGGAGAAAATCAAAAAACCACGTTCACTACAAATTTATGTAACATAACCTTAAACTGGCTCCTCACTATGGCAAAGCAAGCCTGTTGCACCACCTTGATTAACTCATTATTCCACTTAGGTGGCTGCCCCAGATTTTCCATTCCTCCTCAAACCTACCATGGCTCTCCTCTCTCCACCCTCTTAGCTGAGAAACTTGCTTCATATTTCATTAAAAAAGACATTTACTGAGTGCTCCCTCTTCTTTCCTCCTCTTTCATTTTTGCATCACCCAGATGTCTTCTGCACTATTTCCTCCTTCACCTATATCTCATGTGAAGTTGACCTTCTCCTTGCCAAAGTAAACCCTTCTACATGTAAATTATCCCATTCCATTCTATTGCAGATAGTTCCCTCTATCATCCCCACTCTCACTTTTTGTCAATGTCTCCTTGTTTACCAACCATTTCCCTACTGCCTAAAACATAACCATGTCTCCCCATCTTCAAAAATGCCTCATGTGATTTGTGGAACAATTTGACTTTGCTGGCTATTACCTCAAATCTTTATTCTCTTTTATGACCAAACTCCTTGAGCAGGATTTCTCTAATCATTGCTTTTACTTCCTTGCCTTTTACTCTCTTCTCAGCTCTTTACAGACTGGCTTTCAACTTTATCATTCAACTGAAGCTGCTCTTTCTAAAGTTGCCAGTATTCTTTTAATTGCCAAATTTAATAGCCTTTTTTCAATCCTCCTCTGTGAAGAGTGGCGGCTGTTTTATTTTCTACTTGATGCTCTCTTCTTTCTAGGTTTCCATGACACCATTATATTCTAATTCTTCTTCCGTCTGTCTGACAGCTCCTTCTCAGTCTCTTGAGGGATCTTCATCCAGATCATACCGACCAGTGGTAGCGGTTCCCCATAACTTTGTACTCGATGCTTTTCTCTTCTGTCTCTACACTATTTCAGTTGATGATCTCATGAGCTTCATACGTGGATTAAATTATCATCTCTATTGATAATTCTCAGGTGTACTTACCTAATGTTAACCCTAACCTTCCTCCTAATCTCCACACTTACATCTTCAACTGCCTACTGAACATTTCAAACTACAGGTCCTATAGATATGTTAAATTCAAAATATGCAAAAGATATTTCCTTCACAAACCCTCTCCCTTTCCCCTAAATTATATTTTATTTTTTTCTAATTCCATGTAAAAACAATTTTAGCATTTTTAAAAAATTTGAGTTCCAAATTCTCTTCTTCCTTCCCACCTCTTTCCCCTCCCTAAGACCACAAGCAATTTGATATATATTATATGTATGCAGTAATGCAAAATATATTTCCATGTTAGTTATGTTGTGAAATAAAACACAGACCAAAAAAACCTCCACAAAACTATAAAGTAAAAAAAAATAGATTTTAAAAGTTTTTTTAGTAATAGGTTTTTTTAAAAAGAACATCATCTGTTCTTTCTCTGGAGATAGCATTTTTTTCATCATAAGTTCTTCTGCATCATCCTGGATCTTTGTATTGTTGAGAACAGCTAAGTCATTTACAGTTGGTCATCATACAATATTAATGTTACTGTGCAAAATGTACTCCTGGTTCTGCTACATTGGTTTTGCATCAGTTCATGTAAGCTTTTTCCATGTTTTTTGAGAGTATCCTTCTCATAATTTCATATAGCAAAATAGTATTCAATCAGAATGTTATGATACAACTTATTCAGCCATTCCTCATTTGATGGGCGTCCCCTCAATTTCCAATTCTTTGTCACCACAAAAAGAGCTGCTATAAATATTTTTGTACAAATACGTCCTCTCCCCCCACCTCCTCTTTTTTATCTCTTTGGTATACAAACCTAGTAGTGCTATTGTTGGGCCAAAGCAATTACACAATTTTATAGCCTTTTGGGTACAGTTCCAAACTACTCTCTAGAATGGTTGGATCAATTCACAACTCCACTAACAGTACCTTAGTGTCCTAATTTTCCCATATCCCCTCCAATACTTATCATTTTCCTTTTCTGTCATATTAGCCAATCAGATAGGTGTGAGGTGGTACCTCAGAGTTGTTTTATTAGCATTTCTCTAATCAATAGTGATTTAGAGCATTTTTCACATAACTTTAATTTCTTTATCTGAAAACTGCCTATTCATATCCATTGACCATTTATAAATTTGGGGAATGACTTGTAATCTTATTAATTTGTCTCAGTTCTCCCTATTTTGAGAAGTAAAACTTTTATCAGAGAAAGTTGTTGTAAAATTTTTCCCCTAGTCTTCTGTTTTGCTTCCAATATTGGCTTCATTGGTTTTGTTTGTGCAAAAAACATACCCTCTCTCTTTTTGAACTTCATTGTTACTGTGAAAGTCATTGCTATCCTCCCAATCATTCAGATTTAAAACCTAGATCCATCTTTGACTCCACCTTGTCATGCCTTATGTCTAATCTGTTGCCAAGTTCCTATTACTTTAGCCTTGTAACATCTTTTTTTTGGTAAATATTCTTACATTTCACTTAAATTGTTAAATTTATTATCATATAATCTTGTAACATCTTTACTATTTACCCCCTTATTTCCTCTGACACTTCCATAACCCTGATGCAAATCCTTATCACTAAAGCCTGGGTTGTTGCAATATCACTTTGGTTGGTCTCTCTGTCATGAGTTCCCCCTTTCTAATACATCCCCTATTCAGCTATCAAATGATCTTCTTAAAGTGAAATTCAGACCATGTTACCCTCTTCTCAATTCAATAAACTCCAAGATCAAATATAAAATCCTCTGTTTAATTTTCAACAGCTCCTCCTACCTTTCCAGTATTCTTAGACCTTGCTTCCTAATATGTACTTTGAAATCTAGAGACTGGTGTCTCTGCTGTTCAAGACACTTAATTTTCTCACTCTGATGTAAGTATCACTTCAGACAGAAATACTGGCTATCCCCCTTTCCTGATCTCCCTTAATGCTAGTGCCTTCCCTTTGTTGAATATCTCCAATTTATCTTTTATATAAGGCAGCTGTGTGGCACAGTGGATAGAGTTCTGGGCCTGGAGTCAGGAAGACTCATATTCATGAATTCAAATTTGGCCTCAGACACTTACTAGTTGTGTGACTTTAGGCAAGTCACTTAACCTTATTCGCCTCAGTTTCCTCATTTGTAAACTGAGCTGTAGAAAGAAATGGCAAACCACTCCAATATCTCTGCCAAGAAGACCCCACATGGGGTCAGACATGACTGAAATGACTGAACACTAAACATCCTGTACATATCTTGATTGTATATCTAGTTGTTTTCATATTGTCTCTCATATTAGACTATTAGAATGCAAACTTCTTTGCCTTTCTTTGTATCCCCAGAAATTAGTACAGTGTTTTGTTTATATTAGGCTGCTGAATAAATTTTTATTTACTTACTGACATATTGATTATATATATACATATATATACATATATATATATATATATATATATATATATATATATATATACACATACACACACACACACACGCACACACATATGTAAGGAAAAGTAAAGCGTAGAGGCTAACTCTGACCTTAAACACTTGGGAAACTGAAAGGAGGTATTGCCTTCAACAGAAATAAGGAAACTCAGAAGAGGTGTGGGGGTGGGGAGAAAGGCTGATTTGATAAACTTGAGACGTCTATGGGATAGCCATTAGAAAATGTCCAATAAGTAGTTTGGCATGCAAGATTAGAGTTCAGCAGAGAGACTAAGGCCATATGTGTAGAAAATTGTATGTACATTAAACTCAGGTTATTTTTATAATAATTTAATTGAGCTCTGTGACTCTGAGCAAGTCATTTAACCTTGGTTTGCTTTAATCCACTGGGAATGGAAATGGCAAGCCAGTACAGTATTTTTGCCAAGGAAACATATGGGATCACAAAGAGTCAGACATGACTAAATGACTGAACAAAACAAACATGTCTTATTGATTAGTTCAGTGTTTTGTTTAGTTTTTACTTCCAATTTCATTAATCTCTCCTTTGATTTTCAGGATTTCCATTTTTATCTTTAATTGGGAATTTTTAGTTCAGGTTTTTTTTAGTTGCATTCCCAATTCACTGATCTGCTCTTTCTATATTTTATTGATGTATCCATTTAGAGATATAAATGTCCACCTAAGTACGACTTTGGCTGCATCCTACAAATGTTGACATATTGTATCATTGTTGTCATTCTCTTTAATGAAACTATTAATAATTTCTATGATTTTTCCTTTGATCTGCTCATTCTTTAACATTAGATTATTTTGTTTTCAATTAATTTTTAATCCATGCTTCCATGTTACTTTTGCTTATTTGGCCAGTTCTGCTTGTTAAGGAGTTCTTTTCATCAGTGAAATTTTATATCTCTTTTTCCCTTTTCCTAATTCTATTTTCTTTCTTTTTTAAAAAAATCATTATTTATTTATTTAATATTTTTTGTTTTCAGCATTAATTTTCAGAAGAATTTGAACTACAGATTTTCTCCTCATTTCTACCCTCCTCCCACTCCAAGATGGCATATATTCTGATTGTCCCGTTCCCCACTCAACCCTCCCTTCTGTCACCTGACTCCCACCATCCCCTTTTCCCTTACTTTGTTATATGGCAAGATAGATTTTTATGCCCCATTGCCTGTATATCTCATTACCTTGTTGCATGCAAAAACTTTTTTTTTGAATATCTGCTTGTAAAACTTTGAGTTCCAAATTCTCCCCCATCTTCCCTCCCCACCCACCGTCCCTAAGAGGGCAAGCAATTCAACATAGGCCACATGTGTATCATTATGTAAAACCCTTCCACAATACTCATGTTGTGAAAGACTAACTATATTTTGCTCCTTCCTATCCTATCCCCCTTTATCCAATTTTCTCCACCCCGCTCCCCCACCACATACTTCTCATTATAGAAACACATCTGGTCAGCAGGGACATGTGGTGATTTGAGAGGTCTTCAGATGTCTACCAAGTAAAAAGAGCTCTGACTGGCCATGGGTGGGACTTTTACACCCTTAAATGACCAGGAAACTATATTGGGGCCAAGTGGATCCTGGGAGCAGTGTTTTTCTGTTAGGGAAAATTAATCCCTTTTGGAGGGAATGGGAGGATCCCTGGTAAGATATTGGACCTATCACATACCAACCCCATGGTGGCAAGGTCTCAATGATCTTGTAGAAGACATTCAATCATTTAAATGATTTTAGAGATCTTATTGGACAATTCTCTTGGCATAATCAATACTAGAGGGATAAGAAAAAAAATATAGCCCTCTTCCCAAGAGTCACTATAAGGAATAAGAAGAAAAAAGAAAAGAATATGGAGCAGGAAAATTTGAGAAATTCTAAGTACCCCCCCACCCCCCGCAAATAACAAAAACTCAGATCTTGACTATCTGATACATGTGGTAGGTGATGCCACATCTTTGCAGTTCACAGTGGATCTCCTAATTTAAGGTGGTGATGATGAACCAATAATACGGAGCATCACGAGAAATGTTTGGGAGACAGCACAGATGATGACACTTCTTGCATAGTCTCATTTCTTATCTTGATGTAAGAACAGCACTAGAAACATTAGGGCCCCAGCCAGCACAGATGATTATGCTTATGGCATAATTAACATTTCATTATGCCTTAGGGTTATCTATAGCAAAGTGACTAAGCAACCATAAATGTCTTGCATGCAACTTTTACCCAGGATATAAGATGTCACTGAAATTCTCTCAAAACTATCACTATGTATTCACCCACCATCCCCCCTAGCTGAGAGACTTATCAAGACAATTTTAGTAAATCTTTGCCCTGTTATAGAATCTGTAGAGGCACTGCCCCATTATTCTAAGTCACTAAGGGATTCCCTTTCTCCTAAAAATTGTATATTTTACTATAGTTATTTGATGATAACTTCATCTCCACCATGCTATTAAAAAACAAGGCATCTTTCAAACTATTCCAGAGAAAAGGAAGCCTGCCACTTGAGGGGGGGCTGAGCTATTTCTCCAGGGTGTACAAAGCCCTCTGAGGAGACAAATACCTTTAGGCCAAGGTGACTCCGAACTAGGGAAAGAATAAAGAAGGATTGGAAAGGGTAAGCTGGAACTATGTCTAAAACAAGCCCATTATTATCAGATGAATATTCCTGGCCACTGGATCCAAGAAACTGCTGGGCTGGAGAGCTTTTTTTCTATAAAGATGGCTTTGTTTTGTCATAAACATGGATTCTGAGAAGTTGGACACCTGACCTGGGCCATCAGGCACATGATGATGTAACTACTGATTAGCAAGGGGCAAAAATCTCTTATCCTGAGGTGGGAGACAGTCATTTTGCCATTAGGGAACAAATTGAGGGCCACTTAAGTTTGGGTGGGTACTTTGACTGGCACAAAATGCAGTTGGGCAGGAATAGGTGCCTTATTTTGAATTAAGTGGATTATATGGTCCCATACCAAGCACAACATGCCAAACTGATCTTTGGTTCTTATAATGTCTCCCAATTGGTTGTTAATCATATTACACCTCTGATGGGTGCTAACATGCTTTAAAAATATGTATTGGGAGGTATAAGCAAAATTCTTCCATTTGTCATGGCCCAAAAGAGCCTTTGATTGTTCAATCTGTGCTCTCCAGGTCCCAGATCACTTAGCTCATGGTCACTGCACAGGCATTAACCTAGATGAAATCCTCTCTAACTCATCCCTCAAGGTTCTCAAACATATCAGCTATGCAACTTGGACTTGCCAGGATCCTCATTCCCTAAGGTATCCACTATGATTGTTTCACTGACTGTGTTAGTCAAGTTGTGTATGCCTCTCTTGTCAAGGCTGGAGCCATCAGTAAGCTAGCAAAATGGCATTCCTCAGGAGCCAGGTCCTTATTGGAGAAATGTAAGAAACTCAGTAGCCTCCCCATCCTGTTAAAACCTATTAGATTTTACTTATTTTGGCTCTCTCCTTCCAGAATAAATCCCAGCATGAACTCTATGCATTCCTGACCTCATTTTGGGTCTGAGCAGATTGCTACTGGACTCAGCCACTTTCAGCCACCTGGAAAACCTTGCTAGTTTAGTTATAGAACTGCATGCTCCCTTTAGGTCTGGAATTCTTGTCCTCATTATTCCCCTGTGATCTTCAGACTAGAGGTTATAACTGACACCTGGCTCTGTTCCTGATATTTGACCCACATTGTTTCTTATTTCTGAACTTGCTCCTCTCTTGATATAGAATCCACATCCTGAGACCTTTTGAGAAAGGGAGAGGTATTCTCATCATTCCACCCTGGACTTGTGCCCTGAAACTGGGTAGTGGGCAGCAAAGCTACAAATTTATGCTAGTCCTTGTCATGGTGTCATGGTAAGTGCTTCAGTTTATAACCTCTTCCTGGGTGCTGCTGTGCTCCCCACAATATACTCTGTACCAGATCCTATTTCAGTATCTGTTGACTTACCCATCTGTATTTTTACGCCAACTTGGGGCTGAACTTTTTCTTGAATTTTCCAATCAGGATTTGGCCTATAGGCTTTTCTGTATCTATTTGGAAAAGTTTAGAGTTCCTCACAGCTTCTTTCTATTCCACCATCTTGGCTTTGGAGCCATGTTTTACTGCAATTTGAGTGAGTTATAAGATTCCAAGATATAGACCAAGGAATGACAGAGTAACACAAGACAAAAAATCCCAAAAGAGTCTACAGAGTAAAAGTAAGACAGCTTTACTGAGGGGAAATACAATATAAATAGTCAGGAGGATGGACACAGTTCATTCTAGTTCTAGACCACAACAGCTAGCCTTCAAGTTCCTCCATAAGAATTCTAGAGTCATCAGTGGTAACAACTTTCACATCACAAGGATTTTGCATACCAGTACATACACCTACCAATGTCCTTCTTTTTCACAAAAATATACTTTGTTTTAATATTCATTAAAAAAATTTCAAGTTGCAGATTCTCTCCTTTCATCTAACCCCTGTCCTGTCTATTGAGCAGGCAAGCAATATAATATCAATTATACACGTGAAGTCATGACAGATTTCCATATTAGCCATGTTGCAAAAAAGTAAGAAAAATAAAAGTAAATGAAAAAAGTATACTTCAATCTGCACTCAGAGTTTACCAGTTCTCTCTGTGGATGTAGATAGAATTTTTCTTCATAAAATCCTTTATTTTAGGTCATTATATTGATTAGAGTAGCTAAGTCTTTCATAATTAATCATTTTACAATATTGCTGTTATTGTGTACAATGTTCTCCTGATTTTGCAGTTCATATACGTCTTCCCAGGTTTTTCTGAAAGGATTTGGAGTATTGTTACTTATAACACAAGAGTATACCATCATAATCATCTGCCACAACTTGTTCAGCCTTTCTCAATTGATGGACATCCCCTAAATTTCCAATTCTTTGCTACCACTACCACTGCTGTAAACATTTTTGTACATATAGGTCTTTTTCCTTTTTATTTGATCTCTTTGGGTTATAGACCTAGTAGTCTTATTACTGGGTCAAAAGGTATGCACAGTTTTATAGCCCTTTGGGCATAGTTCCAAATTGTTCTACAGAGCGACTATCCTAAAAGAACACCTTTGTGCCCAGTGAGATATCTCTTCCATGATCTTTTTTTCCTCTCCAGGCAGCATCCTGGACTTCTACTATGCCCTAACTGTTCTTCATGGAGCTTCATTCCAGCCCCATAACTCAAACATTGGAAGTAACCTGTTCCCCTTCAGCCTCTCCCTCTGATTGAATGGCTCCTCCCAGAACCTCTGTTTAAGAACAGGCACCTAGGCCAAGCCATGTCCTTTCCAGCCTATACCCCTGGACTTTCTCTACTTCCCTCCTCCTTTCCTTTTCTGAGTTTTTTAATGGGTGTTGTATTCCTCCATTAGAATGTAAGTTCCTTTAGGGTAGTGTCTGTCTTTCTACTTGTATTTTTATTTCCCGCACTTCCACAATGCCTGGTAGATAGTAAGGGCTTAATAAATACTCATTGACTAATGCTAGACACATCCCCTCCACTACAGAATGATGTAGCTTTAAAATCTTGTCTCCTTCTTTTCCACCTTACACAGTCTATGTATCAGGCAAAAATTTCTTATCCTCTCCTATTTTTTTTCTCACACTGTCTTCTGTAACTGGAATAGTTCATCCATCTCCCCTTAAACATCTAATATCTAACTTATATAGGTGGTTCCTTTTCCATGAAGCCTTCTCAGCTAGAAATAACTATTCCTTCCTTGAAGTTTCATAACATTTTATTTGAATCTCACTAATTAGTTTATCATATTCTAATTTGTATTATAGTTATTTGCACGTATGTCTTTTCTTAATTGCTACTAAAAAGCAAAATGATCAGGGTAGGTCCATCTTCATCCTGACATAGCGGAGATGAAATAAAGAGATGTAGGTTTAAGTCTCAGCTCAGACATTTACTGATAGAATTTTTTGTTTTTTTGTTTTGTAAAATGAGAACAGTTACCTTTCCCATGACAACAAAATTTAAATTTTTCTTCTTTAATTTATAGGGATTACAAAACATTTATATAGTGCTTTTAAGTTTATAAAATGCTTGCCCCTGGCCCTATGAGGTAGATAGGGCTAATATTAATATCCTCTTTCTTTTTTAAGATGAGGAAACTGAGCCTTTTTGAGAGTATGCATTTGCCCACCCCCAGTGACATTTGCATAGAAAAGAGTCTAAGCTCTCTTTCTTGCCTATAAGTCTTTGCATGACACCAGGTTTCAATATTTTCTCTTGCTCCTGAGGAAAGGAAAAAAAAAAACAAAAAACCCCAACCAAATAAATCCACATGCCTTGTGGAGCAATATTTGGTTTGGTCTCCCTGTTTCCCTAAGTGTTGCTTAGTACTACAATAAACATTAAAAGAATGTGGATATTATGGACTACATATATATTTCTAATGTTTTACTTTCTGTGCGTTTCCTGCTTTTTCTTCCGATAAGAGGCATAGGACATATGAAAACATTTAAGTAGTTGTCTGGTGTGCGGTGTACTTGCTGAGCTTTGACTGATGATGTGAGAGTGCATAGCTCATTGCAAAATAGCACTTTTAAGTCAAATCAGTTTTAAGTGAATGTGTTTTACACATTCATGCTGGAAAACTTGAGGGGGAAAAGTGATTTCCTCAAAAACAGCTTTTCCTTCAAAACTTCTCTGAGCCCAAGTCACTGGAGATAGCTGTTTGGCTATCAGTGACAGTGAGAGCATTTACTTTGCATTGTCTTCAAACTGCTAAAGTTGAGGCCCCACAGGGCAGCTGCAGTCTTAATGAAGCAGTTAATGATGTGTGAATTATAGATCTTGACAGCCCCTATAATAAAAACAACACAAATGTATCCATTGTCTCCTATGGCAGCTTTGTAATGACAGACTGCTTAACAGAACACGGTATTTTTAAGTAAAGCACCGTTCTTGCATGGCTATGTTGAAAATTCCCAGTCATCAAAGAGAGGAATCTGAACAGAGAAAAACAGGCCAATACCTTTCATTCCCACTAATTTGGGTGTAGCAGGGTATGCAGAGGCACCTTTCAATGCTTATGCTACTTCACATTTCCTTGCGTGACCTCTATCAAAATAAGAATGGATCATGGATTTTTAATAGCCTACAAGTTTGCTATTTCCTTTCCCCTTCCCTTTCTTCTACCCTCTGCCTCTCCAACCATGAATATTATCTTCTTAGATGATTTTTATAATTTAATTTAATTTATTTTATTTTTTCTTACATTTTAAGTGCCAAACTGCCCCCCTCCCTCTCCACCCTGAACTAGAGGCCAGCATTTGACATAGATAGATAGACAGATAGATTGATAGATAGATAGGTAGATAGATAGATAGATAGATAGCCAGCCATATATATGTGTGTGTATATGTAGTGTATGTAATAGATATGTATATATAAAACCATACAATGCATACTTCCATTTATTGGTTCTTTATCTGGAGGTAGATAGAATCTTCCTTCGTAAGTCCTTTGTAGTTGATTTGAATATAATGCTCAGAATAGCTTAGTGGTTCACAGTTTTTCTTTGAATAATGTTGCTTTTACCATATACAACTTTCTCTTGGTTCTGCTCATTTCACTCTTCATTATTTCATGAAAGTCTATCCATATTTTTGTAAAATCAACCTGCTCATCATTTCTTAAAACACAGTAGTATTCCATCACAATCATAATACCACAACTTGTTCAGCCATTCCCTAATTGGTGGATATCTCCTCAATTTCCAGTTCTTTGCCACCACAATGAGAGTTGCTCTAAATATTTCTGAACATATATATTCTTCTCTTTTTTTCCTCTAATCACCTAATAGTGGGATTGCTGGGCCAAAGGGTACATCCAGTTTTTTTTTAAATCTTTGGGCATAGTTCCAGATTGCTCTCCTAAATTGTTGGATCAGTTCAAAACTTCACCAATAGTGTATTAGTGTCCCAATTTTTCCACATTCCCTCCAACATTTGCCCTTTCCCCTTCTATCACTTTAGCCAATCTGATGGATGTGAGATGATATCTCAAAGTTCTAATTTGCATTATTATAATCAATAATGATTTAGTGCATTTTATATGACCATATATTGAAAAACTTCATTGAAAAACTGCCTGTTCATATCCTTTGACCATTTATCAATTGGGAAATGACTCATATTCTTATAAATTTAACAAAGTTCCTTATGTATTTGAGATATGGAAGCTTTATCTGAGAAACTGTCTTTAAATTACCCCCTCACCCCCAATTTTCTGCTTTCCTTCTAATCATAGCTATATAGGTTTTGTTTGTATAAAAACTTTTAAATTTTATATAATCAAAATGATCCATTTTATACCTTGCAGTGTTTCTTGTTTATTCATAAATTCTTTTCCTATCCATAAGCCTAATAGGTAATATATTCCATATTTTTCTAGTTTTCTTGTATCTCCCTTTAAATCTATGCCATGTCTTTATTTATACCTTATCTTGGTAAATGGTGTACCATTTTGGTCTATACCTAGTTTCTGCCATACTGCTTTTCAGTTTTCCCAACAATTTTTGCCAAATAGTGAATGCTTATCCTTAAAGCTTAAAATTTTGCATTTGTCAAACACAAGGTTACTTTAATCATTTACTACTGGGTATTACATGTCAGAGTATGGTTCCACCTATCTACCTTTCTGTTTCTTAAGACAGTTTTGATAATTACTGCCTTATAATACAGTTTAAGATTAGGTACTCTTAAACCTCCTTGTTTACATTTTTTTCCTGTTAGCTTCTTTGATATTCTCAATTGTTTGTTCTTCCAAATGAAGTTCATTATTGTTTTTTCAATTTCAAAAATATTATTTTGGCAATTTAATTGGGATGGCATTAAATAAGTAGATAAATTTAAGTAGAACTGTCATTTTTATTATATTGGCTCTGCCCACCCATGAACAATAAATGTTTCTCCAATGATTGAAATCTGATTTAATTTGTATAAATAGCATTTTATACTTATGTTCATGTAGTTCCTGGATTTGTCTTAGTAGGTGTACTTCCTGGTATTTTGTAATGTCTACGGTTATTTTAAATGGTCATCTCTTACTTCTTGTAGGATTTTGTTGGTGATATATAAAAATCCCAATTATTTATGTGGGTTTATTTTATATTCTGTTACTTTGCTAAAATTGTTAATTGTTTCTACTAGCTTTTTCATTGAATCTCTAGGATTTTCCAAATATAAAATCACATCATCTGCAAAAAGAGATTTTTATTATCTCACTTCCCATTCTGATTCCTTGAATTTGTTTTTCTTCTCTTATTGTTATTGCTACTATCTGTAATACAATATTGAATAATATTGGCAATAATGGGCATCCTTGTTTCACTCAATCTTATTGGGAAAGTTTCTAGCTTTTCTTCATTAGAAATAATGCTTGCTGATGGTTTTAGGTAAATACCTCTCGTCATTTTAATAAAATTTATACCAATGCTTTCAAATGTTTTTAATGGGGATGAGTATTGTATTTTGTTAAAAGCTTTTTCTGCATCTATTGAGATGATCACATGAGTTTTGATACTTTTATAATTAAAATATCTTAGTTGATTTTCATGGATTCATCATCTTTCCAAAGAACAGACAGATGACTGGGATAGAAATAAGTTGTTGGACTTATTTCACATATCCCAGAATTGTAGTTCCTATATTAAGGGCCTGGCTGTTGGTTTTCCCAATCTGGATTCAACAAAGAAAAGTCAAAGGGAAAGTTGGCCTTTTAGCCTTTCTTTTGGTGATGTATTTTAAACAAAATCAAATCACCAAGCACAACTCCATGTCCAATCCCCAAATAGACTCTGAATTTGAATTCACATGGTAAATTATGATCTTCAACATATTTACTATTTGTCTATATATCTTGGATGTCAGACCATTATTAGAAACATTTGATGTAAATATTTCTTTCCTAATAGGTTACTTCTTTACTTATCCTTTCTGTGTTAGTTTCATATAAGCCAGCAGCAGGACTTAGAGGTGTCTACAGCAGCAGAAGGAGCAGCTCAGGGAGCTCTCAGCCCACAGATAGCAAAGGGGTAAGACAGTTAGTCAGAAGAAGATTACAGGGGACCTTTTTCTGGCAATAGGTGCAAGACCTTTTTGCATTATCCATAAACAATTCTAGGTTGCAATCAAAGGGCAAAGAGGAGCACTAGTATACTAGCACTTGCAGCCACAGGGGAACAACAGTCTAAGTTACATTTCCAGGGAAATAATGAACAATAGCACTTGTGGCTACAGGGCATCAGGGGCTCTAGTCAGAGTTCCAAGGCAGAGAATAGTGCTTATGGTCATTCACAGAACAGAGAGTAGGCCAAGAGAATAGTGACCACACCTCTTTATATCATACCACCTTAGAAGAACTGAAAACTTATGGATCCCCTGAATTAGCTCTGAAAAAAACAGCAAAGAAAGCTTGAAAGTTGGGACAGGGCCTCTGCACCCTGGGAAAAGAGCCTAATTTTAACATAAAAGTTTAAAGTCAAGAAAGAGGCTGGAGAAATGAGCAAAAAACAACAAAAAAGAACCTGACTATAGAATATAGAACCTGACTATGGTGATAAGAAAGATGAAAACACAAACTCAGAAGATGATATGAAAAAAGCTATGTGCAAAGCCACAAAGACAAAAGCAAATTGGACATAAACCCAAAAAGAATTTCTATAGGAGTTGAAAAGGATTTTGAAAATCAAATAAGAAAGATAGAGGAAAAATTGAGGAAAGAAATGAGAGTCATGGAAGAAAATTATGAAAAGAGAATCAATGGTTTGGTAAAAGAGGCACAAAAAATTCTGAAGAATATTTTCACTTTAAAAAATAGAAATGGCCAAGCGGTAAAAGAAACACAAAAATCCACTGAAGAAAAGAATTTCTTAGAAATTAGAAAGGGCCAAAGGGAAAAAGAGGTACCAAAGTCCATTGAACAAAATAATTCCTTAAACTTATAATTGGGCTAGTGGAAATGGAAATGATTCCACGAGATATCCAGAAACAATAAAATACAATGAAAATGAAAAAAAATTAGAAGAAAGTGTTAAATATCTCAATGGAAAGACAACTTACCTGGAAAATAGATCCAGGAGGGATAATTTAAAAGTTATTGCACTACTTGAAAGGCACTATCAAAAACAGAACATAGATATTATATTTCAAGAAATTATCAAGGAAAACTGCCCTGATATCTTAGAACGAGAGGGTAAATAGAAATCAAAAGAATTAACCAACAACATCCTGAAAGAGATCTCAAAATGAAAACTCCCAGGAATATTATAGCCAAATTCCAAAGCTCCCAGATCAAGGAGAAACTATTGAAAGTAGCCCAAAAGAAACAAGTCAAATATCATAGAACCATAGTCAGGATAACATAAGATTTAGCAGCTTCAGCATTAAAGGATTGGAGGCCTTGGAATATGGTATTCCAAAGGGCAAAGGAGCTATGATTACAACCAAGAATAACGTACTCATCCAAATGGAGGACAATCCTTGAGGGGAAAAAATGGATATTTAACTAGCTAAAGGGCTTTCAAGCATTCCTGAGAGAAGCATCAAAAGGTAACGATGAAAGAGAAATCTTAAGGGATTCGATAAGATTAGACTGTTTACATTCCTACATGGGAAGATGACAATTATAATTCCTAAGAACTTTCTCATTATTAGAATATTTACGAGCACACATAGACAAAGGCATGGATGTGAGTTGGCCATTATAGGATGGTTTTTAAAAAAATGAAGGGGTGAAAAAGAGGAGTGCATTGAAAGAAGGGGGAAGGGAGAGGTAGAATGGGGTGAATTATCTCACATAAAAGAAGTGTGAAAGGAAGAGCTTTTACAATGAGTTGGAAGATGGGGGGAAGAGATGATGAGCAGTGCTTAAACCTTATTTTCACTGAAACTGGCTCAAAGAGGAGTAAGATACCCACTCAGTTGGTATAAGAAACTCTCTTCCCCTACAGGGAAGTAGAATTGGGAAGGAGAGAGCAGAAAGTCAAGGAGGGAGCACTAGATAGGAAGGTGAATTAAGGGAAGCAGTGGTCAGAAGCAAAACAGACTTTTGAGGAAGGACAGGTTAAAAAGAGAGAGAAAGTGATAAGTGGGGAAAATAGGATGGAGGGAAATACAGTTAGTAATCCTAACTTTGAGTGTGAATGGGATGAACTCACCCATAAAATGGAAGCGTATAGCAGAATGGATTAAAAACCAGAATCTGACAATATGTTGAGAAAAACACTTGAGACAGAGAGACAAACACGGAGTAAAATTAAGTGGCTGGAGCAAAATCTATTATGCTTCAGCTAAAGTAAAACAAGCAGTGATCTCAATCACGATCTCAGACAAAGCAAAAGCAAAAATAGAACTAATTAAAAGAGATAAGCAGGGAAACTACATTTGGCTAAAAATGATAGATAATGAAGTAATGTCAGTATTAATCATTTAAGTGCCCAATGATTTAGCATTTAAATTCTTGAAGGAAAAGTTAAATGAGCTAAGGAGGAAATGGTAAAACTATACTAGTAGGGTAAAAAGCTCCACTTTCCTTTCTAAGAACTAGATTTATTTAACAAAAAAATAAACAAGAAAAAAGTTAAAGAGATGAATAGAATTTTAGAGAAGTTAGATTTGAAAGACCTCCGGAGAAAATTGAATGGAAATAGAAAGGAGGACACCTTTTTATCAATCATCACAAAACTGATCATGTATTAGGGCATAAAAACCTTATAACCAAATGCAGGTAATCAGAAATATTAAATGCATCCTTTTCAGGCCATAATGCAATAAAATTACGTTCAATAAAGGGCTATGGAAACATAGATTAAAAATTAATAGAAACTAAATCCTAAAGAATGAGTAGGTAAAAGAACAAATCATGGAAGCAATCAATTTCATTAAAGAGAATGACAACAATGAGGCAGCATACCAACATTTGTGAGAAGCAATCAAAGCAGTACTTAAGGGAAAATTTACATCTCTAAACTCTTACATCAATAAAATAGAGAAAGAGCAGGTCAATGAATTGAGCATGCAACTAAAATAAAACAAAGAAACAAACAAAAACCCCAAGTTACACACCAAATTGGAAATCAAGAAAATCAAAAGAAAGCTTAACAATTTGAAAGTAAGAAAACCTTTGAGTAACTGGAGCTGGTGTTATAAAAAGAAAACCTAAACAATAAAATAGATAAACCATTGGTTAAGTTGATTTTTAAAAAAGAAAAAAATCAAATTACCAGTATCAAAAATGAAGATGATTCATCTATCACCAATGAAGATGAAATTAAAGCAATTTTTAGGAGCTATTTTGCCCAATTGTATGCCAATAAATCTAAAAATTTAAGTGAAATGGATGAATATTTACAAAATATAAGTTGTCTAGATTAACAGAAAAGGAAATAGAATACTTAAATAACTCTATTTTAGAAAAAAGAAATTAAACAAGCTATAAATGAGCACCCTAAATAAAAGTTCCCAGGACCAGATAGATTCACAGGTGAATTCTGCCTAACATTTAAAGAACAATTCATTCCAATGCTTTACAAACTATTTGGAAAAATAGGCAAAGTAGTCCTACCAAATTCCTTTTATGACACAAATATGGTACTCACACTGAAATCAAGAAGTGCAAAAACAGAGAATGAAAACTATAGACAAATTTTGTAATGAATATTGATGCAGAAAATTAAATAAAATATATGCAAGGAGATTACAGAAATATATTACAAGGATCATATGCTATGACCAGGTGGGATATATATGAGGAACAAAGGACATGTTTAATATAATAAAACTATAAGCATAATTGACAATATTAATAACAAATATCCTACGATTATCTCAATAGATGCAGAAAAGGCTTTTGACAAAATACGACAATCATTCCTATTAAAAAAACAATATAAAGCATAGGAATAAATGGAGCTTTCCTTAAAATGATCAGTAGAGTCTATCTAAAACCATCAGCAATCATCATCTATAATGGGGACAAGCTTTCAGAAGCCTTCCCAATAAGATCATGGATGAAGCAAGGATGCTTATTATCACCACTATTATTCAACTTTGTACTAAAAATGTAAGCTATAGCAATATGAAGGAAAAAAATAGAAAAAAAATTAGACTAGGCAATGAGGTAAGAAAATTGGAGCTCTTTCTAGGCAATATACTTAGATGATCATAGTTTGTTATTGTTCTATCATTCAGTGGTGTTTGACTCTTCATGACCCCATGTACCATAGCATGACAGGCCCTTCTGTCCTCCACCATCTCTCAGTCTTTCCAAGCTCATGTTTGTTGTTTCTATAACATTATCTATCCATATTATTCTCTGCCATCCCCTTTTCCTTTTGCCTTCAGTCTTTCCCAACATCAAGTCCTTTTCTGATGAGTCCTGTCTTCTCATTATGTGGCCAAAGTATTTAAATTTCAGTTTCAGTATTTGACCTTCTAGTGAATAGCCTGAATTAGTTTCCTTAAGTATTGACTGATTTGGTATCTTTGCTGTTCAAAGGACTCTCAAAAGTCTTTTCCAGCACCATAATTTAAGTGATGCTTGTATGGTGCTCAGCTTTGTTATAGTCCAATTTTCATAGCCAGACATTGCTACTGGAAAAACCATAACTTTGACTACATAGACTTTTGTTGGCAAGGTGATGTCTCTGCCTTTTAATATGCTGCTCATATTTGCCATAGCTTTCCTTCCAAGGATCAAGCACCTTTTAATTTTATGACTATAGCCACCATCTGCAGTGATCTTTGAATATAAAGAATGTAAATCAGACACTGCTTCCATTTCATCTCCCTCTATTTGCCAGGAAGTGATGGGACCAGTTGCCAAGATCATAGGGTTTTTTATGTTAAGCTTCAAGCCAGCTTTTACACTTTCCTCTTTCACCCTATCAAGAGGCTTCTTAATTCTTCTTCACTTTCTGTTATCAGAGAGGCATTGTATTGTCGGTATATCTGGGATTATTGATATTTCTCCTGGAAACCTTAATTCTGGCTTTTGAGTCATCCAGCCTGGCATTTTACATGATGTATACTGCATATAAGTTAAATAAATAAGGTGATAGCATATAGCCTTGTTGTACTCCTTTTCCAGTCTTAGATCAATCAGGTGTTTCATGTTCAGTTCTACTACTTCTTGAGCCATATACAGTTTCCTCAGGAGGCAAGGAAGATGATCTGGTACTCCCTTCTCTTTGAAGTCTTTCCACATTTTGTTGTGAGCCACACAGTCAATGGCTTAAGTGCAGTCAATGAATCAGAAGTAGATGTTTTTCTGGAACTCTCTTTCTGTGAATCCAGTGAATGTGGGAAATTCAGTCTTTAATTCCTCTGCCTCTTTGAAAGCCTGTGTACGTATGTGGTCTGCAAGTTCTTCCTACTTTCTTTAATTTAAGTCTGAATTTTTCAATATGAAGCTCATGATCTTAGTCACAGTTAGCTCCAGGTTTTATTTTATTTTATTTTTTTTCCTTTTCTTATTTTGTTTTTTTTAAATTTATTTATTTAACATATTTAGTTTTCAGCATTGATTTTCACAAGAGTTTGAATTACAAATTTTCTCCCCGTTTCTACCTTCCCCCCCACTCCAAGATGGTGCCCTGTTCCCCAGTCAGCCCTCCCTTCTGTCACCCCACTCCCCTCCCATCCCCCTTTCCCTTCCTTTCTTGTAGGGCAAGATAAATTTCTACGCCCCATTGCCTGTGTATCTTATTTTCTAGTTGCATGCCAAAAACTTTTTTGTTGTTTTTGAACATCTGTTTTTAAAACTTTGAGTTCCAAATTCTCTCCCCTCTTCCCTTCCCACCCACCCTCCCTATGAAGTCAAGCAATTCAACATAAGCCACATGCATATCATTATGTATAACCCTTCCACAATACTCATGTTGTGAAAGACTAACTATATTTTGCTCCTTCCCAACCCATCCCCCTTTATTGAATTTTCTCCCTTGACCCTGTCCCCTTTCCAAAGTGTTTGTTTTTGATTACCTCCACCCCCATCTGCCCTCCCCTCCATCATCTCCCACTTTTTTTATCTTCTTCCCTCTTCTTTCCTGTGGGGTAAGATACCCAATTGAGTATGTATGGTATTCCCTCCTCAGGTCAAATTTGATGAGAGCAAGATTCACTCATTCCCCCCTCACCTGCCCTCTCCCCTCCTCCCACAGAACTGCTTCCTCTTGCCACCTTTATGAGAGATAATCCACCCCATTCTATCTCTCCCTATCTCCCTCTCTCATCCCTTAATTTGATTTTATTTCTTTTAGATATCTTCCCTTCATCTTCAACTCACCCTGTGTCCGCTCTCTCTCTCACTCTTTTTATATATATATATATATATATATATATATATATATATATATATATATATATATATATATATACACATACATATATGCACATTCACCTATATATATATACATATATATGCATATTCCTTTCAGCTACTATGATATTGAGGTCTCATGAATCATACCCATCATCTTTCTATGTGGGAATGTAAACAAAACAGTTCAACTTTAGTAAGTCCCTTATGATTTCTCTTTCTTGGTTACCTTTTCATGCTTCTCTTGATTCTTGTGTTTGAAAGTCAAATTTTCTATCCAGCTCTGGTCTTTTCACTGAGAAAGCATGAAAGTCTTCTATTTTATTGAAAATCCATATTTTGCCTTGAAGCATGATATTCAGTTTTGCTGGGTAGGTTATTCTAGGTTTTAATCCTAGCTCCATTGACCTCCGGAATATCGTATTCCAAGCCCTTCGATCTCTTAATGTAGAAGCTGCCAGATCTTGGGTTATTCTGATTTTGTTTCCACAATACTCAAATTGTTTATTTCTGGCTGCTTGCAGGATTTTCTCCTTGATCTGGGAGCTCTGGAATTTGGCGACAATATTCCTAGGAGATTTCTTTTTGGGATCTATTTGAGGAGGAGATCAGTGGATTCTTTCAATTTCTATTTTACCCTCTGGCTCTAGAATATCAGGGCAGTTCTCCTTGATAATTTCTTGAAAGATGATGTCCAGACTCTTTTTTTCATCATGGCTTTCAGGTAGTCCAATAATTTTTAAATGATCTCTCCTGGATCTATTTTCCAGGTCAGTGGTTTTTCCAATGAGATATTTCACACTGTCTTCCATTTTTTCATTCCTTTGGTTCTGTTTTATAATATCTTGATTTCTCATAAAGTCACTAGCTTCCACTTGCTCCATTCTAATTTTTAAGGTAGTATTTTCTTCAGTGGTCCGTTGGACCTCCTTTTCCATTTGGCTAATTCTGCCTTTCTAGGCATTCTTCTCCTCATTGGCTTTTTGGAGCTCTTTTGCCATTTGAGTTAGTGTATTTTTTAAGGTGTTGTTTTCTTCAGTGTATTTTTCAGTGTTTTTTTGGGTCTCCTTTAGCAAGTCATTGATTTGTTTTTTATGGCTTTCTCACATCCTTCTCATTTCTCTTCCCAATTTGTCCTATACTTCTCTAACTTGCTTTTCCAAATCCTTTTTGAGCTGTTCCATGGCCTGGGACCAGTTCATGTTTTTCTTGGAGGCTTTTGGTGTAGGCTCTTGCACTTTGTTGACTTTTTTAGGCTGTATGTTTTGGTCTTCTTTGTCACCAAAGAAAGAATCCAAAGTCTGAGACTGAATCTGGGTGTGTTTTCGCTGTCTGGCCATGTTCCCAACCAGCTAACTTGACCCTTGAATTTTTCAGCGGGGTATGACTGCTTGTAGACTAAAGAGTTCCATGTTCCACGTTTGGGGGGGGGAGGTGCCGGCTCTGCCACACCAGCCCTGCTTCTTCCCCAAGAACCCCCAACCCGCACTGGGCTTAGATTTTCGGCAAGCTGTGCACCCCTGCTCTGATCCGCCACTTAATTCCTCCCACCAGGTGGGCCTGGAGCCAGAAGTAACAACAGCTGTAGCTGCCCCACTTCCGCTGCCCCCGGGGCTGGAAGCTGAACCGCGAACTCCTTCTACTCCCGCAGCTTTTCCCACTAACCTTCTCTGCAGTCTTTGGTGTTTGTGGGTCGAGGGGTCTGGTAACTGCTGCAGCTCACTGATTCAGGGCGCTAGGGCCCGCTCCGCCTGCCTCCTGGTCTGGTTGGTCCATGCCGCTCAGGCTGGGCTCTGCTCCATTCCGTTCCCAGCTCCCAGCTCCCAGGTCCCAGCTCCCAGCTCCCAGCTCTGTGTGGGATAGACCTCACCCAGAGACCATCCAGGCTGTCCTGGGCTAGAGTCCTGCTTCCCTCTGCTGTTTTGTGGGTATATATGTGTATAGGTTGTCTGAATATAGACAAAAATTTGAGATCTGGTCCACTTTTTGGACAGTAAAAGGTTTTTTGCAGCAAGGGCATGCTAGCTGAGAAGAGAGGCAGGAAAGTCTGGGTCTACCAACTCTAGGCAACCTTTTCTTCAGTCTCTTAGACTGGTATTGGACTACAGTTGTATCTATCTGCCACTCCTCAAATAAATCTGCTGTACAGATATAATAGGTTCAGGGGAAAAAGCTGCTTCCCTTACTGTTCTTAATGGGGAGGATAGACCTTAGTTTATACTTTGCTAGCTTAGCCCTTCTACTTTAAAGTCTAGTTACATAAAAGATGGTCACAAATAGTAAATAACATTTATCCCAGCAAAATTCTGCAGATTAGAATATACTAGAAGACTATGCAAGTTTAAATAAATTTTTAGCTAAGCAGTTCAAACCAGAAAAGAGAGGGGGGGGGAGGGGGGGCACTATCTAAAATAGTAAGACCTGAAGGTCAAATAACATGGTGGGATTGACTTTAATTGGTCTCCATAACTAGGAGGGCTCTAATCTGCCATTCAAACTTCTATTTTTGTCTCTGTTTTTCTTACCTCCAAGGAGTTCCTCTAACCACATCTATCTTTGAAGAGTAGCACCAAATCCCTAAAGGTATTTACATAATGTTGAGCTAAGGCATATCTCAGCCAATCAGAAATTATGTTTGTCTCTGAATATGTAGCACCTAGTATAGGACTATTCCTCAATAAAACTACACCAAGATTGAGTAGAAGCTGGGTTATACTTTTACATTGTTTCTCTGGAAAGAATAAATAAAATTTTCCTCCCTGTTTATCAGTGCAGATATCTTCAAATATGCACAATTCTATTTTAAAGACAAAAACCATCTTATTTTTTAAGAAATAGCAGTAATTGCTATTGAAGATAATAGTCATTATAACAATAGAATTGTTTTAGCTGCTGGCAGAACTTAGGTGGTCAGGGACATGTCTTCTCAGTTTCTTATATTCAATAAATGTTAATATAATTCATAAGTTTAACCAAAGGGTAGCACTGATTGCCATTCATCTGATGCTGTTCAGCAAAAAGATATCTGAGGGTAGTATCCACCCTTGCCTACTTGATTATGTGAACACATTCTGATGGGGAGAAACTACTGAATAAACACTGAGCTCTTCATGGCTCTCAGAAAGTCAGCCACCTTATATCATTTAGTTCTGCTTCTTTCTGTAGTCAGTGTCAACTCTTACAGAGATTCCTAAAGTGGGTGATTCCAGCCCCTGGGGGGCACTGGAATGATCTAGGGGGTGGTAGTAGCGTTGGGTGCAATTAGGGGGCATTGAATAAAAATAATAGGTCAATGGAAGCATAAGAAAAGAAGAGAAGAAAATTTTGAAAAATAGTTTCATCTATTGTGTAACAGAGTTAAAGTTGTAGTGATTACATTATTTTCCAAATAAACATACAAAATGAAAGTTATAACCAATCAGTGGTCAAGTTCACTTACAGGTCTTAACAAGCAAGTGTTGGCAGGTGAATGTGTTGCCCATTGTCAGGAAGTCTGGTATGCATTGGCAGGAATATGTGCATGTAATGACTTGTTTAAAATACAACACTATAGGGTTACATGATGCAATATTGTGCCATCAACATTTCAATGCAGGAAAAACCCCACAAATTTACCATGAATTATTACATTTAAAATGTGCCATTAAAATATTTTATAAATTTTTTGAAATGATGCAGATTTTAAAAAAACCATTAAAGGATTATAGAAAGTAGATTTCCACAGGGGCACTAAGTAATTTTCTTTTGGAAAGGGGGAGGTAGGTTTTGGGAACCTAAAAATAAGTTTTGGGAACCTCTGATCTAAGGGCATATGAATTTATGGATTGATCTAATCATAAATAAGTTCTGAGTCCCTACCTTACTGATTACCTTATCTCCTCCTTGAACCTGATATATTTCAGTGAGTCCTAGTCACTTGACTTTGGCATAATGGAGTTTACTCTACAAAGAAGCAGACAAACAGGTCTACTGTAAGCTATAGCACTGATAAGCAAATACTTGTTGTTTAGTCATTTTTAGTTGTGCCTGAATCTTCCTGACCTCATTTGGGGTTTTCTTGGCAAAGATACTGGAGTGGTTTGCCATTTTCTTCTTTAGTTCATTTTACAGATGAGGAAACTGAGGTAAACAAGGTTAAGTGACTTGCCCAGTATCACATAGCTAGTAAGTATCTGAGGCCACATTTGAACCCAGGTCTTCCTGACTCCAGGCCCAGCTTTATATCCACTGTGCCACCTAGCATAAAATAGTATAATAATAAGCCTGACATTCTCCTAGACCTTTGAAGTCTTCAGAGATGTGAACCATCTAAACTCAGAGGTTCTAAGAAATGCATGGAAGTTTTTGATTATGGGAAAAAATACCCAGAATCATTGCTCTATTCATGCTTCAAGTAGAGTCAGCCTCTACATGAGAATAAAGGAGCTGTGACCTCAGGATATAGGCTCAACACGGGGAGAGGATGTTGTACAAACTACAACTCATAAGAAGTGTTGTTTTCCTAGCCTTGGCTGTCTGTTCACTTGCAGGGACTTTTAATAGCTTCTGGTCTTCAATTCATTATGGAGCAGCACATTAAGCAATCAGCCCCAGAAAGGAAGAGTGCCACCATGCCTCTTTGTCATCCCTTTAGCCTTCTGCAGGTGTGTCACATCACTTTCTGTGACTACTTCCTCTTTTGAATTCCCACCAAACAGTACTGCCACAAGGTGCTATATTAAAGAAAAAAGCAAAACAAAATTATGTGCTGTGAAAATAGAGGGGATTCACTTTGTTTTAAAGGAGTTTTAAGATCATAAATGGAGAACTAGAAGGAACCTCAGGAATCATCTACTCTAAACCCATATTGTATACATGGTAAACTGAGACTCAGGAAGGTTAAGTGCTTTCTTTAGGTCATTTGCACATTGAGTGTCTAAGACAGGGTTGTAATCCAAGTCCCCTATTTTGAGTCAGTGCACTTTCCACTATAACGTATTGCCTTCATAATTTTATTTATGGAAAGAATAACTGGCTTTCACCACTCACCTTTAACTCCACACTCTCCTTGAAACTGTCCTTGATCCTATCCTCTCATCCCCTGATTATTCAGAAATGATCTTTCCTTCCTTTAAACCCTCATGACATTTTGTTATATTTTACTAAGGCATTTGTGAGGCATTGGACTTAGAGGTAGGAAAACCTAAATTAAAACCTTGCATTTAACACTAGCTATGTTATGTAGCTGTGGCCAAGTCATTTAACCTTTCTGTGATCTCACTGACATGGGAATTTCTCCCACTGAGATGGAAAACCACCATTCCATGTCTTCTCATCCTATGTAAGTCTTGACCCTGTTCTTCCATAAATCCTCTGCAGAGAATCTACCTAACATGCTGTAGGCTCAAGGCCTGCCTCTTTTCATAATTCATGGGTACCAGGGCGCTGTCCATCTGCTATGCCTTGCACTTGCTCTATTGTCAGGGTACCTTTTCTCCTATCATACACTTACTGAATGATATCCCTTATTCACTTTTGCAATAAGTCATCATTGGAAATGTGTAATTATAATTGGGAGAATTAATCTATTATCATGGATTAAGAGCTGGAAGAAATACCAAGAATCATCTAGTCTAATTCCCTCACTTTACAGATGATGAAACTGATACTCAGAGAATTTTTATGACTTGCCCAAGGTCATTGAAGCAATAAGTTAATAATTTGAAGTAGTCCAGTGCTCTTCTGAAAAGTAGGCTGCCACCTGTTCTCCTGTGAGCATACAGATGGTTAAACTAAATAGATCAGTCACCTGAATCAACATAGGTATTATCATTGTATATATTCCTGAATATGTTTAGGAAAACCATTGATAACATGAAGAGCATCCAGAGAAGGGCAATTAGGAAACACGGATAAGTCTGTGTCATATAAGGGATCAGTTGAAGGAGCTGAGAAAGTTAATCCTGGAAATGAGAAGTTTTAGTGGGGACCTTATAGATGTGTTCAAGTATTTGAAGGGTTGTCATGTGGGGGAAAGACTAGGCTGTGTCTGTTTGATTCCAGAGGATTGACATAAGGAACAATGAGTACAAGTTGCAAAAAGAATCATTGAAAAGTGATGTTAGAAGATTCTTTCTAAAAATTAAAGATATTCAAAAATGGAATAACCTCCCTTGGTAGATAGTGGGTTCCTCCTCACTAGTCATTTTCATGCAGAAGTTGGACAAATACATGTTAGGTATGTTATAGCTGGTATTTCCTTTTCAGTGTGAAATGTACAAGAGGGCTGCTGAAATCACTTCCAACTCAAAAATTCTATAATTCTAAGTTACTTCCCAAACTATAAAAAAAAACTTCAGTTGTTTACTATTGCCTCTGGGATAAAATATAAACTCCTTTGCCAAGTGTAATTGTCCAAATGGTGCCATGCTATGGAGCATGCTCAGAATTGCCATTCTTGGTTGACTCAGAAATAAATCGGTTTCATTTTAAGATGATGAAGAGTGCCCTTATTGGTTTCATAGCTGGAAAATCTGATGACTCCCTGGATGAATAAAAAGGAGTGATCATCTCAAGTCTCTTCCTTTAAGCTTTAAGTTATGCCAGCATTCTCTCAAGCTGCTTCTCAAGAGAGAGAGGGGAGAGTGATTTCTTTATCCCCTCAAGCACTCCCCAGCCTCCAAGTGTTCATAAGTACATGGCAGCTAAATCACATATTCTGCCTGGACAATGTGGGCCTGGGTTTGAGTTGCTTCTTTTGTGTTTTTTTCTTTCCTAATCTTAGGTGAATGAATACTCATCCCAAGATGGATATATCAACTCTTGTATGTGATATCAGTTAGAGAAGTTGAGAGATCCCATAAAATTGTAACTGAATGGCAGAAAGGGAAAAGGCTCAGGCAACTAGTCTAGTAAATGTGAAGAAGATGACTGCCAACAAGAGAAGTGACCAATGTTGGCTGTTTTACCTACAAGAATTGTTTGAATAATGCAGATTGAAGATGAAATGTAAAATGTCTAATAAATAATCTTACAAATTTTGTTATGTTCTGATGAGATAAACTATCAGCTCTCTAGCAGTTTGTAACCACAATTATAAATTGTTACTGAATCTTGTTTTTGGCATTCTATTCTTCCATGCTGTGACTTTTATAATTAGAATTTCTTTTGTATGTAAGAAAAAAAATCTTTTCCATACCCTTTGCCCTTACACATCACTTTTTTACTCCCTCTTTCTGGGAAAACCCTAGATATAAACCATAAACAAAAGTTTAAGTTAATATGTTCTTTTGCCTCTAGAGTAACAAGGCAAAGCTTGTGAGAATACATAGCCTAATACTGCTTAATACATGCCAGGCTTCCCAGGAATGCGCCTTGTACAAACTGCATATCTAGGTACCCCAGTAGCTGTAAGCCCAACAATCATTCTTCAAAGCAAGACTAACATTTAAAACCCATTACAATTTGGTTTCAATGTGCTTTTACAGACATTTCACATTGGTCACATTGACATACCTATATTCTAGCCAATGTGGACTCTATAGTCTAGGCAGCTACTAGTTGTCTGAATTCCATCTCCTAGATATGGGTTTCATTAAATGCTTTATATATATTATCTTATTTGATACTTGCAACGACCTTGTGAGGTAGGCACAATTATTTTCTCCATTTTACAGATGAAAAATTAAGGGAGAGACAGGTGCTTTCCCAACTTTTGACTTCAGATCTTCCCAACTCCAAGTCCAACACTATCCCTTGTGCCATTTAGCAGCTTCATTTGAACTTCCACTTCACCTCTTCCTCTAAGAATTAGTGACTTTCTTCAAGTTCTCACTAGATGTCACTTCTACCATGAAGCTTTCCTTGAGCCCTCCCGCCCCCCAAGGAGTTAGGCTTCCCTTCCTGAGGCTTATTTTTCAGTATTTTATCCCCTTTATAGGGGTGCATCTAATGATGCCCCTATTTGGTACAGCCTATTTATTCATCTTCAACTTTGGGACTAAATGAGACATTCATAAGTCACTGAATAATGGTTTACCCAGCTCTAACATAGTAAGGATATGCAACAAGAATATAGTGGAACTTAGCTTCTATAGACAGGCTGTCCTGTATATGAAAACCTTCTGGTCAGCAGGGCAGAATGTGATGACTTACATAGTCTCCAGACATTCACCAAGTTGGAGAGGACCCCATTCCACTTAGGTGTGATTTTTTCATGCCGTTTCATGACATCAATAACGCCCTTAGCTGCATCAATAGAGGCTGAGTCCAATCAGTTCCTGGGGATAATTTTGTTGCCTTTTAGGTCTACCTATGCCCAGTTATGCGGGGGAAAGGAAGAACCCTAACAATTATTGGTTCTACCTCTCCACCACCACTGCACCCCTTACTCCCCTGGTGTCAAAGTGCTGAAGATTTTCTAGAAGACCGTCTATAATTTAAATGATTTCAGGACTCTTACGGTACAATCTTCCTGGCATAGGCAATACTAAGAGATAAAGAGAAAACAGCTCTGCCCCAATGACTGAATATAAAGAGAAAAAGAAAGAAAATGAAAAAAATGTATGGAGGAAAAAAGCCAGAAATCCTAGAGTTTTCCTCTCTCAGAATGACTGTGCCTTAGATTTCAACTTTCATGTCTGTGTGGTGGGTGCTATCTTATCTTCATAGTTCACAGTGAGTACCCTAATGCAACTTGGTGATGATGAGCCAATGATTTGGAACAATACCACCAGGGATACCATGGACACAGCCTAGATGATAATACCTCCAGCACAATTACCGATTCTTCTCTTGATGTAAGGTGGTGATTATGAGTAGGAGCAGCACCAGGAACATCAGGGACACAGCACAGATTTCTAACATTTCTAGCATAGTCAACAAGTTGTCATGCATCAGGGTCATCTGTAATAAAGTAGTTAAGAGATCCGATTTGTTGTTGTTCAGTTATTTCAGTCATATCTGACCCTTGTGACCCCATTTGGGGTTTTCTTAGCAAAGATACTGGAGTGGTTTGCCATTTCCTTCTCCAACTAATTTTACAGATAAGGAAACTGAGGCAAACAGGGTTAAATGACTTTCCCAGGGTCATATTGCTAGTATCGGAAGTCAGATTTGAACTCAGGTCTTCCTGACTCCAGCCCCAGTACTCTATCCACTGTGCCACCCAGCTAGCCTAAAAGATCAGAAAACTCTTTCATAGTACCTGTCCTAGAATCCAAATTGATACTGAGGTTCTCCCAGTATCACCAACAACTCAATGTTGCTTGGCTCACTCAACAATATCTTCCTCTCTCTGAGATTCACAACAGGGAAATGATATGAAATCTTTGTCCCCTTTCAGGCCTGTGTGGAGGGGCTGTTCTTTTCTCCCACAGGAGTTAATAAAGACTCTCCCTCATCTCCAAAAAACTCAGAATTATTACCAAGTCAACTGGAGGATCACCTTTCTTCCAAGTAAATTCACATTTACTATAGTTATACAATTATACTTTAACCTCTCCCATGCTATTAGAAAGCAAGGCATCTCCCAATAATATCGCCCTTTGATCCCTGAAGCCATTTTTGAGAAGTTGTTGCCCAAACTATTGCAGTGGAAAGGAAATCTGATAATTGAGGGCAACCTGAGGTGTATTTCTAAGATAGATAGAGCGCTTTGAGGTGAAAAGACCTTAAGGCCAAGTCAGTTATGCACTGGGGAAGGAATAAGGAGGGACTGGAGAGTGTCAGGTGTTGTTAGAAATAAAATAAAACAAGACAGTCCTCTCTTATCAGGTGAGTCTCCTCCTGGAGACTGGATCCCAGAAGTCACTGGACTGGAGAGCTCTTCCCCTTTAGGGTGGTACTGATTTGTTGGACACTTGTCCTGGACAGTTAGGTATGTACTGATGTAGCTATTGATTGGCAGGGGCAGAACTCCTGCCCTGAGATAACAGGGTGGCATTTTGCTAGTTGAGGACAGTTCAAAGGTCACTTAGGTGAGTGTTTTATCTGGCACAAGGAACAAAGTTGAGCAGGAATTTTTTTGTACAGTTTTACTTGCATACCCATAGTCTGGCCATCAGTTTTTTCTTATCAACTCCATGTTTCCAAAGTCACACTCAAAGCTTCCTTTGGAATAGGGTATTATTGTCCTCTGCCTACACAGCAAAGTGACAGACTCCTCGTTTCAGAGTGACTATTTACACTGATATCAATATTTACCTAACCACTACTGTCCCAACCTTCTGTTCAGTTTTCATATCAGCCCATACCTGTATAGTTGTATAGTTTGAGGGACTTGTAGCTAAATTCTGAAGTCAATTTGGTGGGGTTATATTCATAATATAGGATCTAATTAACTTTGAAACATATGTATGATAAGTGTAGTAGGATATGTGGTGCATGCGTGTGTGCGGGCGTGTATATGTGTGTGTGTGTGTGTGTGTGTGATAATGGGGGGTGAATGGTTGCAATGTATCAAAAAACATTTCAGCTTCACCCTCTATCTTGAAGATCCTCATTGAGAAGATTGTGAAAGTAATTCAACTTTATGGGCCCAGGTATGGATACTTCCCCAACTCTATGGAACTCTATTATGGAGAATGTCTCAGCGTTGACTCTATTAGGCCACACACTTAAAGAACCATCACTCTTGTTAATCTCCAGATTTTTGTTTGAACTTCTCATGCAACCTGCCAAGTTCCTTGGTGGTGAAGACCCACCCACCCCCTGTTCCTCCAGGGGGGAGGAAATCACTCTCAACCAGGAACAGTTATAAGACAGGCCTGGGGTCTTTAAAAAAAACTAGTACTGACAATTTCCAAGAATCTTATTCACATTCACTTTCATATCCTGTCTCATGGCTCTGATCTCACTGCAATACAAGGGACCCAGAACTTCTGGAACTGGAAGCACTGGTTCAGAGACCATATTATTTGTTCTTGTCTGTAGCCTATCAGATTTCACTCCCGTCAGGAGAGAATCCTTCAATTATGTGTCAAACAATTCTATATTAGCTGTCCCTCAGCTTTCACTGAATGATCCCTAAAAGCCACAATTTCTGTCTCTAGCTGCTAAATGCACTTAGCCGGTCTATTTTCAATCTCACTCTGCTGGCAGTACACCTTTGGTGGCTCTGTCAATAACAACTAGGAAATAGTTGACTTGATGCTCTTTTTATCCTCTTGGAAAACCTTCTCCACCACCCACTAAGTTAATCACACCACATGGGTGGAACCCTACTCTCTGTTCCATTGAGAGGACTCTCCATACACATCCTGAAGGGGCCTTATTGCCAGGTACCCTTTAAGGTCTTACCAATCACTCACCCTGCCCTAAATATTTTTAGTGCCCTTCCTCCAACTCAACCGTGATGTGAGCCACAAAGCCATCTCATCTTTTCCCAAATACTAGCTATGTGGGCCTTACCTTATTCAGAATAAATTTTTGAACAAAAAGGTATACTCATAAATCATTGAAGAGTTAATAAAAGGTTTACTTTATCCCTAACACAGCAAAGATATACAACGAGGATATAGTGGTACTTAGTTTCTATAGAGAGGGTTGTCTGCATATGGAAACTCTTATGAGGTACTGACTTTTGTGGTTTTCAGACATCCACTAAGTCAGAGGGGCCTCTGACTCCAAATAAATGGGACCTTATATGCCTTTAGGTGAACAGAAGCCACATCAAGGAAGGAAGCTGGGGGCCAATAAGGTCCCAGGCAATGTTTGCTTGCCTTTTAACTAATTCCTGTTCTGGATAGGATAGATATCAGTCCTATATTACTCCTAATAGAGTATAATATTGAGGGAAATGACCATTTTACAGTTGTGTCTTTGTTATCCCTAGCTAACGTGGTGCTTTGCATATAGCAGGAGCTTAGTGAGTATTGTTTGAATTGAATTTTTTATAATGCCCCAAGTTAGGAGTTGGACTGAAATTGATTATAATTGTGATGTACCCACTAACTTTTCTAAAAAGTTAAGTAAAACTATTCACTTTCTTTGAATGGATAAATTGTTCTCTTCTCTACCTGCCTCCTTTCTCCCTCTTTATGATTATTTCTCCTTGAACTTAAATGATGAAAATCAGAGGGAAATCTAAAACCATCAAAATGTTTTTAAACAGTCTTTTGGTTGGGCTTTTCAAAAGCTATAGAAATTATGACAGTTTGTAGAAATCAATAAACCAAGTTTAATATCTGAATTGGTTCCAGAACACTCCGTGGGAAACCTGCCTCATTCCGTTTCTTCCATGTCACTTAAAAGAATTCTTTGTCTTTCCAAATGCCGAGTAAGTAAAATAAAAAAAAAAAACAATTCCACAGCAAACTGTCAGATAAAGCAAACTCAGTTCATGTCCTATAATGACAAGGTCATGTACCACATATAACTACTATTAGATTGGTTTTGAATTAGCTTAGATGCAGAAAAGCTTATATCAATAATAAAAAAGAGCAAGTAAAGTGTTCAGATGAGTCACATTCATACATCTGAGAATACATTCAGAGAAAAAGGAGTCCGGCTTTGATGGAGATGCCAGTGAATTTTTCATAATGACTTCTTTACATTATTGAATACAATGGGAACTTTAAAGCCAACTACAATAACAGCTTCTCATGAAAAATTAACAAAGAATTTGTGGAAATGTAGGAAAAGTCCCAGAGCAATTAGCTTAGATTTCTCTGGAGTCTGAAAAAGCCTGGATGATTGCATGCAGTAACTGCATAAAGTGGCTATTTTCATTATTGCGGAATACAGAAAGTCCATTTCCATCACAATGGGTTATAATGATGTTAAGGCTAAGCAAGATATGTTTTAAAAGGTTACCACATGGCTTATGAAATTATTTGATTTGTATGGCTTTGGAGATGTACTCAAGATTATTCTGAAAGGGGCTGTAGAGACTTTCCTGAAATCTCTAAATGGCATAAGGATTGGAAAATAAATTCCAGCTTCTGGAAGTTAATCGTATATCATCATGAGGATGCGCTGAATTTAATTTTTTTCCAAACTGAATAAAGCTAGATTGGACTACACATTGGCACATGAATATATAATTGCATTTTAAAAGGCAGGTCTAAATGTTTGTGGTGGACACATGAGACTGGAATACTCTTCTTTTAGAATCTTGGATACTGTTCTGGTATCCTAGAAAGATCCAAGGAGTATTCTGTCCTAAGTACATCTATGAATTATATATCATTAATTTATCTCTTTGGGGATATACAAATACATGTGTGTATATACACACACACACATATATATATGTATGTATACACACATATATTTGTGCATATGCATATGTGTGTATATGTACATGCATATAATGTACATACATACATATATATACATATACATACATATATATATATACATACATACATATATATATATATATATATATATATATATATATATATATATACTTGTTTATGTATATATGTATCTTTGGTTGTCTATGAAAAATGGCAAATGTGACAGAGTCCTTCGCAACAACACGTACATCAATTTGGATACCCTTTTCTGTATTTAAAAAGCTGTAATTAAAGTTGTTAATGGAATTTGAATCATTTTTAAAACCATCAAATACATTTTAGCTCTAGAGCCTATGAAATATTAATAATTGTCTTTAGTTATGTCTCAGTTTGTTTGGTAAACAGGTCTTGTAAATGGCTATATGAGCATTTGGGAAGGGAATAAGCATTTATATAGCACCTACTATGTTCCAGGCACTGTGCTAAGCTCTTTTTACAGATATTATTTAATTTGATCCTGACAACAACCCTGCAAGGGCAAGATGACTTGCCCAAGGTCACACAACTAGTAAGTGTCTGGACTTAGATTTGAACCCAGGTCTTCCTGACTTCAGGCCCAACTCTTTATCTACTGTGCCAATAGCAGCCATTATTTCAAATGAGAACCATGCTGCAGTCTTTACTATGTGCTTCCTAGGGACAAGTTTCAGCTCATTTCAAATGTTGCTAAAGGGGCTTAACATATCAGATAGGTCTGTAAATGGGCATACTTAAAACTGGCAATAAGAAAATCATTCTTAAATAACAAAATTGTGTTAACATTATAACCAAAACAGTCACATTTTTAGAAGCTGTGACAATCACATTTTGCAGATCTGAAAAAATTTCAATTTCCTCTGCTCCCCTGAATGTTTACAATTACAGCTTCTCTGCCTGGGCTACAGTGCAGAAAGCTAAGTGAATCAACAAAAGCCAGGCGCTAGGGTTAATAATCACAACTCCCATTAAGAATCATTCTAGTCTATTTTAATTTTTGTTTTGCTGTTGCAAATAATAAATAGGAACCCATCAAGGTTAGTGAATTTCTCAGGACTTCCTGAATTATCTTATTAAAGACTTAACTTTGTTTGGCATGTTTTACCTCTATTCCACTATAGTATTACGGCATTTTAACATGTTTTTCTCCTTAATGAAAAGAAGGAAGAATGAATAGAATGCTTTTTCTTATTCATGGACTTTGGCATTCAACTAGTATTCTGAGTGATTTCAACATTAAAAACTCTTCTTTCTGAAACTCCTAGATGTTTCCAGTGCCAGTGGGTCAAATAAAGTTGGATTTGTGGTGGAAAAGGAGGGGTGGAAAGGTATTATAAAACTGGTTGTAACATCTTTTGATTTATAGAGTATCAATTCAACTGAGCAACTGAGGAACATATTTGGGGAACAAATATATTCCACCAGGTTGTAGGTTAATCTAAAGCAACATATTTTAAAATCTGCCTACTACTTGTCCTCATTGATTAAGTACTCATACCAAAGTTAGTCTGAGGAAATGAAAGTCATTAAGATGCTGCACAGCTCCTCCACTCCTTTTGTTGGCTGTTTCATTCCCTAGAGTGAGAGAGTCGATGGATGATAATCTAACACTGAATTATAAACACTTGGTAAAAAGTCACTGGCAAATGAAAGATCGACTGTTTTGCTTGCAAAGCAACAGTATGCTTTAAACACACAAAAATGGATATGGTGCAGAATTATTTTACCTGCTGTGCTCAGAATATAAATGAATGTGTATACCATGTATGCATTTTGATTGCAGAAATCTGCTTCCAGTGCAGCAAAGCTAGTTCTCAGATATAGTGTCATTGATCAGGAAAATAGAAGTGTGTATCAAGGGCTTTCTCGACATTGACACTTGCCCAAACAAGAATGTAATGTTCTGGCTATTGCTGTTTTTTGTAGGAACTTCAGTGGTTGAGGAGGCAATTTTACACAGTCATAGATATAGACCTGGAAGAGACCTATCCTCTGAGTTTGACTAGACCAACTGCTTCATTTTACAGGTAAAGAAATGAGTCCCAGAGAGATCAAATGATGTCCTGGTCACACAAGCAGTAAGGGTTAGAAGTAAGAACCAAACCTGGACTTTCTAGCACATTTTCCAATAGACCTTGCTGGTTTATATAATGTAAGAGTATATATTATTATCATTTATTCATTATCCTCATCCCTCTAGTCTCTAAGCTATGTGGGGTCAAATACAATATTATCTAAGCCTTGTCTCCCCCAGTACCTAGCATAGTTCTCTAGAAATGGCAGTACAGTAAAAATTATCCAGGGGCTCCATCGACTAGGTACTGCTTCCCAAATCAACATGTAGAGATAGTAATGGTGGATTTTATTGCTAGTCAGAATACAGGGTCCTCTAGAAGAAAAGTCAGAGAGCTTAGAGAATCAGCTTCAGCAACCTGATATAGAACATAAAGCAACATAGAAAAATGGAATTTTGCAGAAAGTAAGAGGGCAACATAAGCATTTATGTGTCTGGAAATAAGTAACAGAAGGGAGAAGATAAGGACACCTGCCAGCTGGTCAAAAAAGGAGCTGTGGCTTATTTCACCACTATGATTCTGCAGGTGTGACCTTTGATCTTCCAGGAGCAATGTCTAGATTTATAGGGGTGGGGAACCTGCAGCCACCAGGCCATATGTGGCCCTCTAGGTTCTCAAGTATGGCCCTTTGAATCCAAACCTCACAGAACAAATCCCCTTAATAAAAGGATTTGTTTGGTAAAACTCGAACTCAGTCAAAAGGCCTCACCCAAGGACCTAGAGAGCCACATGTGCCTTCAAGGCTGCAGGTTCCCCACTCCTAGAGCCTCAAAGTAGAGACTTGGGAGGTGTCTTCTTCTTATCAAAGTGGTGACAAGAGGTCTGTGCCAGAGTTTCTTTCCCATCACAGTCTCTGTCTTGTCAGAGTGACAGTAAGATACCTGAGCCAGAAATTCTCTTGCCATAAGAGGCATTTAATAAATTTTTGTTGACAATGAATGAATGAATGGACTACCTGTCTGAGAGGTGATGATTTGGTGCCTCTTTCCTCTGATTGGAATCAGAAACCTCAACGAAGTTAAAACATGTCTTGCACTGATCTACTGAATTATGAGGGGGCCCTGAGGACTGTATGTATGTGTATGATGTCTAACTGCCTTTGTAAAAGTGATGGTTCATCACAATTAGTTCTTAGGCCACTTCATTCAGTTTTATGACCCTATTGTTTTGACATTGGCTTCCTTTGGAAATGAAAAAGTAAAGAATTGAAGAAATTCTCTAGAATGGACTTTCAATCAGATTGCTAATTGGGTAGCATATTGTTTTAGAAGGTTGCATAACATTCTCAATCTCTTATGTGTAAAAAACAAAAAAATAAACAGGTAGGATGACATATCTCTAGCTTTGTGACTTGATAGAGGGAAGAAACTAGTTATATAAACACATTCAAAGTCCCTTTTTGATCCTTCTTACGACCAGATGTTTTACCTTGAATTGATTTAGAGTTATTTTTAGAAACTTTAAATTTTGTCCAAATCTTGATCTGTTTTCTTCAAAGCCTGCATGTAGAGGAAATTTCCAGAATAGGCAGAACGTTGGACTAGTCACCTCTACAATTCTATGACTTTCCTTATGGCCACATCTCCATGGCAATTATGTTTATCCCCCATAGTATTGCTTCTTCCAAACATTTTGTACAGTTCCTTTCTGGCACTCTTCAAGATTAGTTATTTAGAGACTGAGAGAAGTTAAGGACAGAACAATACAGTTTAATAAATTTACAAAGAGAACTGAAATTTTCTACCTGAAAATGGATCCTTGAGGTTTTCATTAAAGGGTACAGATAGTTTGGATCAATTAAAAGAATAGGGTTCACATCTTTAATTAATAAAAATGACTCCTGAGTACTTCAGACTGGAGAAATATCTATACGAGAGACTCCAAAAATGACCTTACATGAGAGACCCAGATCCTTTTAATTTTGGGGAAAAAAGTCCTCTGCAATAATTGCTTCCATTTTACTGGACTTTTGCTTACTTTTCAGCTATGTGCTATCTGGTTTCCAACTCTAAAATAATACCAGAATTATTCTTTCCAAGGTTACCAATGATATCTTACCTGCTAAGTCTGAGAATTTTTTCTCATTTTTCAAACTATTGGAGTTTTTTGCAAGATTTGACACTGTTGATTATTTCTCCCCACCTCCCCTGATGCTCTTGCCTATCTCTGCTTAGTGTTTATGTTAACCTGCTATTCCTCCTGTATCCCTGACTACTCTTTTCCAGTCTCTTTTTGTGTACTATTATCCACCCCCCACCTTGCTGAGTATCCCTTAGTTCTCCGTTTTATGTCATCTCTCATCTCTCTATTTGCCCTCTCTTGATAATCTCATCACCTCCCATAAGTTCCATTACCATTTCTACAAAGATAACTCCCAAATCATATATTCAACTTTCAACCTGCTCCTGAACTCCAGTCTTATATCACCAAAAGTGTGTCTTCAGATGGGGTGTCCTATCAGCATCTCAAACTCAATATACACAAATCAGATTCTATTATCTTGCTTCCTAAACCCATGCTTCCTTCATATTTCCCTGTTTCAGTTCTGTTGTTTTACCCTGGGTGAGTCACTAACTGTTGTACAGGGGAGTCCAGGGGAAAAGCGATTTAGTCTACACCAAGACAGCTCACACAAACTGTATTGCCACTCACGGTGGGAAGAGGAGATCAGCTTCCAGCAGGAACAGCCTTGGTGTGCAGCTTTTATGCCTATAATGGGCAGTATGTGGGAGTATCCATTAGCTAGTCAAACATATACCAGGTTCAAACACACACATTATTGGAGACAAAGAGCCTCTATGATACCAATGAGAGACTGCTCTGTTATCTGGAGGACCAATAAAGTGAGGGCATTTCCTAAATTATCTAATAGGGAGTGGGGAATGTAGGGTAGAGAAGTTGGAATGATGAACAAAGATGTAGGGACCCCAGCAAAAGGTTCAGACAAGTTAATACCCTAGTCTCAGGAGTGTCAGCCTTGGTTCATACCAGAGGCCCATGCCAGTCAAACTGTCTTAGTGAGTCAACACTTCATTCCCTGGCTCCAGCACCTCATCAGCTAGATTAAAGATTTCCGATTCAGAATTTGTATAAGGCAGATGGCAATGCTGGCTACATTGTCATACACAGCATATTATAATCAGGATTATGGCTATGCCTCTCATGCCGAGGGCCAGGGTTTGGAAAGGACTTTGGATTCATCCATCAAGTGTTCTTGGAGGCAGGTGACAGATCCATCTGTAGCTGAAGTTAACTGCTGCTACTATTACTTGAGTCAGGTGGCTGTGGGAAGAAGTTCATTGTTGTTGGCTCCACAATGATGTGCAGCAAGAAAAGCCCTGACAAAAACAAGAGAACCTGCATACACCTTCAGTCTGCTGACTGGGTCTGGTTATCTTCACTGTATAAGTGATGACCAGGGTTAAAGGTCAAATAGAAAATCAAACGAGTCAACAGAAACAGTGCAGATAGAGTTAGAGCATCTCAATCAATACATATATGTATACATACATACATGCATATGTACATATATTTGTGTGTATGCATATATGTATACACACATATACATATATTTGTGTGTATATATGTACATATGTGTATATATACCTATACATACATACATATACATACACATACATATGCACATACATATATACACACACATACATATACACACACATATATATACTTGTGTGTATATATGTACATATGTGTATATATACCTATACATACATACATATACATACACATACATATGCACATACATATATATATACACATACATACATATACACACACATACATACATATATATATATATATTAAGAAAGAAGCATGCAAGCCAAAGGCTAAGGTTCCGAATGCATATTCTCTCCTAGATCTAGTCACTTCCTTTCCCACCAGTCTATAGTTGAACAGTCTGATGGGTAATGCTTCCTCAATCCTATCCCACTCTCTCACCTGCACTCCTTTATCACTCCTTAGCGGAGTTCTACCTGATTGTTTCTCTGCCCTCCCCTGACCTTGCTTGGAGGCCTACTAATTTCTACAACCACTGTTCAGCTAGCTGTAGAGTACCAATAGATTTCCTGGCCTGCAAATTGGCTCTCCTAGGGAAAATAAGTGCAGCTTTGGACTGAAAGAATGTGATAAATGCCTGTAGAAGTCTGGTCTGACAACCAGACTATTAGGACATAGCCAACAAAGATCAATGCATCTAAATTGGCATTAATTCCACCCTAACCGATGAGCTTTGTGGAAAATATTGTCCATCCTCCTGTTGGATGTGGCTTGGGTGAGAAAAAAGAGGGTGAGTCTGGGTATATAGCCATTGGGTGATGCACCACTAGTTGCAACCTAGTGACTCCCTTCTCTCTACCCCTTGATAATGGGTCAAATAACATAACAAGATGGTGTAGACAAAGAATGCACAAAGTGTACAAAGAATAGACTGCCTGAGCCAGGAGATCCATCTAGCCATAAAAGAACTACCTATTGTCTCTTGAGGATAGGAATTGGTCCAAGTGTCTATTCCATCATTCCACAAAAATGACTTCTTGATGTGATATAATACAATGATATAATGTATTTAATGCACTATTTCAGGGTTTTTGTTGAGTCTGGGCTGTGGTAAATAAAGTTCCATTGTCACTAGAAATATAATCAGGATAGCCAAGGCAAACACACATTTATTTTTCAAGGGCTGAGATAATAACCTTATATCAGGGTGGGTAAGGAATGTGGTTATTCTGTATTCTATATAAGCATCTATCAATATCAAGATGTCACATAAACCACTTGGCAGTATGTGACCAGCCATTATCATCTGGGGAATCTTCCCTAAGGATCACTTTTCTCTATAGCAATGGAATTGGAAGGAAGTACAACTAGCCCTTGCTTCCCAGGCTTCTTCTTGAGTGACGGGCCCAAAACTGCATAGGATTTTCATTTCCATAGTCATTTTAATTTTGCATACATTGCGCTACTAAGGCAATTTTTGGGGGTACAGATCCCATTGGGCGGGTCAATGAGTGATGTAAAGCTGCCAGCTGTAGGCCCACAATGGTGCTGCCCTCCCCACCCCTGCCATACTGGTTTGGGTATGATTTTCCAATTATTTTGTTGCCATTTACTAGATTGTTCACTAGAACTAGATTGTTGGTCACAGCCCAAGAATCAATAAGGATGAATATTTCCTTTTGAATGCTGAGTTTTAGGGTGAGGAATATTACTAATGGCTCTGTCCCTTGGGCTGATTTGACATTTGCCAATGGTGTTATAAACCTCACTTTCAAGCACATTGATCACTACCATGCTTCTCTGGTGTTTGAGTGGTTCCTTAAGTAATCTGGGCCTTTGTATACTACGGGAGGTTGGGCAGACAAGGTCCTCAAATCACTATGGGCATGGACAATAGGTTAGCTTCAGGAACACCTCCAGTGCCTTATTCAAATGTGTTTAAGGTATAGTTTTGGTAGGATAGTAGATTACATGTCAAGTAAAAGCAAATTAGACTTGGTCCTCCTTTTTTAGGGGAATAGAAAACAAGGCATTACCTAATTTTACCGTAATATACCATTCAGTAGGTGTAGTCACCAGAATTTTAGTCATAGTCACTGTCTGAGAGTCCCAGTAGTCTATACTTAGTTACCAACTACTATTTGTCTTCCTCATTGGCCACCATGTGCTGTTGAACTGGGAAATGGCCTGGAGTATGACTTCAGGATCTAACAGCTCTTGTATTAGGGCAGTGATCTTTTTTCCTCATGCCTAGAATTCTGTATTGCTTGGGTTATATCACCTTGTTGGGGGTGGACAACTGGAGGAGAGGAGTCATACAAAGCTACCTGCCCCATTGTTAGTGGAAGGAGATAGGCAATGGTGATGGACCATGGCTATTTGGCTTTCCTGTCTTCCCTTGTAAGATGACTTAGCAAGTCTATGCTACTAAAGAAAATAAGGATTTACATAGTTCCTATTATATACCAAGTACTACTATCCTAAATGCTTTACAAACGTTATCTCATTTCACCATCACAAAAACCCTATGAGGTAAGTATTATTATCTATTATTATCCTTATTTCACAGTCAAGGAAACTAAGGCAGATAAGCATCTTAACTAAGGTTAAGTGACCTGCCCAGGGTCACACAGAGATAGAATGTCTGAAGCTGGATTTGAATCCAAGTCTTCCTTACTCCAGCCTCAGCACTCCCTCCACTGTGCTATCTAGCTGCCTATGATAATTTTTTCAGTAGGATTTACCACAACAATCCATTCTTTAGGGTGGAATTGTGGCAGTCATTTAGGTGCCTCACAAAGTGAGACTTGGGCTGAAGCCACTGGGGGAAATTCTCATGCCCCACCCAGGTGGGCATCATGATACTACAGCACTGGCACTACACTTGGTTTCTAGTGTCTAGGAAACCTAGAAAATATCTAGTTTATGGTGACCAACATTTGGATAGTTTATGGTGAGCTGGACTTATGGTGAGCTGGACATATGGTCTTTTTTTCCCCTGAGGGAAGAGTTAGCCTAAAGATCATGCCCCTCCTCTATTGCTATTTGCCCGATGAAGTCACGATAGAAAGCAAATCTCTGGGGAGTGTCTTCTTCCTTCTTCCTTCTTCTAGCAGAGGACAAATTCTTTAAGCTAGCTTCTCATCCTTCTCTTCTGAGGGGCTCAGAGTTCCCCTGTGATCCACTCCAAAGGTTACTTGCCTCCCCTGCACTGGATTCTCTTCACCCCAATCTTCTGGCTTAAACCATTTTCCCTGACTAATCAGCTGGCTACCTTCCTAAAGTTCTCTCTGTAATGAAACTTTGTTGAAGGCTAGATCTCTATATTTCTGGCACAGGGAGATGTTAGGAGTTCAAAGTGTCCTGGGACAGTTCATGATATAATAGTCACAACCAAATGACCTTTCTGGAGGGAGTTTCTGAGGGAAGTTCTTGTCTATCCTACCCTCTTTCTATTAGAGGTAGTTAAATGGCACAGTGGATAGAGTCCAAGATTCAGGAAGACTTGAATTCAAATCCTCCCTCAGACCCTTACTAGCTGGGTGAACCTGGTCATGCCACTTAACTGCTGTTTGCCTCAGTTTCCTTAACTGTAGAATGGGGATGATAAGAATTGCACCTACGTCCCAGGATTGTTTTTTTTAAATAAAGTTAGTGTTTCTTTATTTTTAACTTTCTTTTCCCCCAAATTTTGAGTTCTAAATTCTCTCCCTTTCTCCAGTCCTTCCCTCACCCACTGAGAAGGTAAGCAATATGATATTAATGATACATGTGAAATCATGTAAATATTTCCATATTAGCCATGTTGCAAAAAAACCAAGAAACATAAAAAAGTGAAAAAATATATTTCATTCTCTGCACTCAGAGTTCATCAGTCTTTCACTAGAGGTGGATAGCATTTTTTATCATGAGTCTTTTGGAATTGTCTCAGTTCATTAATTGATTAGAGTAGCTAAGTCTTCCTCAGTTGATCATCATTACGATATTGCTGTTACCATATACAGTTTTCACCTGGTTCTTCTGCTCGCTTCACCTTGTATCAGTTCATATTTGTCTTCCCATGTTTTTCTGAAACCATCCTCTTCACCATTTCTTATAGTACGATTGTATTCCATCATAATCAAATATGACAATTTGTTCAGCCATTACCCAATTAACGGACACCTTTTCAATTTCCAGTTCTTTCTTCCCAAGGTTATTGTGAGGATCAAATGAGATAATAGCTGCAAAGCATTTAGCAGAGTGCCTAGCCCTTCCTCCTTCCCCCCTCCTTCTTTTCCCTCCCTCCCTCTTCCCTCCCTCCTTTTCCTCCCTCTCTCCTCGCTCCCTTCCTTCCCTTTCTTTCTACTGTTTTCCTCCCCTTCCTTCTCTCTTTCCTTTCTCCCTCCATCTCATCCTTATTCTCTCTCTTCCTCCTTCCTTCTTCCCTCCCATCTTTCCTTCTTCCCTTCTCTCCTCCATCTCTTCTTCCCCTTAATCCTCCTTTTCTCATTCTTCCTTCTTTTCTACTTTTCTTCCTTCTTTTTTCCTTTCTTCATTTTTTCATCCCCTTTCCTCTCTCCTTTCCTTCCCTCCCTCCCTCCCTCTCTTTCTCCCTCCTTCACTTTTTCTTCCTTCCTTCCCTCCTTTCTTTCTACCTTGTTTTCATCCTCCCTTCCTTCTCTTCTCCCTCCCTACTGTCTTCTTTCCATCTTCCCTCCCCCTTCTTCTTTCCTTTTCTTTATTCCTTCCTCCCTTCTTCCTCCCTCTCTTTCTTCCTCTCCCTTTTCTTCTCTCCATTTCTTCCTCCATCTCTTCCTTTTCTCCCTCCTCTCCTCCTTTTCTTCATTTCTTCCTCCTTCATCCCCTTTGCTTCCTTACCTTCCTCCTCTTTTTCTTCCTTCCCTGCCTTCTTTCCTCTTTTTCTCCTTCCTTTCCTTTTTTCTTCCTCCTTTCCGTCTCTCACATCCTCCTTCCTTTTCTTTCTACATTTCTCCCTTTCCCTTCCTCCCTTACTTCCCTCCCTCCTTTCTCCTTTCTTTCCTTCCTTCCTCTCTCTTTTCATACTTTCATCTTTTCTCCCTTCCTTCCATTCCACCCTTTCTTCCTCCTTCCCACTCTTTCTTCTATCCTACTTTTATTCCTTCTTTCCTCCCTTCCATCATTTCTCCCTCCCTCCCTTCTTCCTTTCTTCTTTTATTCCTTGCCCAGTTTCCTGACTTCCTTCTCCAAGAGTTATCTCTTGAATGCTCCCCACTCCTTACTCCAGTTAGTCTATTGATCACTTAAAGAACATTTTTGCTTCTTGCCACTTCCCTAGTCACTTGAGGAAGGAATGCTCCTAGGCTAACAATTGCCTGCAGACAATGATTCCTGGATATAAAAGAGCTTGCTCCTTAAGGTTACTCTGTAGGTATTAATGCATCAACAATGTGCTGGGCCATAATCCTATCATTAGGAGAAGTATCCATGGACTGATGGTGTCTTCTCTCTGAGTACAAATTGTTTCTTATGGGGTGGACCGCCATCTGTCTGTAATGACTGGGAAGTCTCTCTCCCCACAGTTGGATATGTTTGTTTGATGGCTGTGCAAAACCATTTTAATAGCATAGCTTGTTGCCCCAGTTCTGTCTGCTGGGATGCCATTATACTAGTCAGGAGAGGGTGAGTGAATAAGCCCCCTAGAGCAATCCATTATCTTCCACATTGGGAACAGCTTGAGCACCTTTATCAATAAAGAAAACTATCTAGATTTCCAAAGATTTCCCAGAATTCTTCTGGTACCTTCTTCATTATACACTAGCACCTGTCAGTAGTCTGCTATTTTGAAACTGGATGGTGGTGATGGTTAGTGGGCAGATTCTGTCTATTTGTACTTTTTTCTGAATTTGCACCTGCTTCTTCATCCTTCTTCTCAGAGAGAACTTTTACCACTTTGAAGAGTAGCTAAGTGATAGAATCTTCAGTCCCCTTTGGGTTAATTTCTTGCCCCAAGGAAGAAGTGTTGTGAGGGGTAGTGAGGGGCAAACTTTCTGAGTTACCAAATGCCCCTGTAACAAAACTCTTCCAGGTTGACTGACGAGCACTACAAGAAGATTCCTATCATCATGATACTCCTTTTTCTCCACATCCTCCTTTTTTAATCTAAAAAATTATCTCAAACAGACTTTTCATATTTCACCACTGTTACCCAGTTTGTAGTGCAAGACAATCTAGATTAAAAGTGTTTTAGCCGAGACAGAAATAGTTTTAACAAGGTTTGTTGCTACTCATAAGGGAAGAGGGTAACAGCTGCTAGCAGGGACAAGTTTCATTGTGTAGCATCCATGACCACAGTGTGCATGACATGGGGTAGGGATATTCATGCTCCAGTTGAAGACCTAGATCCCCACTGCATTAGACATATCATTTCAAACAAAGAGCTAGTATGATGCCAATGTGAGCCTACTTTGTCGTAGAGGACCAGTAAAGTGAGGGCATTTTCATATTTTTTATATTTTCTTTTTAAAAAGTATTTTATTTTTTATTTTCCACACTTATATGTAAAAACAATTTCAACTTTCATTTTTAAAACTTTGAGTTCCAAATTCTCTCCCTCCCTCCCCTGCCCCCCCACATTGAGAAGGCAAGCAGTTCGACATAAGCTATACATGTGTAGTCCTGCAAAACATATCCATAATAGTCATGTTGTGAAAGAAAACATAGAAAAAAACCTCAAGAAAAATAAAGAAAGTAAAAAATGTATGCTTGAATCTGTATTCAGACACCATCAGTTCTTTCTCTGGGGATGGATAGCATTTTTCATCATAAGTCCTTCAGTGTTGTCTCGGATCATTATATTGCTGAGAATAGTTAAGTCATTCACAGCTAATCATCTTACAATATTGGTATTACTTTGTACACAGTACATTTCATTTTGCATTAGCCCATACAAGTCTTTCCAGTTTTTTCTGAGAGCATTCTGCTCATCATGTCTTATAGTACAGTAGTATTCTGTCACATTCACATACCACAACTTGTTCAGCCATTCCTTAATTGACAGACATCCCTTCAGTTTCTAATTCTTTGCCCCCAAAAATGAGCTGCTAGAAATATTTTTGTACATATAGGTCCCTTTCCTCTTTTTAAAATCTGTTTTAGGACACAGACCTAGTAGTGGGATTGCTTGGTCAAAGGGTATTCATGGTTGAAATTCCTTTGGGTATAGTTCCAAATTGCTCTACAGAATAGCTGAATCAGTTCACAACTCCACTAAGAGTGCATCAATGTCTCATTTTTCCCACATCCCCTCCAACATTTGTCATCGACCTTTTCTGCCCTATTAGCCAATCTAATAGGTCTGAGGTAGTATGTCAGAATTGTTTTAATTTGCATTTCTCCAATCAATGGCATTTTAAAAATTATGCAATAAGCAGTGAGGCATGTAGAGCAGGAAAGTAGGAATGAGGAATAAAGCAAAGAACTAAATTCTCATGATAGCATCCTAATAAAAGGTGGAAAAGAGTTAATACCAAGTTTCTATGTTTATTAACTTGACATACTTGCATGGGGGCTAGGGTTGGATCAGTAAAACTGGTCTTTACAAATCCCTAAAGTCCTTTTCAACTCTAAATCTATAATCCAATGGTTCTAGGTTTCATCAAGATTCACAACCTGAGAGTCATTCTTACCTTCTCCCTCCCTTGCCCCAATATCTTATTGGGCATTATACTTTGTATATTTTGCCTCCACAATAGCTCTTGCATCCTTCATTCATGGGGTTACTATACTAATTCAGGAATTTATCACTTCCCATATTTGCCTCTTAATTGGTTTGCCTGCTTTCATGTCTCTCCTTTTTCTAATTCATCTGCCAAACAGCTGCCAAATTAGTATTCCTAAGACTTATGTATGACCATATCAGTGTTCTGCTCAAAAAGCTTTAGTGGCTCCCTATTGCCTCTAGGATACAATACAAACTTCTTTGAATCTAAGTCAATGTTCTTTACACTACACTGCAGCTGCCTTATTATTAATTCAGGGGTGTTTCTTGCTGATACAAATAGCCATCTGTTATGCTATTCATGTGTGCTGTAAGTGCTGATGACACTGTAATAGCAAGCCCTGGCTGACAGACATTTCTGGCAATCTCTATCATTGTGAACAAATGTTTTGGTCACTCTTGGATTCTTGCTTCTATGTAATTTTCTCTTTTCTTTACCTAAACTTCCTTTCCTTTTTTGGGTTCAAATTTGTCACCTCTCCATTGTCAATCATGGTTTCTTTCCCGTAAAAAGCATTGTCTAAGGATTTAGAAGGGGGAAAATGAGAATATGAGGGAAAAAATGAATGTTTCTGGGCTATTTTTAAGTTCACTGATATAGTTAAGTCCTTTGGGGACTTAAGCACACAAATGAGTTTCAGCAGGTCTTCTATCATATCTAGTGGAATAAACCCAATACATGAAAAAGAAGGAACAATAGGAATTGTACTTGAATTTAGGGAGTAGGCTGAAGAGTGAGCTCATGTTTATTATCAAAGCCTTTGGGGATTTCATTGCTAAAGCTCAAATCCCCGATGAATAACCAACTGCAGCCAAAAGGCCCTAAGTGCCTGTGTCTGCATGTAGCAAGACAGGCTTTTAAAAAAGAATCACAATGCTTCTTCTTGATCAAACTGAGCCAACTGTTAGAGATTTTCTGCTTCTAGGGTTGTTTCATATTTAAGATCTAAAAAGTGCATGATTAAAATGCTGCCCAATGCATGTCAGAACGGATGACTGTTTTTCTATGAAGAGCTTTCTAAATTTTATTCTTCTCATGCTTAGAAGTCTTTCCCCTATATTAACTCATGGTGGTTATTTCACTTTCAGAAATAGAAGTACTCTGTTGCAATAGGAAACAGAAAATAGCAGCCTACAGGACAGGATTAGTTGAGACTCATAATCAAGAATGTGCTGGTAAATGATTAACAACTAGTGCTCCAAAAAATTATGCACAATGCACTTTTAAGTTTAATCTGCATTATTAACATTTTTTCTATCAATTCTTTAACGTAGATAATAACAAGATAATAAATTTAACCCTAATTTGTAGTGTTTGCCAATTTTTGAAGTGTAAATGCTTACTCTACCTCAGTCAGAGATAGTATGAGTCAGGCACATTCTAAATGCTAGGGACACAAGGAAATACAGGAGACAATCCCTGTCCTCAAGGAGCTCACAATCCAATGAGGGAAGAAAACATAAAAAAGAAACTCAAAAATGTTATGGAGGGAGGCAAGAGGGGACTCCAGTAGTTCTGCAACTTCATGGTGGTAAATTATCTGATTATCTGCAAATTTCAGAGTTAGTTTCATCCTTCAGAATGAATAATTTCTGGAGATCATGAAATCCAGGAGATTAGCCACGTGGGAAAGAATGAGGTAAATTCCTTGAATTCCTTTTCTAAATGGGTGAGGAACTGGAAGGAGCTCTCCAGTGTCCAATTTCCACTCTCTCTAATTTGACAGAGTGGAGGGAATTTTGGGGGAAGTGGGGAGGAGCAGGGAGTGCTGAAAATGCTTAAAATTTAAAAAGCTGATATGAGCTGGCTCCAGCACACTCCTGTAAATAGCCCAACTAGTAGTCAGTACCTGTTTCATTTTAGACTGAATCTTTTAGCTCCACCTAGCCAGACCAAGAAGTTGGTTTTTTTTAAACTCATTTTAAAAAATATTTTCATTGCTGTCTAAAATAATTTCAATAAAAATCTAGGCCTATCTATTAATACTCTGTTGAACTCATTTTCTGTTTTCCATATTTCTGTTTTCTGTATAAAGCCTGAAAAATAATGTCTGCTCAATTCCATATTGTGTTAAAGTTGAAATTTCATTGAAAGGATTTGGTCAGTTATGCCATTCCAAGCAGGCCTTGAGAGTATAGCTTTGAGTATTTTGTCAACTTCAGTAAAGCTTATGATCAAATTACAACTTAAGAGGCGCAGCTGGGTTATTATATTATTTATGTTATGTACTGCATTTTGAAACATTCTTTAAAATGCTATATCATTCTTCTTATAAGTCTCATTCCTGATCACCTCCCTTGCCCTGCTATCACTCAAAAAAATTTTTAACTGTTTTGTCATCAGCCTGAAATTTGTATATTGATGCTTAAAATTTTCTCTTCCATTAGCTTTCTTTTACAGACCCCACTACAGAGTTTTCTCAATTAGAGATTCTGCTAGTCTAAAATTCCAAGGAATAAAAAAAAAATTCTTGAATAAATCTAGCAAAATAGATCTTGTTCCTACGAAGAAGAGAGGACAAACAAAAGGGGAACAAAATTTTGATGGCATTCTTGTTTTTTTGGTTTGCTTTGTTTTTCAGCTATTGTGTAGGACAGTTCTTGCATCTCAGTGGCTTATTGGCCTCTAATAATTATGAGCTTGAGAACAAATCAGGCCCTTACCATAAGGGACCTGCATAGTATGGGAAGAGTGAAGACCTGAGTTCAAATCCATTTGCAACCTGTGTGACCATAGGCAAGACAATTCAACTCTTGAGGCAGGGGTTCTTGATGTGTGTGTGTACATGCACGTGGTGTGTGAGTGTGTATGTGTGTGTGCGCGCATGTGTGTTTGACCCTTTTGGCAGTCTAGACATAAGGAACCAGTCTTAGAATATTGTTTTTAAATGCATAAAATAAACTACATGGAATTACAAAAGAAACCAATTAAATTAAAATACATTTATCAAAAATATATATTAAAAAAACAAATTCATGAACTCCATTTTAAGAACCTCTGTCTTAGGACCCCAGTTACTTCCTCTGAGGAATATAGGATTGGGCTTAATGATCTCTAAAGTACTTTCTTGTTCCAAAAATTTATGATCCTATGAGGAATTCTACTTTAGTGCAAGTAACCTGATGTATTCCAAGAGGAGTAAGAATGAAGTAGGATCTGCGATTCATCTTAACTTTGCATTGAGAAGTATTTTGGTGCCTCTCTCTCAATCACATTAAATGATCTAATGTCACTGAATGTTATACTCCCTAGAATAAATTCTGAAACATCATGTGGGAAATTGGTGTGAAGTTAGCATGTAGAGAAGCCCAGATATGTTACAGATACCTCAATAAATTTTTTAAAAAGGAAGAGCAATAAAGAAAAAAAATCCAAAGAAAATCAGTTATAAACTGGATCCAGTCTTGGACTACAGAATTGCATAGAAATAAGTGGCAGGGACAAGCTAAGATAGGTAGGAGGTAAAATGTGAAATAGCCCACTGCCATAACAGGAGTCAGGGCTAGAGTAGCATCCAGAGTGGGTGACATAGTGCTCTCATTTACATATATGGAAGAAAGTAGGTCCAGACTAACACCCAGGAGTGACCCAGGAGCCCATTCAGAACAAGAAAGAGCATGAGAAACCCACTGAGAAGCAGGCAACCCTGAAGCCCAACCTGTGGTAAGAGACAGGGACAATTTAGCACTTAGACTCTGTGATGAGTGACACTGTGGACCTAATCCCCTTCCAAACCAGCAGACAAGGCAAGACCTAAATCTATATTGCTGTAATCTCCTTGCTAGTATTTTGTTTAAAAATTTTTGCCTTGATATTCATTAAGGAAATTGGTCTATAGATTTTATTCTGTTTTAGCTCTTCCTTGTTTGGTATCAGCACTATATTTGTGTCATAAAAGGAGTTTGGTAGGACTCCTTCACCTGCTTTTCTAAGTAGTTATATCATACTAGAATTAATTATTCTTTCAGTGTTTGGTAGAATTTAGTTGTGAACCTACTTGGCCCTTGGGATTTTTTCTTAGGGAGTTCCCTGATGGCTTGTTCAACTTATTTTTCTAAGATTAGGTTATTTAGACATTCTGTTTCCTCATCTATTAATCTGCATAAGCTATATTTTTGCAAATATTCATCAATTGTCAGATTTATTGGCATATAATTAGCAAAATGTTTCCTAATGATTGTTTTAATTTCTTCTTCATTAGTGGTGATTTTACCCTTTTAATTTTTGATACTGAATATTTGATTTTCTTCTTTATTTCTGGAAAAAAATCAAATTAATGAATGGCTTATCTGTCTTATTAGTTTGTTCATAAAACCATCTCCTAGTTTTATTTATTAGCTCAATTGTTTTCTTACTTTCACTTTTGTTAATCTCACCTTTGGTTTTCAGGATTTCCAATTTGATGCTCCATTGGGGATTTTAAATTTGTTCTTTTGCTAGGTTTTTTTAGTTGCATGCCCAATTCATTGATTTGCTCTTTCTCTATTTTATTGATGTAAGAATTTAGAGAGATAATTTCTCCCTTAAGTATTGCTTTGGCTGCATCCCATAAATTTTGGTATGTTGTCTCATTGTTGTCATTCTCTTCAATGAAATTTTTTATTGTTTCTATGATTTGTCCTTTGACCTACTTATCCTTTAGGATTAGATTATTTTCTTTACAACTAATTCTTAGTCTATCTTTTCATGGCTCTTTGTTGAATGTAATTTCTATTTTATTATGATCCAAAAAGAGTGAATTTAATATTTCTTCCTTTTTACATTTTATTTTGAGGTTTTATTCCCTAATACATGGTCAATTTAAAAATGACATATTCTTTCCTATTCTCATTCAATTTTCTCCAAAGGTCAGTCATATCTATTTTTTCTAAGATTCTATTCACTTCCTTCATTTCTTTCTTGTTGGTTGGATTTATCAAGTTCTGAGAGGGGACAGTTGTCTCCCACTAGTATAGTTTTGCTGTCTGTTTCTTACTATATAATTCACTGAACTTTTCCTTTAAGAAATTGGATGCTGCACCACTTGGTGCATATATATTTACTATTGATATTACTTCATTGCTTACAGTATCTTTTAGCAAGATGTAGTTTCCTTCCTTATATCTTTTAATTAGATCTACTTTTGCTTTTGCTATATCTAAATCAGGATTCCTACCTCTGATTTTTTTTTTACTTCAGCTAGAGTATAATAGATTCTACTTTCGATTTGTACCTTTACTCAGTGTGTGTCTCTCTGCTTCAGGTGCGTTTCTTGTAAACAAAATATTATAGGATTCTGGTCTTCGATTCACTCTGCTATTTACTTCCATTTTATGGGAGAGTTCATCCCACTCACATTCACAGTCATGATTCCTGTGTATTTCCCTCCATCCTATTTTCTCTCCTGTTTGTTCTTTCTTTCCTTTCACCCTTTGCCTCCTCCTTGTGTTTTGCTTTTGCCCATTATATCCTCCCTTCTGTCAATTCCCTCCACCACCATTATTTAATTTCCTCCCTTCCTACTTCCCTTTTTGGTAAGATTATTTATTTCTTCTTATTATTTATTTCTATACTCAACTGATTATGTAGATTATTCCCTCTTTGAGCCAATTCTGATGAGAGTAAGGTTTAAGTGATATTCATTGCCCACCATCCCATATTCTCCTCCAATGTTATAAGCTTTTGTATCTCTTTGTGTGAAATAATTTACCCCATTCTACCTCTCCCTTCCTTCTGCACCCAGTGTAATCTCCTTTCTCATCCTTTAATTAACTTTTATGTCATTCCCTCAAATTGATCTTATACCCATACTATCTTTCTGTGTATACTCATTTTAATTGCACTATTAGTGATAACAGTTCTTAAGAATTACAAGTATCATCTTCCAATGTAGAAATATAAACAGTTTAGCCCTATTGAATCAGTTGTGCTTTTCCTTTCCTTTTTACTTTTTTATGCTTCTATTGAGTCTTGATATTCAAAATAATTTTTTTTTTGTTCAGCTCTGGTCATCTCCTTATGAGAGCTTGAAATTTTTCAATTTCATTGAATGACCATTTTTATAGTCAATTATGCTCAGGATGATGCTCAATTTTGCCAGGTATTAATTCATGGTTGCAGTCCTAGCTCCTTTGCTTTCTGGAATATCATGTTCCATGACCTCAGATCCTTTAATGTTGTAGCTGCTAAGTACCGTGTAATCCTGATCATGGCTCTATTTGAATTGTTTTTTTCTGGTTGTTTGCAATATTTTTTCCTTGACCTGGTAGTTCTATAATTTGTTTGTAATGTTCCTTAGGGTTTTCATTTAGGGATCTCTTTCTGGAGGTGATTGGTAGTTTCTTTCAACGTCTATTTTACCTTTTGGTTCCAGAATATCAGGGCAGTTTTATTTGATAATTTCTTGGAGTATGATGTCCAGGTCTTCTTTCTGATTATGGCTTTCATGTAGTCCAGTGATTCTTGTATCTCCTGGATCTATTTTCCCTGTCAGCTGTTTTTCCAATGAGGTATTTTGTATTTTCTTCCATTTTTTCACTCTTTTGAATTTTTAAATTGATTCTTGATGTCTCAAAGAGTCATTAGCTTCCACTTCTCCAATTCTAATTTTAAGGAATTATTTTCCTCAGCTAGCTGTTGTACCTCCTTTTCCATTCGGCCAATTCTACTTTTTAAGGAATTATTTTCTTCAGTGGATTTTTGTACCTCTTTTTCTATTTGAACAATTCTACTTTTAAAGGGAATTGTTTTCTTTTTTCTAAGCTGTCAACTCTTTTTTTTGTAATACTCTTGCATCACTCTCATTTCTTTTCCCAATTTTTCTTCTACCTTTCTTATTTGATTTTTAAACTCCTTTTTGAGCTCTTCCATGAGTTCTTTTTGGGCTTGAGACCAATTCCCATTTTTCTTTGGGGTTTTGCCCATAGGTGTTTTGACATTGTCCTCTTCTGACTTTGTGTCTTGATCTTACCTGTCATAATAACTTTCTATGGTCAAATCCCTTTTTTGTTGTTGTTTTTTGCTCATCTTGTCTAACCTTTTCCCTTACTTTTAAATTTGAGTTCTGTCCCTGGGTTGGAAGGGTCACTGTCTTAAGTTTCTTGTGCCAGGGGCTGTAGGCCCTAGTTATTTATTTGGTGCTGCACTGGTGTTGCCCTGGGGCCCATGGGGACCCTTGTGTTTGGTGCTGTGCTAAGGAGGTGTGGTGGGGATGGCTGGTGCTGCTGGAGGCTGTAGAGGTCTACCTGGTGATAAGCTCAGACACATGGGGATCCCAGTACTGAGGCCAATGGGGGGTCCTGGCATTGGCCTCTGCCCACATGGGGGTTACTGGCATTTGCCTAGGGCTATGCCAAAGCACTGAGTTGGGTCCCAGAGATGATTTCTGCCTGTTTGCCTGGCTATGCTGAGTCATGTAGGGGGTCCTGGTGTTGGCATTTGCCTGTTCTTCCACACTAGGGCTCAGGATCTCTTGCTGGCTTGCTGAGGTGGGGCTCATTGTTGGTTTACTGGAATACTTCCTGTGCTGGACTACTCTCCCCTTTTACCTGAGTGAGAGAAACCTTTCCTGCTGAATTTCTAAGTTTCTTGGGCTAAAATATTTTTTGCCCCATCTTTTTGTGGTTTCTGCAGTTCTAAGATTTGTTTTGGGGCACTGCTTTAGAATTGTTTGGAGGTAAATATGGGAGAGTTAAGGCAATTTCCTGCTTACTCTACAATCTTGATTCCCGGAAGTCCCAAGCTCCCTATTTCAAGAAATTCTAAATGAAAATTGCCCAGATTTGTTAAAGCATAGGGAAAAGTGAAAATAGAATGAAGAAAGTGCTAACTTTCTAAAAGAAGCTCTCAAATGAAAACTTCCAGAAGTTTTGTAGCCAAAATGGAGTTCTTGATTCAAAGAAAAGAATATGTCAAGTGGCCAAAAAGATAGACTTCAAGTACCAAAGAGATACAGCCATTATCACCTAAGAAAAACTGGGAAAAGAAAATACTCTTGGGGATAGAATATTCTAAAAGGCAAAGTGGGCATAGGCTTAAAGCCAAGAATGATTTGTTTAGCAAAACTGAATAAATCCTTTAGTTCAGAAATAGTTTTTTAATTAACTAGATTAACAAACATTCTGATGAAAAGACCTGAACTGATAGACATTGAAATGGGTATACAGAAGACTAGAGAAACAGAAACAAAACCATTTGAAACAGACATAGTTGAAAGTGTCCAGGTGAGAATGCTAATACAACAGAGCATTTATATAGTACTTGAGGGTTTATAAAGGACATATGTTATCTGATTTGAAATTCACAATGACTCAGTGAGGTAGGTGCTGTTCTTATCACTCCCACTTTTCAGATGAAGAAACCAAGGCTGAGAAAGCTAAAGTGAATGGCCTAGGATTCCACTGCTAAGCAAGTATCTGAAACAGGATTTGAACTTAGGTCTTCCTGACTTTAAGTCCAGCACTTTATCTACTCTTCTGCATAGATGCAAAAAGGGAGAGAAGAATTACAAGTCCTCTGATATCAAGAGTGTACTAATGAGGAGGAAGGAATGAGGGGAATAGGCATCCCACAAACTTTACTTGTGCTTTAGCTAAACAAAAGAATGCTCTACACTTACAGAAACTTAGACACACACATGCACACAAACACACACACACACACACACAAAGGCACTAGCATAGAATTAAATTAAACTCAACAGGGAAAGAAGTAGGAACAGGGAGGGTAGAGAGGGGAATAAAAGAAAAGGCAGAATAGATGGAGAAGTAATCAAAAATCTCCTTCAACTTGGGAGAAAGGGGTGCAAAAGGGCAGGAAATTAAAAATAAAAATTTGTAATTGAGGTTAAGGCAAGGGAAAGAGATGCAAATATACATGTTGTCAATTTTGCATCATGTATAGATGTCCAGAAAGCTGTTAGGAAAAATTATTATTTTCATTTTTAAATTCAATTTTATTTAATTTTAGTGTCAAATTCACTCTATCCCCACTCCCTCCAATTCCCATTGAAAATCCATTCCAAATAAGAAGTCATGAAAAACAAATTTCAATGTTAGCATGTTCTCAAAAAGAAGAAGAAAGAAAAAAAGTCATGCTTCAATCTGCATTCTCTGTCCCTTGATTTTTTTCCTTTTATTTATTTATTTTTATTTAATATTTTTAGTTTTCAACATTGATTTTCACAAGATCTTGAGTTACAAATTTTCTCCCTTTTTCTCCCCTCCCTTCCACCCTAAGATGGCATAAATTCTGATTGCCCCTTTCCCCTATCTGCCTTCCCTTCTATCACCCCACTCCACCCCCTTACTTTCTTGTAGGGCAAGATAGATTTCTATATCCCATTGCCTGTATATCTTATTTCCCAGTACCATGTAAAAACAACTTTTTTAGAAAAAAAACATTTGTTTTTAGAACTTTGAGTTCCAAATTCTCTCCCTTCTTCCTTCTCCACCCACCCTCCTTGAGAAGGCAAGCAATTCAGCATATATCCCCCATTTGTTATTTTCCATTTCTGTCATCTAGCCAATTTCACAGGCATGAAGTGGCACCTCAGAGTTGTTTTAACTAGCATTTCTCAAATTATTAGTGATTTAAAGCTTTTTTGTTGTATAATTGATAGTTTTGATTTATTGCTCTGAAAACTGTTAGTTCATATCTTTTGACCATTTATCAATTAGGGAATGGCTTTTATTCTCAGAAATTTGACTCAGTTCCTAAATTAAATAAATGGTTACAAAAATATAATAACTCTAGATTAACAGGAGAAATGAATTATTTAAATAAACCAATAACAGAAAAAAAATTGGAAAAGTCCATTAATAAATTCCCTGAAGAGGAAAATAAATTCTAGGACCAGATAAATTTACAACTAAATACCATTAAACATTCTTTGAACAATTAGTTCCAGCATTAAATAAACTTTTTGTAAAAATAGGAAAATGGGGCATATTTAAACTCTTTCTGTGAAACAAATGTGGTCTTCACTTTAACCAGTAAAAGCAAAATAGAGAAAGAAAGCTAAAGCCTTATTAGATAGGGCAATATGACTAGTGAATATTGACAGAAAAAATATTTAATAAAATAATAAGTGGGCTTTAGCGCCATATTAAAAAAAATTGCAATAAGAACAGGTTGGAGAACCAAGATGGAAAAAAGGCAGACACTCACCTGAGCTCTCTTAAATTCTCCCGCAAGCAACATTAATGACTCAAAATGAATTCTAAAGCAGCAATATCCACAAAGGACAGGTGAAACACATTTTCAGCCCAAAGCAACTTAGGAGGTTGATAGAAAAGGTCTCTCCCATCAGGGAGAGAGTGGAACACAGTTCAGCAAAGGCAACGCCAGCCCAGGAAGCCAGCAGCAGGTCTTGGGCAACTAAATTGGCAATAGCCTTTTCCAGGGTTCTCAGCCCACAGGTAGTAAGGGGATCTGTCAACTGATCAGGAGGAGATTACCTGGATTCTTTTGATTGCACTGAGTGCAAGTCTCTGTTGCACTGCTAATACATGGATCTGGGTTGCAGTTATGGGTCTCATTACCATTGCAAAGAAGAGCACAGCACACTAGGCCTCATAGCCACAGGGGAATGGGGACTCTGGTCACAGTTCCAAGTCAGAAAAGAGTGTTGTGGTCACTGACAGACCAGGGTACAGGCAAGGTGATCTCACCTCTCCTTTGGTTATGCCACTTTATAAAAACTGAAAATTTACACACCCTCCAGAACTGGCCTTGAGAACAGCGGCACAAAAAAACAAAACCATGAATATAGGGACGGTGCCTTCTTCACCTTAGGAGCAGAGACCAACTTTAACATAAAGTTAAGTTGAGAAATAAGCTGAAAAAGTGAGCAAATAACAACAAAAAGGAATCAATAAAAATTTAGTATGAGTACAGGGAAAATCAAAACACAAATCCAGAAGAAGGCAACAAACTCAAAACTGCTATACCAAAGCCTCAAAGCAAAATGTGATTTGGTCACAGGCCCTAAAATAATTCTTGAAATAGTTCAAAAAGATTTTTTTTAAAAAAAATCAAATAAAAGAGGGGAAATATTGGGAAAAGAAATGGAAGAGAGGCAAGAAAATCATGAAAAAAACCAGCAGTTTTGTAGAGGAGGTACAAAAAATACTGAAGAAAGACACCTCAAAAAGCATAATAGAAAAAATGGTAAAAGAAACACAAAAATCCACTGAAGAGAAGAACTCCTTAAAAAGTAGAATTGGCCATATGGAAACAGATGGACAAAAATTTACTGAAGAAAAGAAATCCTTAAAAGGTAGCATTGGTCTACTGAAATTAATCTATTTATTCAGTGCCATACCAATCAAAATACTGAAAACATTTTATAAAGCTAGAAAAAGTATTAACAAAATTCATCTAGAATTAAAAAAGGTCAAGAATATCAAGGGAATCAATAAAGAAAATGTGAAGGAAGGTGGCCTGGCCATACCAGATCTAAAACTATATTATAAAGCTGTAATTATCAAAACAACCTGGTACTGGCTAAGAAATAGAGTGGTGAATAAAATATTAGCAAAAAGATTATAGCAACTCATTGTGACAATAATACCCTAGGACCAGGTAGGATTTATTCCAGGAATGCAAGGCTGGTTCAGTATTAGAAAAGCTATCAGCATAATTGATCATATCAACAACAAAACTAGCAGAAACCATATAATTATCTCAATAGATGTAGAAAACCTTTCACAAAATACAGTGCCCATTCCTATCCAAAACACTAGTGAGCATAGGAATAGAGTCTTCCTTAAAATGATAAGTAGCATCTACCTAAAACCATGAGCAAGTATTATATCGAATGGGGATAAGCTAGAAGCATTTCCAATAAGATCAGGGGTGAAACAAGGATGTCCATTATCACCCCTGTTATTCAATTTGGTACTAGAAATGTTAGCTTTGGCAATAAGAGAAGAAAAAGAAATTGAAGGAATTAGAATAGGCGAAGAAGAAACCAAATTATCACTCTTTGCAGATGATATAATGATATACTTAGAGAATCCTAGAGAATCAAGTAAAAAAACTACTAGAAATAATAAATAACTCTAGCAAAGTTGCAGAATATTAAAATAAACCAACCTAAATCCTTGGCATTCCTATATATTACTAACAAAGCCCAACAGAGAGAGATAGAAAGAGAAATTCCACTTAAAGTTACAGTAGACATTATAAAATATTTGGGAGTCTGCCTGCCACAACAAACCCAGGAACCATATGAACCAATTAGGAAACACTTTTCACACAAATAAAGTCAGATCTAAATAATTAGAAAAGCATCAGTTGCTCACAGTTAGGCTGAGCTAATATAATAAAAATGACAATTTTACCTAAATTAATTTACTTATTTAGTGCCATATAAATCAAAGTACCAAAAAATATGTTATAGAGCTAGAAAAATAATAACAAAATTCATTTGGAAGAACAAAGAGTCCAGAATATCAATGGAATTAATGAAAATAAATGCTACGGAAGGTGGCCAACTATATCATATCTTAAACTGTATTATAAAGTAGCAATCATTTCAAACTACTTGGTACTGGCTAAGAAATAGAGTGTGGATCAGTGGAATAGGTTAGGTACACAAGACACAGTAGTCAATGGCTATGTAACGTACTGTTTGATAAATGGCTCCAGCTTCTGGGATAAGAACTCATTATTTGACACCAACTCCTGGGAAAACTGAAAAATTGTATGGCAGAAACTGGGCATAGACTAATATCTTACACCATATATCAAAATAAAGTCAAAATTGGTTCATAATTTAGATATAAAGGCTGACACCATAAGGAATCTGGGAGAACAAGGAATAGTTTACCTTTCAGATTTATAGAAGAATTTATGACCAAAAGAGATAGCATTAGGAAATGCAAAATGGATACTTTTGATTACATTAAATTGAAAAGTTTTTGCACAAACAAAGCCAATGCAACCAAGACTAGGAGAGAAGCAGAAAATTCAAAAAGAATTTTTACAACCCATGTCTCTGATAAAGGCCTCATTTCTAAACATATAGGGAACTAAGTCCAGTTTATAAGAATACAAGCTGTTCCTCAATTGATAAGTTGTCAAAGGATAAGAACAGGCAGTTTTCAGAGGATGAAATCAAAGATATCTATAGTCATATGAAAAAATGCTCTAAATCAGTATTGATTAGAGAAATGCAAATCAAAACAACTCTTAGGCACCACATCACCCCTGTCAGATTGGCTAACATGACAAAATAGGAAAATGATAAATAATGGAGATGTGGAAAAATTGGAACACTAATGAATTTTTGGTGGAGTTGTGAACTGATCCAACAATTCTGGAGAGCAATTTAGAACTATGCTCAAAGGGCTATAAAACTGTGCTTACTATGAATGGCTTAACTATTCTCGGCAAATGCAAAAAAAAATCCCAAAGGGCTTATGATGAAAAATGCTATCTGCCTCCAGAGAAAGAACTGATGTACTCTGAAAACAGACCAAAGCAGCTATTTTATCCTTTCTTCCCTCCTTCCTTCTTTCCTTCTTTCCATATGTATAACCTATATCAGATTGCTTTCTGATAGGGGGAGGGAAAAGAGGAAGGAACAGAATTTACAACTCAAAAAAGAATGAAAAATTATACTTGTAATTGGGAAAAAATAAAAATATTTTTTAAAAAAGGTATAATTGGACAAATAGAAAAGGAAACATAAAAGCTTAATGAGGAATACAATTGCTTAAAAATTAGATTTGAGCCAGTGGAAAAATTAATGACTCCATGAGACATCAAGAAACAATAAAACAAAATCAAAAGAATGAAAAAATAGAAAAAATATGAAATATCTCATTAGAAAAAACAACTGCCCTAGAAAATAGTGAGCAGAAATCATTTTAAAATTATTGGACTACATAAAAAGCCATGATCAAAAAAGAGCCTGGAAATCATATTTCAAGAAATTATCAAGGAAAAGTGCTTTGATACTCTAGAATCAGAGGGGTAAAATGGAAATTTAAAGATTTTGCCAATCACTTACTGAAAAAGATCTCAAAATGAAATCTCCCAGGAATATTATATCCACATTCCAGAGCTCCCAGTTCAAGGAGAAAATATTGCAAGTACCCAAAATAAACAGTTCAAATATCATAGAGCCACAGTTAGGATATTGCAAGATTTAATAGCTTCTACATTAATGGATGAAAGGCCTTAGAATATGATGTTCTAGAGGGCAAAAGAGATAGGATTACATCCTAGAATAGGTACATAGAAAACTGAGCATAATCCTTCAGGGGAAAAAATATTCAATGAAATAGAGGACTTTCAAGCATTCATGATGAGAACACCAGAGCTGAATAGAAAAAACTGACTCTGAAATATAAGGCTCAAAAGAAGCATATAAAGGTAAACAGAAAAGAGAAATCATAAGACAAACAGTAAGGTTAAACTGTTTGTATTCCTACATGTTAAGAGGATAATTGTAACTCCTAAGGACTTTCTCATTAAAGGAGTATATATAAATAGAGGGCATGGTTGGGAGTTGAATATGAAGGGATGATATCTAAAAAATATAAAATTAAAGGGTGAGAAAGAGGAATGAACTAGAAGGAGGAGGAAAGGAGACATAGAATGGGATAAATTATCTCACAGAAAAGAGGCATGAAGGAGCTTTTACAGTGAAGGAATAGATGGGGGAGGTGGCAAGGAGCAGTTAAACCTTACTCTTGGAATTGTCTCAAAGAGGAAATAATGCACAGACTCAGCTGAGTATGCAAATCTAGCTTGCCATATGGCAAGTAGGAGGGGAAGGGGAGAAGAGCAAGAGGGCGCTGATAAAAGGGAGGACAGATTGGGGGAAGTAGAAGTCAGAAGCAGAACACTTTTGAGGATGGACAGGGTGAAAGGATAGAGAGAGAAGGATAAAAAAGGGGAAATAACTGAAAAAAAAAATTAGAGCAAGTTTCTCTGATAAAGACCTCATTTCTCAAATATATAGAGGACTGAGGCAAATTTATAAGAACACAGTCATTCTCCAATTACTAAATGGTCAAAGCATATAAACAGGCAGTTTTCAGACAAGGAAATCAAAGCTATGTGTAGTCATATGAAAAAATGTTCTAAATCACTATTGATTAGAGCAATGCAAATTAAAACAACTCGGAGGTACCACTTGTAGTGGTAATCAGGGCAGGGCTTTTTGCTGTTCTTCTCTTAAGTGCCTTTAATGATTCTGGCCTTTGTTTGAATGGCACTTTTCACTGTTCTTTGAGTGCTTCTCAGCATTGAGGTAATTAAGTGCCCTAGGGCCCAGAGAATGGCATGTGAGATCTCATATTGGTGTTTGACTTTTGGGTCTCACTCTTGGAAGAACTGCCCCCCGGCTTTGCTAACCCAGATCCATTGGTTCTTCTCTGGTAACTATGAATTGTGATTTGAATCAGACCAGGTCTGTCTGTTGATGTTCATAATTTCTGTTTGTATTTGCCTTAAAGTTCAGGGGGCTGATCTTTTCCCCCTGAACTAAATGAATGATATATGTATGTTTGATTAAAGTGAAATTGTTAACCCCTTAAAGTTACTTTCCTTAGTAAAGCAGATCAAAGAACCTGTGCTGGCAGCTCTTATTGCTGGTCTTGTTGGGTCTTACACAGCCACAGTAGCTGCTAGCCTAATTGTTGTTACACCACCACACACCTATTAGATTGGCTAATAAGACAAAAAAGGAAAATAATAGATCTTGTAGGGGATGTGGGAAAATTAGGACATTAATGCACTGTTGGTAGAGTTGTGAACTGATTCAACCATTCTGGTGAGCAATTTGGAACTATGTTCAAAGGGCTATAAAACTGTGCATACCCTTTAATCTACCTATATCTTTGCTAGGTCTATATCCCAAAGAGATTAAAAAAAAAAGAAAAAGGACCTATTTGTACAAAAATATTTGCAGCTGCTCTACTTGGGGTAGCTAAGAATTGAAAATTGAGGGGATGTTCATCAACTGGAGAATGACTGAACAGTAGTAGTATATGATTGTGATGGAATACTATTGTACTATAAGAAATGATGAGCAGGATCTTCTTAGAAAAACTTAGAAAAACTTACATGAATTGATTCAAAGTGAACTGAGCAGAACCAGGAAAATATTCTATACAGTAACAGGAATATTACATGATGATCAACTGTAAATGACTTAGCTATTCTCATGATCCAAGTCAATCCTAAAGAACTTATGATGAAAAGTACTCTCCACCTCCACAGAAAACTGATGGAGTCTGAATGCAGATCAAAGCATACTGTTTAAAAATTTCTCTATTTTTCTTGGTTTATTTTTGGTCTGTATTTTCTTTCAAAATATGACTAATATGGAGATATGTTTTGCATGACTGCACATGTATAATCTAGGTAAAATTGCTTGCCTTCTACATCAGGGGCAGAGGAGGCTAGGAGGGAGAGAATCTAGAGGTCAAAATTTTGAAAAATGAATGTTAAAAGTTTTTACATATAATTGGAAAAAATGCAATATTAAATTTAAAAAAAAAGAACAGGTTGGAATTATACCTGGAATGTAGGAATGCTAAAATATAAATAAAATTATATACAGATTATATTAATAAAACTAATAAAACCATGAATTTATATCAATAGAGGTTTAAAAGTCTTTTGACAAAAAAATCAGAACCCAATTCTGTAATTAAAAATAAAACACTAGATAGCATAGGGACACATACACTTTGACTAAAAATAAAGTGGTATCTACTTAAAATCAAGAGCAAATATGTTTAACTGAGAAGGATTGTGGGCTTTTATATTCAAGATAAATGTGTCTTAAAACAAAGAAATCTATTATCATGACTTCTATTTAGCGTAATGTGGGACATGCTAACAATAATAGTACGATTAAAGACAGGAAATTGAGGGGAAAAAACATATCCAACGAGGGGGAAAAAGACATACACATACATATGCATATTTTGGAGATGAAATTATTGTTTTTTTAGAGAATATTAGAGACAACTAAAGTTAAATTGGTGCTAGGTGGTACAGTAGATAGAGTGTTGTGCCTGGAGTTGGGAAGACCTGAATTCATCTTGGCCTCATATACTTACTAGCTATGTGACTATAGGCAAGTCACTTAACCTTATTTGCCTCAATTTCTTCATCTGTAAAATGAGTTGGAGAGACCAAATGAATGGCAAACCATTCCAGCATCTTTGCCAAGAAAACCCCAAATGGGGTCACAAAAGAGTCACACATGATCTAAAAATGACTGAATAACAACAAAAAATTAATTGAAAGAACAACTTCAGCAAAATTGTGAGATGCAAGAGAAATACATGCCATCCATATAAATATTAACATTCCTATATGTAAGGTAACAAAAGTCAATAGAAAGACAAAGAAAGAGAGTATATTTAAAATAACTGCATAATATATAAAAATACTTTAGATTTAATTTACCAATATATATATATGTATATCAGAACTAGCTTATCTAATCTTATTTCCACGTGTAACCCTAATTCCTTTTCTAATGCTATTGATGGTGTGTGTGTGTGTGTGTGTGTGTGTGTGTGTGTGTGTGTGTGCGTGTACCCATACACACACAGAGAAAGAACAACTTCACTTTCAGGCATTTATAATCAAAGATTACTGAAATGAATTGTAGTTGGAGTAATTATTTGAAGAAACGTTCCCACAGTTTTAGTGATTTTTTTGAAAAGTTATATTAAATATCTTTTACAGCTTAAATCTTACTATATTCATGAAGTTGTCTGGAAATCTTCTACAGACTACTAGGCAATATTTTCATACATATACACACAAATGTGCATATATATGTATATATGCATATACATATGTACATACATATTTATTTCTTTGGTTTTATAATAACATGTAAACCATTACCTTAGTCACTCTGTATATAATAAGCCAGGGCATTCTTTAAAGCCAGACCGATTGGGGATTGATAATTGGTTTTTGGTGACTATGTAGTGATGTTTCTCATTCTGGGATGTACCACTTTTTTTTAATATCATGTTAGTGTCTGAAATACCAAGAAGAAGAGCCGCTATATTTGAAAACTCATTCTGTATTTTGGAGTTGGTGCAATAACTTCCTATATTTTCCTATTGAGAGACATCATGGTACAGTACATGGAGGACTGACTTGGGAATTAAAATGATCTGGGTTCAAGTCCCATCTTTGGCACATAGTGGCTGTGTAACATGGTAGCAGGTCATTTAAATTTCTTTTAAATGATACATTTTTTTCAGTTTACCCCACTTCAACCTTTCCCTCTAGTTGAGAATGAAAGAAAAACAGGTCCCTGTTTTATATAAAAACAAATATAAGAAAACAAAATAAATTTCTGCATCGACCATGTCCAAAAAAAGTCTTTATTCTATACTCCAAAATTCTTCATGGTTCCAAGTCCTTCATGTCAAAAAGTAGGTGTGTTTTATCATTAGTCTGCTGGAATCCTGGTTAGTCATTATGCTGATCATAGTCTCTAATTCTTTCAGAGTTCTTTATATTTACCATGTTTGTGTCAGTGTAAAAATTCTTCTCCCAATCTGTTCACTTCACTTTGTGTCAGTTTGTATAAATTTTCTCAGGTTTCTATGAAACTATCCCATACAACATTTCTTGCAGAATAAGAATATTCTTTCACATTAATATACCACAATTTTTAAATTTTTTTTTATTTAATATATTTAGTTTTCAGCATTGATTTAACAGGAGTTTGAATTACAAATTTTCTCCCCATTTTTACCCTCCCCCCCCACTCCAAGATGGCATATATTCTGGTTGCCCTGTTCCCTAGTCAGCCCTCCCCTCTGTCACCTCACTCCCCTCCCATCCCCTTTTCCCTTCCTTTCTTGTAGGGCAAGATAAATTTCTACGCCCCATTACCTGTGTATCTTATTTTCTAGTTGCATGCCAAACACTTTTTTTTGTTTGTTTGTTTTTGAACATGTGTTTTTAAAACTTTGAGTTCCAAATTCTCTCCCCTCTTCCCTTCCCACCCACCCTCCCTAAGAAGTCAAGCAATTCAACATAGGCCACATGCGTATCATTATGTATAACCCTTCCACAATACTCATGTTGTGAAAGACTCACTATATTTTGCTCCTTCCTAACCTATCCGCCTTTATTGAATTTTCTCCCTTGACCCTGTCCCCTTTCGAAAGTGTTTGTTTTTGATTACCTCCACCCCCAACAGCCCCCCCTTCTATCATCCCCTCTTTTTTATCTTCTTCTTCCTCCTTTTTTCCTGTGGGGTAAGTTACCCAGTTGAATATGTATGGTATTCCCCCCTCAGGTCAAATCTGTTGAGAGCAAGATTCACTCATTCCCCCTCACCTGACTTCTCTTCCCTTCCTACAGAACTGCTTTTTCTTGCCATTTTTATGCGAGATAATTTACCCCATTCTATCTCTCCCTATCTCCCTGTCTCAATATATTCCTCTCTTATCCCTTAATTTGATTTTATTTCTTTTAGATATCTTCCCTTCATCTTCACCTCATCCTGTGCTCTCTCTCTCTCTCTCTCTCTCTCTCTCTCTCTCTCTCTCTCTATATATATATATATATATACACATACATATATACAAACATACATACTCACAAATACATGTACATATGTAAACATATATATGAATACACACACACACACACACACACACACACACACACATATATATATATGTATATATGTATATATGAATATTCCCTTCAGCTACCCTAATACTGAGGTCTCATGAATCATACATATCATCTTTCCATGTAGGAATGTAAACAAAACAGTTCAACTTTAGTAAGTCCCTTGCAATTTCTTTTTCTTGATTACCTTTTCATGCTTCTCTTGATTCTTGTGTTTGAAAGTCAAATTTTCTATTCAGCTCTGTAATCTTTCCTCTCTTTGCTCTCATTACAAGCTCTCTTGTTGCGAGTACAAAATGGGTTTTAGAAGACAGTTTATCTGACATGTGATCCTATAAGTGAAAACCCATTTCCTCTCTGTTGTAGCTCTTTTTTTCCCCTCACCCTCCTCCTTATCCCAGGTTTTTAGTCTTTCTTTCTTTTCCTTATATATCCTGCCCTCCCTTTTAGGTCCTCTCTGCCCTTCATAGGGATCCATTTCAATTTCCTTTTTGAATTTAATGTATTTCTGTACTGAATTCTCTGTGTGTGTTTGTGTAATTATGTTTACCTCCCTTTATTTGTTTCAGATGAAAGTGAGGCTCATGAAATGCTCATTTCCCCCCATCTCTTAGTTTTTGACTATATACTTTTCATCTTATGTACTTGCATTATGCAATAGCAATTTCCATCCACTTCTTTTTTACTTTCCTTCCCAATATAGTCCCTATTTTTGTTTCCTCTTATGACTATTAAATTGAACAAAACCTTTTGCTCAGACTCTTAAAAATATTAGACTTCCGAGTAAATATTTGTTTCTTATGTCTCTATTGATATATTAACAAATCACCCCCACATTCTCAATTAAATAAATATGTCCACATTTCTGTTTCTCTTGGTTCCTGTTTTTCTACTTTCTAATGTTTACTCAGTTCATGTCTTTTAATTGCCATGTACACAGAAGACCATAAGAGAAGATTCAATATAAAACAATAAATTTCCATTTCAAGAAAATTTATATAATAGCTGCTATGATTATTTTCAAAGTTAGCCATTTTTTCTTTGCTTCTTTGTTGGTTTTCTTTTGTTCTCTGCCATGCACATTTTACTTTATTTTTTCACCTCTCTCCCCCTGCTATCCTAAAGAAGACTACAATTAAGTGTGGCTGTATATACAAATATCTATATATTGATATTTATAAACATAAAGCACACACATACATATACACACACACTTATGTGCATGTGTATAAGACTGTACCATGCTTATTTCTTCCTATCATCTGTTTCTCTTGAGGTAGGTAACATCTTCATAAGTCTAAGTCTTTTCATGTTTTTCTAAATCAACCCATTTATCATTTCCTACACCACAAAAATATTCCTTTCTGGATTCAAGCAGCATCTTCCTTCATATGATCTTTGAGATAAATTTGGGTATTTATAATAGTCAGGATGACTAAGTTGCTCAAAGTTATTCTTAAAATGATACTGCTGTTACTATATAGAATGTTTTCTTGCTTCTGTTCATTTCTCTCTTCATTATTTTGTGGAGGTCCCTTCATGCTGTTCTAAAATCATTGAACTCATCATTTCTTATAACAGAGTAATGTTCCATCATGAGCATTATACCACAATTTGTTTAGCCATCTCCCAATTGACAGGCATTCCCACAATTTCCAGTTATTTGCTACTACAAAGAGAGTTACTATAAATATTTTAGAACATATAGGTTCTTTTCCATTTTTCCCAGTCATATTGGAAAACAGACCTAATAGTGGTATTGTTGGGTCAAAGAGTATAGGCGGAGAACCTGTGGTCTTGAGGCCACGTGTGGCCTTCTAGGAACTTGGGTGAGGCCTTTTGACTGAGTCCAAGTTTTATAGAACAAATCCTTTTATTAAGGAGATTTGTTTTATGAAGTTTGGATTCAGTCAAAGGGCTGCATTTGAGGACCAAGAGGGCCACATGTAGCCTTGAGGCTATAGGTTCCCATCCCTGGTATAGGCAGTTTAAGAACTCTTTGGGCATAATTCCAAATCTCTCTCTAAAATGGTTGGATCAGCTCACAGATCCATCAACAATGAATTAAGGTCCCAATTTTTTCACATCCCCTCCAACATTTGTTGCTTTCCCATTCTCTCATTTTAGCCAATGTGGTAGGTATAAAATGATATCTCAAGGTTGTTTTAATTTGCATTTCTCCAATCAATAATGATTTAGAGCATTTTTTATATGACTCTAACCTGTTTTGATTTCTTCATTGTAAAACTTCCTGCTCATATTCTTTTACCATTTATCAATTGATAAATGACATGCCTTCTCATAGATTTGGCATAGTTCTTTATATGTGTATATATATGTATATGTATATATATATATATATATATATATACGTATATATATATATATATATGCATGTGTATATTTGAGATATGAGACCTCTAGCTGAGAAACTGTCTATAAAATTTCATACCCCCTACAGTTTTCTGCTTTCCTTCTGATCCTGGCTACATTTGTTTTATTTGTATGAAAACTTTTTAATTTAATATAATCAAGGGGCTGCTAGGTGGTGAAGTGAATAGAGCACTGGCCCTGGTGTCAGGAGGACCTGAGTTCAAATCCAGCCTCACATACTTGACATGCTTACTAGCTTTGTGACCTAGGGCAAGTCACTTAACTCCAATTGCCCTGCCTTCCTCCCACCAAAATAAAAAAAAATTAAAAAACTAAAAAGAGAAAGAGTTTTAAATTTTTAAAAAATATAATAAAAATTATCCATTTTACATCTCACCATGCTCTTAATCTCTTGTGTGTTCATAAATTGTTCACTTACCCACAAGTCTGACAGGTAATAAATATGTTCTTTGTTCTTTAAGGTTTCTCGTAAAATCTCCCTTTATACATAAGTCATGTATCCATTTTGACCTTATCTTGATAAATGATGTAAGATATGGGTCTATGCCCAATTTCTACCATACTGCTTCCCAGCTTTACCAAGCATTTTTACTAAACGATGAATTCTTATTTCAAAGAATTGTCTGTACGCTTGTCAAACACTGAGTAGCAATATTTATTTGTTGCTGTAGATTGTATATCTACTCTATTCCACTGATCCATGTTTCTATTTCTTAGCAAGTACCAGATAGGTTTGATAATTACTGCCTTATAATATAGCTTAAGATTTGGTACTGGTAAACCTCCTTCCTTTATATTTTTCCGTTAGTTCCTTCTATATTCTTGATCTTTTCTTCTTACAAATGAATTTTGTTATTATTTTTCCTAGCTCTGTGAAATAATTTTTTGGTAATTTTATTGGGATGGCATTGAATATATAGAACAATTTTGGTAAAATTGTCATTTTTATTATATTGGCCCTGCCTACCCATGAACAATTAATACTTCTCTATTTATTTAAATCTGATTTTATTTGTGTACAAAGTTTTTATGCTTTTTTGGTTCATATAGATTCATACAGATCTTGCGTTTGCTTTGGTACATGTATTTCCAGATATTTTATGCTGTCTAGAGTTATTTTAAAGGGTGTATCTCTGGCTATCTCTTTTTGCAGGATCCTGTTTGTAATATATAGGAATGCTGATAATTTATGTGGTTTTACTTTATATCCTGCTACTTTGTTGAAATTATTAATTTTTTCAATTAATTTTTTAGCCTAGTCTTTAGGATTTTCCAAGTATATAATTATATCATCTGCAAAAAGAGATAGTTTTATAATCTCATTCCCTATTCTGATTCCTCCTATTTCTTTTTCTTTTCTTATTGCTTCTAATAGAATATTCGATAATATTGGTGACAGTGGGAATCCTTGTTTCATACCTGATCTTACTGAGAAGGCTTCTAGCTTATCTCCATTACAAATAATATTTGCTAATGGTTTTAAGTAAATGCTTCTTATCAATTTAAGGAAAAGTCCATTTATGCTTACACTTTCAAGTTTTTTTTTTAAATAGAAATGAGTGCTGTATTTCATCAAATGCTTTTTCTGCATCATATTATCATATGATTTTTGTTACTTTTATTACTGAAATAGTCAATTATGTTAGTAGTTTTCTTTATGTTAAACCATCCCTGCATTCCTGGCATGAATCCTGCTTGGCCATAATGTATGATCTTTGAAATATGTTGTTGTAATCTTTTGCTAGGATTTTTGCATCCATATTCATTAATGAAATTGGTCTATATTTTTTTCCTGTTTTTACTTTTCCTGGTCTAGGTATCAGTATCATATTTGTTTGGTAGGACCCCTTTTTCGCTTATTGTTCCAAATAATTATTGCTGTATCCTGTAGGTTTTGATATGTTGTTTCATTTCTGTAATTTTCTTTAATGAAATTACTGGTTGTTTCTATTATTTGTTCTTTAACCCATACATTCTTTAAGATTAAGTTGTTCAGTCTTCAATTAGTTTGTGTCATTCTTATTGCAGTGGCTTTACTGTATTGAACACTTTTTTTTTACCCTTTGGAGTATTTTTTCTTTCATCTGGAACTTTGTGATTTTGACTATGATGTTCCTGTGCGTTTTCACTTTAGGGTTTCTTTCCAGAGCTGGTAGATTCTTTCTATTTTTACTTCCAACCCACCCCACCCACCATGGTTCTAAAACTTCTGGGTTGTTTTAATTTATCATTTCCTGAAATAGGAGATCCAGATATTTAATGATCACAGTGGTCAAATTGATAATATTTGGTTCTCCTTTACCTTTTTCCTATCAGTTTTTGAAATTTTATTTCTTATATTTTTTCCCTTTTTATAATCAAATTTTTGGTTTTATTTTGTTATTGTTGTACTGCTGAGTTCTGTTTTCTGTCTGGCCCATTCTAATCTTCAGGGCAGTAAGTTTTTAACTGAAGTTTTGCATCATCTGTTCTAAGGTGTGAATTTTCCTTGCCATTCTTTCCTCTCTGATTTTTCCTTACAGTATTTCTTTTTTTTTGACTCTGGTTGTTCCTGCAGAACCTGTGACCAGAACATTTTTTTCCTCTTAGATTTTATTTGGATTTATGAGGTCACTATCCTCTAAGAGCTTAATTTATATCCTGAGTATCTCTCAAATCAAGACATTTCCTCATTGTGTTTGATTTTTCCTCAGCTTGCTCATGGAGGACCCAGGCAAGTTTTCCTAGAGACTGGATCCCATAAACCACTGGACCAGAGAGCCCTTTTTTCTTCCTAGGGTCACACTGATTTGTCACAGACATGGCTTTTGAAAAGTTGTACATCTGGGCAATCAGGTACAAAGTGATACAGCTGTTGGTTAAGAAAAGAAAACTTCTTTCCCTAAGAGGAGAACATACCATTTTGCTAGTTAAACATTGGTTGATGGCCACTTCAGTCAGGTGGGTACTCCAACTGGCACAAGGAGCCCAGTTAGGCAAGAATAACTACATTATTTTTCCTTAGGGTGATAATATGGTCCTGTGCCCAGTACAGCATGATATCACTCCAGTGTCCAAATTGTAAATGGATCCATACTCCAAACTCTATTTTTCCTACAAATATTTGTATTGCCAAGGCAATATTCACAATGATTGCTATTGTTATGAGTATGCTGGCATGGTTCCGAATCACAAAATATAACAGACTCTCCGTAAAGAAGACAGAAGCAAAACATTTATTCAGACACCATAAAGCCCAATCCCCAAACCAGTATGTCCAGTCTATCCAAGTAGCATAAAGGTTAATCCACAATATCACAGCAGAGAGCCACTCTCTCTCATAACCTTCCCCCTTCCTGCTGGAGCCCTCCCACAAACACACTCACAGCTAGCTCACTTGCATCTGCTCTGTCCCTCAGCTCTAACTGCTCTGAGCAATTCCTGCTCCACCCTTTCCAGTTCCTTTCATTCAGCAAGCTCCTCCCACCACATGTGACTTAGGCTTCCTGTGATGCAAGCATGGGCCTATTAATGGATGGGAAAATCTTCAAATTTACATTACCATTACAATATTCCAAACTACTAATTTGGCATAGTGGTGTGACCTCAAATAGAAACAGGGACCAGTCATTTCTACATAAAATGTTGCTGCTATTCAGTCATTTCAGTCATGTGTGACTCTTTGTGACCCTACTTTGGGATTTTCTTGGCAAAGATCCTAGAATGATTTGACATCTCCTTCTCTAGCTCATTTTACAGATGAGCAACCTGAGGCAAACGGGGCTGACTTGCCTGGGTCACCTAGCTAGTAAGTGTCTGAGGCCAGATTTGAACTCACAAATATGACTCTTCCTGACTCCAGGCCCAGCAGTCTATCCGCTGTGCCACAATGTAATGTTGTCTATGTTTTGTGTATTTTGATTTATTGTTAAGTATTTTCAAATTACATTTTAATCTGGTTCAAGCTACATTTGGGAGTGTAGCTGCATGTAGCTTGAGTTTTTGACAGCTCTGATTTAGCATATGATATTTTGAATGCATGCTGATATTTTCTATTACAAATCTTATTAAGTGGGAATCATAGGCAAAATTTTCGCATTGCTCTTGATTTCATAGGGGAGAACCTTTGATTTTCCATTCCTGTGCTTTTTAGGCCTCAGACCACTTTACCCATGACTACTGTCCAGGAACTTATATAGATGAAAATCTTTTTTGCCCTATCTTTCATGCCTCTCTTATATGCTAGTCATGCAGACTAGAGCTTAACTCACTGAAAAGATTTTCCCAGACACCTATTGCCTAGGATATCCCCTCTTTTTGATTAATGACTACTGAAATCCCGTTGTATATTCTTCTCTTGTAGTGGATAGAGCCATGAGCCAATCAGGAAAACAGTATTCCACAGACCCTTGCAGGTGGGGGCTCAGTGGAGAAGGCAGAGTTCTAAGATCAGGACTGGGGACCCCAGTCTTTGGAATAGTTATTACCAGTTTGTGAAATGTACTAACACTGGAGGAACCCAGGCAAAGAATGATTTCTAATGTTTCATTTCCATTTAGCAACAGAATCTTCCTATACTCTGTCTATCCTGTTAGAAGGACCACCTTTCATCATCCAACCTGTAATAGGAAATTCTAGGTGAAGGGTAATTTTTTATGACTCTGTCATCTGATTAGTAGTAGCAAGGGCCCAGTAAGAGATAAGCAACTACATTTCAAAAGCAATATGAGAGACCGCTCTGGGGAACTTGGATTTCCATAAGTTTAGCAGTCACTTATCCTGGCCATCTCTTTTGTTAACTAAAGCCTCTACTCATTCTGGTCCTTTTGGATGGAGACTTCCAGGAACATAGGCCATGCAGAGCCATAATTATGCAAGGGGAAAGACTGTTGGGACAGCTTGTTTTATATCTTTCAGAGCTATAGCTTATTCTGGGTCCAACCTGCAAGAGGCAGACTTGAGGGTGACTCAGAAAAAAGAGGTCATCAGGGTAACCCGATTGGGAGTGAGGTTTCTTCCAAACCTGAAGTCTAAAAAGTCTCTGGCCTTCCTTCCCAGGTCATGGGGAAGCAAGTTATATTACCTGATTTTGGAATAATGTGAGATAAGGAGGACAGAAGTAGGAGTTCTTGGCTAATATCCTATTTTTTTTTAGTGAATTATGATTCAAGGTTTTCCACTGAGAGCACTAGAGAAAGGAGAGGTATGGGAGGTTTGAACAGGGATGAAATAGTTTGAAGAAGTCATTGTGGTGAGTGAAAGTGAATTGATAAAGGATGTGCTAAGGATTACTTTGCCATAGCAAGGGCCCTGGTGAGATTATGTAACAAATTTGTAATGGCCAGCCACGGTTTCATGATTTTCTACAGCTTTGTTCAGTAGCACTGAAGTGCTGCTGTAGGAGCAAAAATGACAGATGGTGGAAGTAATCCAAAGCTGAGGTTTAATAGGGCAACATCTTTTGATAGGATAAAGGGGCAAGGGACTTGAGAGAAGAGGATAGTGTAGGATTGAAGTGATTTGCCAAGGGGTCAGGATTACTGACTATATCAAATGTAAGGGCCAGGCTTGATTTAATCCCTCCTTGTTAATTCAGGTTTGATGTTGGGATTGAATGAGGTACTCAAATGTTATTCAACACTTAACAAAAGGAGCTTTACATAGTCATAGTATAAGAAAAATATTTAATATGTATACTATAGCACTTAGCCTGGGTAGATGCTGTTATTCCTGCCCCCACCCCCAACATATGGATATGTACCTGGTTATCAGAGCAGGGTGACTCATGGGTGATCTGGGAGCATCCACTAAGTCTGAAGGCCTTGGTGGATCTTATAACACCAACACTTATGACATCAACTACTTTCTAGTTTTGCATAAAAGTTAGTTTCCATCACCTAGAGGCAGAGTTGTGAGTTGACCTTTAAACAAGGAAGACTTGAATTCAAACCTTGAATAGAAGAGATAATAGCAACATGAGTCTTGGCAAGTTATATAGTCCCTCAGTACTCTAGGAAGCTGCTTTAGAGTATAAGTTGGAAAGAAGGTATTGACTTATACTGGTAGAGGAAGCTCCTCATTGGGCACTCCTGAAACCAATGAAGTCAAAGGTATAATCCCTATCTCTATCTCTTAATAAAAGAAGAAAATTACAAATACTTGAAGGGTTGTAGAAAAGTGAGTACATTAATGAACTATTGGTGGCAGTATATATTGGTACAGATATACAGGAAAACAATTTGTAACCTTGCCTGAAAAGTCATTGACCAAGCAATAACACTTCTGGACATATACTCAAAAAAGATCAAAGAAAGAAGAAATGAGACTCTAAGTACACAATATTTATAGCAACTTTTTTTCTAGTACAAAAAAGTGGAGGTTAAGAAGGTGACCTCCTATTAAGATGGATAACCAAATTCTGGGATATGAATGAAAAAATATTCTGGTGCCATAAAAGATGATGAAATGGACAGTTTCAGAGGAAACTGAGAATACCTTTGTGAAATGATTCAAAGTTAAGTGACCAAAATTAGAACAATTTATACAGTGACAACATTATAAAGAAAAACAGTTTTGAAAACTTTAGAAATTTGATGAAATCAATGACAAGCTATGGACTTAACAATCAGAATGACATTAGAGAGGTAATATGAGACACTGTTTAGAATGCCCTCTCTCTTTGCAGATGGGATTTTTGTGGCTCAAAAAGTTGTGACTTGGCAAACATGAGAGATACTGGGTGCCAGAGATAGAATTTTAACTGGGTCCTTTGAAGATAAAGTACTCTATGCTGCCTGAGATATTCTAGATACTACCATTTGTGAATGTAGTTGTGTTAGTTGCATCATTACCTGGAACACTGCAAAGCCTTTTAAAAAAGATTCAGAGAGGATTCTGGGAAGATGGTGAAGTAGGTCAGAAAATTCCAAGAGTTTCCCCCAGAAAAGTGATAAAATAGCACCTCAGAGTGAACAATGTGTTGGTAAAAATAAGAAAAGGGGCACAACAGGGGTCCTCCTGGGACAATTGGAGATCTAAAGAAAAATCCCAGCACAACGTTTAGCCCCAGTGAAGAGTAAATGCTTGCAGGCTCCACTTAAACAACAAGCAGCAAGCCCTGGGGTTAGCTGGGAAGGGAGGCTGCCTTGCCCTCAGCTACAGGGACTTTTATCCCTGGGACAGTGAGGGGAGTTGGGCATCTGAGTTGGAGAAGATCCAGGGAACCTCTGTGGACAAGGAATGCCAGACCTAGTTGTACTGAGGAGAGTGGAGGGGGTCAAAAGGAACCAGTGCACATCTGGTGAGTGCAGAAGCAGTGGGGCGGAGATGCTGCTGGCTGTGGGCACTTATAGGAGGATGGAGGTTTGATTTTGGTTTCAGGCTAGAGGGGATAACTGAAGATATGAGGCTAGAGGCACCATCCTCCATATCCAAGGACCAGAGGTAATTACAAAAATTAAGCTATTACTACAAAAAATGCACAGGCAAAGGAGAAAGAATCCAACCATAGAACGTTACTATGGGAATAGAGAAAACCAGGATTCATCTTTAGAGGATGACAATGAAGCAATGAAACCCTCTTCTACCCCAAAGAGTAACATCAAATGCCCATCTGCTATAATGTTAATGGAAAAGGAAGATCTTCCCCATCCATTGATAGGCCTGTGTGACCTGCTTTGAGCTCTGGCCCAGCTCACAGCCGTAATACATCCTGAGTCACAAAGAGCCTATTGGGGGAGGAACTTGCTTAAAGGGGAGGCTCAATTGTAGGAAGGCTTTCACACTTTTTGGTACTAAGCTAATGAGGCTCTGAGTCATGAGGGTTGTGATGCCTTCTGACTCTGAGCCTATTAGGCAAAAGAGTATATATACTCTGATTTGAGGTTTTATTTTGGGGGATCAATTATGAGAAGGACCTTTTGATTTCCTGTTTGAGACTCTGAGTAGCTGTATGTTCAGACCCCTGACTGCTCAAATGTAAAGTTTCTCTTAATCCAGTTGTGTATGTAAAGTGTATAGCCATATTGCTTTGATTCAGGCAGTCAGATCCCCATCTGTTGGTCTTTGTGCTAATTTCTCTGCTTGTATTTTCTCTGTATTTTTCTCTGCTTGTATTTTCTCTGACATTCAGGTTGCTGACCTTTCCTCTGAACTAGTGAATGTGATTAAAAGTAGAATTGTTAACCCCTTTTTGAGCAGTCTTTCCTAGAAGAGCAGATCAAAGAACCTGTGCCAGTAGCCATCCTGGGTATGCTAGGGTGCTTTCTGTTACACCTGCCAAAAAGAGTTTATAGTACTTAAAAAAGACTTTAAAAATCAAATGAGAGAGACCGAGGAAAAACTAAAAAAAAAGAACAATCCAACAAAAACAAGAAGATTATAAAAAGAAAGTCAACCAATTAGAAAAGGAGATCTAGAATCTAAGGAAGAAAATGACACCTTGAAAATTAGAGTTGGCAAGGGGAAGCCAGTAAAGTTATAAGAGACCAAGAAATAATAAAACAAAATATAAAGAATGAAAAAAAATAAAAGAGAAAGTGAAATATCTTATAAGAAGAACAACTCATCTGGAGAACAGATAAAGAGAAAACTTTAGAAATAATTGGACTACCTGAAAATTATGATCAAAAGGAATCTTGGTACAATAAGAAATAATTAAGGAAAATTGTCCTCAAGCACTCTAGTGCTTCAAACAAAGGGGGAAAGTAGAAATATATATATATACACACACATATATATATACATTTATATATATATATATATATATATATATATATATATATATATATATATATATCTGCACTTAATTGTAGTCTTCAAGGGGGTGAAGAAAAGGTGGAGGCAAAAGAATAGAGTAAAAGTGCACAGCAGACAACCAAAAAAAAACTTGCAAGAAAGAAAAGAAAAGAAAAGATAGAAAACACTCAACATAATGTGCAATATTTATCATACTGCCTTTCTTGAAATGAAAATTTATTGCTATATATTTTTAATCCTCTCTTATATTCTGCTATGCACATGACATGCATTTTTCTCCTTTTCTTACTTTGTATTTAATTTTCAACATTTAAGTTTATGATGTTTATTTTTCTTTTCTCTATTGTGTATTTGAGTTCTGATGTTTGAGTCATGAAGAAAATAAAAAGATTCATAATTACTCAAAAAAGTTTGCCCTAGAGGCAAAGTCAAGATGGCAGAGTAAAGGCAGGGACTCAACTGAGCTCTACCAAATTCCCCTCCAAACAACTTTAAAATGAGTTTTGGAGTCCCAGAGTCAACAAAGCAGCAAGGTGTAACAATTTTTCCAGTCCAAAACAACTTCGAAGGTTGGCCAGAAATGTCTGCCTCACAGGAGTGAGAGTGGAGCACAGTGCAATACAGGCTGCATCCCTGCAAACCATCAGCAGGCCTTGGGGGCAGCAGCATGTATGGTGCAACAGCTTCTGGAGTTCTCATCCCACAGACTACAAGAGGGTTGGACAAAAGGTCAGAGGGTGATTAAAGGAGACACTTTCACTCAGTGAAAGATTCTATTGCATTGTCCAGTTGCAGTCCCAGGAAAAGGAGAAGCACTAGCACACTAGCATTTGCAGCCAAACATAAGGGGATCCTGGTCATAGTTCTAGGGTGGAAAAGAGTGCTTGTGGTCACTCACAGACCAGGTGACAGATCAGGAGAGCAGTGACTATACCTCTCTTTAGTTCATACTAGAATTGGCAAAATGGAAAAAGAGGTTCAAAATTCACTGAAAAAAGAACTTCTTAAAAAGAAGAATTGGCCAAATGGAAATGGAGGTCATACATTGTTGTCCATAATAAAAAAGAGAACTAAAATGAGATCACAATATCAGGGTCAATGTACAGTATATCCATCTGTGCTGGTCAAGTCAATACAAGCTAAGAAGGCTCTACCACAGATTGGGCACTGATAGTCCATATGAACATTTGGAGTGGAGATGTCTCTAAATTTGGACATACTCTATTTCTTTTGAGCTACTACAATTATGCTTTGCCCATAGAGCACAGCACCTTCTTTGATGTGGGCATGCCATACTGCGCTGTCTTATGTCAGGGTCTACCATATCTCATAATTGATTTCAAAGCTTTTCAGAAAGATCTTACAGTGTCCTTGTATTGCTTCTTTGGACTTCCATGTGAACACTTGCTTTTTGTGAATTCTCCATAAAATAGTCTTTTAGGCAAATATGTGTTTGGCATTGGAACAAAATGGCCAGCCCATCAGAGTTGTGTTCTTGGCAGTAGAGTTTGAATGCTTGGTAATTGAGCTTAAGAAAAGACATCAGAGTCCAGTACCTTATCTTGCCAGGCGATCTTCCGAATATTCTTGAAATAATTCAGATTGAAGTCATTCAGTTTCCTGACATGGGTCTGGTAGACTGTCCAGGTTTCACAGGTATGCAATGAGGTCAGCACAACAGTTCTACAGGCCTTCAGTTTAGTAGGCAGTCTAATACCCTCTTCTCTCATTCATTTTAATTTGGAGTCTCCCAAACACTGAGCTAGCCCTGGTTATGAGTGTGTCAATCTACATACCATGTTCACATCCCTAGAAAGTATACTGCCAAGGTAAATAAACTTGTCCACAACATTCAAAATTTTTCCATTTGCTGTAATCGATGGTTCCACATAAAGATGGTATGGTGCTGGCTGGTAGAGAATCTGTGTTTTCTTGTTGTTAATTGTCAGGCCAAAATTGGCATAAGGAGCAGAGAATCAATTGATACTCTTGTATCCCAGCCTCAGAAGCTGTACTGAGTGCACAATCATCTGCAAACAAAAAATCTAGACTAACTCTCCCTCCATCTTAGTCTTAGCTTATGAACTTTTCAAGTGAAATAATTTACTGTCAGTGTGGTAGCTGACCTTGATGCTGCTTTCATCTTTGTTGAAGGCATCTAACAATATTGCTGAAAATATAATGCTAAAAGAGCATGGGAGCAAGCACACAGCCCTATTTCACTGGTGACTGGGAAAGTGTAAGAGAATTGATCATTATCCAGAACCTGGGCAAGCATAGCATCATGAAACTGGTGTAAAGTACTGATGAACTAATCCAGACAACAAAATTTTACCATGGTCTTTCACAAGCCCTCATGACTGACATTAAAGGCCTTGGTTGGATTCACAGATGTTGTATAAAGCTCTGTCTTCCTCCTGACATTTCTAACCATTATTTGACCGTTTCTAAAACCACACTGGCTCTCAGGTAGGTGACAATATGCCAGTTGAAGGATTAGCCTTTTAGGAGCACTCAGGTGAGAATTTTGCCAGCAATAGCTAAAAGAGAGAACTCCCTGTGATTGTCGCAAGACAACCCATTCCTTTTTACTTGAAAGAGATCACAATGGAGGCATCCTTTAATTCCTAGGGGGATAATCTCCTCTTGCCATATAATCTGGAAGGTTTCAGTAACCTTCTGTATGAGTAGTAGACTGTCATCTTGTAAATCTCTGCTGGAATGATATCAGTATGGTACGAGGTGCTTTGCCACACAAGAAAAGCTTAGTAGTATTAAAAACCCCTTCTTCAATTGGAAGTTTGGCTAGAGAGGGATTGACTTTGACCTAAGGTATAGAGTCAATGGCTTCAGCATTAGTTGATGATGGTCTATTGAGAACACTATGAAAATCTCTCCAGGATCATGTCCTTATCAGTGATCAGTGTGGCTCATTCAGGACTCAATAATCAAGATGCACCATTGGTCTTTGGCCTATATATAGCATTGAGGGCATCATAGAAGTGCTTTAGATTGTTACTATTAGCATAAAACTGAATTTAATTTACCTTTTTATTGAGCCAAGAATCATGCATCTCTCTCAGCTTTGATTGCCCTTTACTTTTGATGGAATTAAACACTAATTTCTTAGAGATGGAAAAACTATCCTCCTGGTAAATTCTATGCAGTGCTTGTTTTTCGTTTAGCAGCTTTTGAATTTCCCCATCGTTTTAATCAAACTGATTCTGATGTTTGTGAGTGTTCTCAAATGAGTAAATGTGGTGCTGTATACCAAATCTCTGAAAGCTGCCCACGCCTTTTCTGATCCACTGTTGCCACCAGTGTGTTGGTTCAGCGTTCCCTCCTAGCAATCAACAAACTATTTACACACAGAGAAACACTTTAATCTGTGGATGTTGAGTCTTCTGATAGTCATCATTCCTTGGAACTGCTGCTTTTGTTGAATCAAATATTTAGTTTGGAGAGGATGAGTCTATGATCCAGCCCTCTGCTCCACACATTGCCTTCATCTTTCTCATATTCTGTCTGTCTCTTCTCCTTACAGTTAGATAGTCAATTAGAGTGCCAATGTTTGCTACAAGAGTGCATCCATGAAGTTTTATTGTGTTTTAGGTAGACAGAAGACAATGTTGGTGATGAGAAGGTCATGAGACCTTCTTCAGGTTTTTACTGTATCTGATTTCCTTCCTCCCAAGGACTCCATGCTATGTCTGATAGCCTGGGCCTATTCTGCCATTAAAGTCTCCCAGAAATACAAGCTTGTCTTCTTTTGGCACATTGATGATGAAGATCTCCAGGTCTTCATAACATTTTATTTTGACCTCATCAGGGTTTGTCAGGGTGGGAGCATATCCAGTGATGATGGTGGTGTGGCACATTCCTGCAAATGATAATCACATTGTTATAAGCCTATCATTCACACCTTTTGGAAGGCATACAAGTTTGTTGACTAGATTAGATTTGGCTGGGAATCCTTCACTAGCTTCATGGTGCTCTTCATCATAGTGGCCACTACAGAAAAACATGTATCCAGCTCCAGCTTCAGTAAGCTGTCCTTCATTTTCCAGTCTTGTTTCACTCAGGACTCCTATTTGGATGTGATACCTTCTGAGCTCTCTTGTAACAAGACCTGTTCAATTTTTAGGTCTACAGGATTTTGTATTGTCCAGAAGTGTGTAAACATCCCATAGACCATGTGAGTGTAATCATCTTCAAAAGAGTTTTTGTATATTCTTTGTGTTTTGACTGCAGGATGGAATCCCCACTTCTTACAGTAAGCAGGTCACAGTTTGGTGAGGCAGGCAATTTTTAGGGCACCTTTTCTAGCCCCTTCCTCATGCCAGGAGGTGAGCAGTGCAATACTTAAAAAGGCTGCTCAGACATCCAGGGGGCTGCCACATCCCACTGATGCTTTAGTCTAGTGAGAAGATGACCCTAAATGTGTGCAAGGTTGTGACTACAGATTCTAGTTCATCTGCACCTGCAGCTTCATCGTTAGACCAGTACCACAGGACTTTGAGGTAAGTAAAATAGAATAGTAAAAAAAATAAAGTAATGAAAATAGTAAAATATAGAATCATTACAGTGTATGGGTGATGTCTTTTTGTCTCATGTGATAATTTGGATTTAAGTGAGGCAGAGCAGCTTAAAGTAGTCAACCTGACTTTGTCATCCAGAGTCATTGGAGTCCAGTGTCAAGACAAAAATCAAGGTGACTGGCTATGGCTCAAGATGCAGTAGCTAACTTTGGTATCTTTCTTATATAACCAAGCTCTATATCTGTTCCACAGGGTCTGCTTCTTCCACCTTGATGGCCCATTGAAAGAAATTGTTCACATCTTTCTATTCTACTGGAGAAGTCTTCACATGCTTGGCGTAGAAAACACCCTCTCACCCCAACTCACCAATGGGTTTGAGACCTGTTGGCTACTGTGAGCCTGATTTAGGTTGTCTATCAAGACAGCTTTACCAGGGTGTGGCTACTGCACATGCTACAGTTTCTTGGAACCATAGGTGAGAGATGGATGACAGGCAGACACCAAAAGTGGATAAGCAGCTCTGAAAAGGGCTCAGAAACTCTATTCCCTGAATACCCTATGACCCCCAAATGAAATTATTCTCTGAAGAAATACTACCTTAAAAATTATAATGGACAAATGGAAGCTAACGACTCCATGAGACATTAAGAAACAGTAAAACAAAATCAAAAGAATAAAAAACAGAAGGAAATGTGAATTATCTTTTTGGAAAAGCAACTGACTTGGAAAAAAGACCCAAGTGAAATCATTTAAGAATTTTTGGGCCACCTGTAAGCCATGATCAAAAAAAAAGAGCCTAGACAGCATATTTCAAGAAATTATCAAGGAAAAGTGCCTTGATATCCTAGAACCATAAAGTAAAATAGAAATAAATGAATTCACTGATCACATCTTGAAAGAGATACCAAAAATGAAAACTCCCAGAAACGTTATAGCCAAATTCCAGAGCTCATGGATCAAGGAGAAAATATTGCAAGCAGCTAGAAAAAACAATTCAAATGTTGAGAAGTCGTAGTCAGGGTAACACAAGATTTATCTGCTTCTACATTAAAGAATCAGAAGGCTTAGAATGTTGTACTCTGGAGGGCAAAGATGCTAGGATTATAACTGAGAATCACTTCTACAGTAAAGCTGAATATAATCCCTCAGTGAAAATGGATATTTAATGATATTTAAGAATTCCTGATGAAAAAATCAAACCTGAATAGGAAGTAGAACACTTAAGAGAAGCATAAAAATGCAAACATGAAAAAGAAATCATAATGGGAACAATAAGCTTAAACTGTTTATATTTCTACACAGGAAAATAATACTTGTAACTCCTAAGAACTTTATCGTTATTAGTGTAGTTAGAAGAAATATACTTTGACAGAGGGCAAAGATGTGAGCTCACTATGATGGAACATATGAAAAATTAAGGGATGAGAAAGAGGCATGAACTAGGAGAAAAGGGGAGAGGTAAAATTCAGTAAATTATCTCATAAAAAAGGCATGAAAAGAACTTTTACGATTGAGCAGAAGACAGTGGTGGAGTGCCAGGCAATGCCAACCTTATTGTCATCATAATTGGCTTACAAAAGGAATAACATACATACTCAGGTGTAGAAATCTACCTTATACTAACAGGTAATGGGAGGCCAGAGAAAAGGGGGGCTGATTGTGGAAGGCAGCGTCCATAAGCAAAACAGACCGTTGAGGAGGGACAAGGTAATAGGAAGAGAGAAAAGGATTAACAAGGGGAAAATAGGATGGAGGGAAACCTAGAGTTAGTAATCATATCTTTGAATGTGAATGGGATGAACTCACCCACAAAGTGGAAGCAGATAGCTGAGTTGATCAAAAACCAGATTCCTACAATATGTTTACAAGAAGCACACTAGAAGCAGAAGGAAACACAGAGTAAAGGTAAGGGAATGGAACAAAATGTATTATGCTTCAGCTAACTTAAGTAAAAGAAGCAGGGGTAGCAATCTCAGGCCAAGAAAAAAGCAAAAATATATCTAATTAAAAATATATGCAGGGAAACAACATTTTGCTAAAAGGCAAAACAATTGCACTAGGACCTAGAAATTCCTTCAACCTTCTAGGTTGACTATCTGAGCAAAAATCTATGGTTCTTAAGTCACTCTCACTTCTTAACCCCATCTCCCAACCTTATTTCTAATTATTTTGAAGAAACAACTAGGTTAATACTCATTATGATGCCATTGATCACCCCCCAATTTCAAGAGATGATAAATACTAAACATATATGCACCAAATAGGCTAGCATACAATTTATTAAAGGAAAAGTTAAATGAACTACAAAAGGAGATAGACAGTAAAATTATACTAGTGTGGGACCTCAACTTTTGCCTCTCAGAACTAGATAAATCTAGCAAAAAAAAACCAAGAAAAAATTTAAGGAAATGAATAGAATTTTAGAAAACTTAGATGTGATAGATCTCTGGAAAAAATTGAATGGAAATAGAGTGGACTACCTTTTTTTCAGTTGTACATGGTACCTTCACAAAAAATGACCATGTATTAGATCATAAAAGCATCACAATCAAATGTAGAAAGGTAAAAATATTAAATGCATCCCTTTCAGATCATAATAAAATAAAAATTACATTCAATCACGGGCCAGGGAAACATAGATTAAAAATTAATTGAAAGCAAATAATCAAATTCTAAAGAATAAATGAGACAAAGAATAAACTATAGAAACAATCAATAATTTCACTAAAGACAATGACAACAATGAGAAAAAAATAACAAAATTGATGGGATGTAGCCAAGGCATTACTTAGGGTGAAAATTTATATCGCTAGACACTTACATCAATAAAATACAGAAATAGCAGAGCAGTGAATTGGACATGCAACTAAAACAACTAAAGAAAGAACAAATTAAAAATCCCCAATTATATATTAAATTGGAAATCATAAAAATCAAAGGAATGATTAATAAAATTGAAAGTAAGACAACCATTAAACTGACAAATAAAACAAGGGGCTGGTTTTTTGAAAACAAAAACAATTAAATAGATAAATCACTGGTTAATTTGATTTAAAAAAGAAAGAAAAGAATTCATTTTTCAGTATTAAAAATGAAAATGGTGAATTCGCTACCAATGAAGATGAAATTAAAGCAATTGTTAGGAGCTTTCCCCCAATTATATGCCAAGAAATCTAATAATCTAAGATGGATAGATGAATATGTACAAAAATTATAAATTGCCCAGATTAATAGAAGATGAAATAGAATACTTAAATAACCTTATCTTGGAAAGTGAAAATGAACAAGCCATCAATGAACTCCTTAAGAAAAAATCCCAGGACCACATTGATTCACAATGAATTCTACCAAACATTTAAAAAACAGTTCAATCAAGTGAAGGTTTTTTGAGATAGGGGAGATGTGGAACTTCATAGGAAATAAGTCAGTGGACAGCATAGAAATGATAATGGAACCCACGTAAACATGTGAGTGGATGAAGTCACTAAGAGAGAATGTAGAAAAAGAATAGAATATTCCAGGACATAGAGTTGCACTTTCCAAAGAGAGAGTACAAAATTTTTTCTATTTCATCCTTTTGGGGGCTCTTTCCTAGAGTTCAATTTTTAACGATATTGAATTTTTTCTTTCTTAGCGTTGACTCCTTATATTTTCTTAAACTTTTGGCTTTTGCATTTAAATTTTGATCGAGTATCAAGAATTTCTGAAATACATTTGTTTTCTGGAGTCTATTCCACAATTTTCTTTTTTCTATGGTTGCTTTATAGTATTAAGTTTTCTGCTGTGTACTATTTGATAGTTATATTATTTTCCAATGTATTTCCACAGGTTAAAAATAGGTTTCTGAAGCCATTTCTACTATAGTGGCATTTGAAACATATTTTTAGGAGTAGTCCTGGAAAGTTTTGTTTTTATTTCCTTGGTCTTTACCATGACAAAGACTAGAGTATATACTGTTGTGTGCAGATCCTAAAATATTTTTATGTGTTCTGCCAAATATTGTGGTTCATTCCTCATGCTTATAGCAGATAATAACATTTTTGCATTACTCTGTTTTGGCATAATTGATTGATTTATTAGTTTGCTCCACAGTCACAGAATTTGGTAGTGTCACAATTGGAATTTAACAAAGGGTGAACACTGAGGTAGATCTCTGAGCAAGATAATATTTATTAGGAAGAGCATGCCACCTGTCAATAAGTGGGTCATTGGATTGTCTCCATTTGTGCCAAAGACCCCAAGCTAGAAGACAGTTCCTCTTATATAGGTTTTGGGGTGTACAGAACAAAGAACAGAAGAGGGTAGATAACATCATGGAATCAAGGACAACACAATTGGTTACAAAGCTGAGGCACAGGGAGCATGATCAATTGGAATTCTGGTAATGGGGCTAGCAACAACCGCTTTCCTTCTCTCATGAGACTAATAAAAAGTTTGGGTACCAGGACATGATAACAGCCTAGATTTTTGGACAGCAAACCAGAGCATCCTTTCTTTCACATTGGTTAGCAAAATTCTTTGAGGCAAGAATAGGTCAGTGATTAGGAGGAGAGCTCGATTTCTAAAATTATCCATTATATGCCATCTGAATTCTGAAATAAATTAAGAGACAAAGAACCATGACTTAAGCAGTTAGAGGACAAAATCAATTACTTGTAAATTTGTTCTATATACCCCAAAAAGAAAATTATATAGGATCAATCTTAATCTTCTCAATAGTTTAAATGGACCTCAGTGACCACCTAGTCCAACCCATACATGGAAGGAATCCTAAATAAAACATATCCAAGTAATTGTTGTTCTGTCTCTGTTTGAAGACCTCCAAGGAGGGTCAACGAGTCACTTTCTAGAATAACCATTTTGGCTCTAATTGTCCAAAGGCTAATGGCTAAACACAGCTCCTTAACTTTCTGGATCCTAATTGTCCAACTTCTAAGGAAAATCTTTCTAAAACAAATCCAAATCTGTCTCTTTCAACTTTCCCATTTTTCTGTTTGTTCTGCCTTATGGAATGAGATAGAATAAGTTTAATCTCTCCTTCACATATCAGTCCTGCAAATATGTGGAGTTAGCTATTGTGTACCCAATTAAGTCTTCTCTTTACCAGGCTAAATATACCTGACTGTTTCAACTAACATTCATATGACATGGAATCAAGGCCCTTTGCCATGCAGATTGTCCTCCTTTGGATAATCTTTAGCTTTTCAGTGTCCTTAACCCATGAGTCTATGAATTGAACAGAATGATACAGGTGAGGCTTGATGGGGACACAATACACAGGGATTATTATTTTTCTATTCCTGGAAGCTATTGACTCTTTGAATGTAGTCCAAGATAATATATTGTTTGACCGTCACATAATATTGCTGGCTCATATTGACCCTTCATTTGTGGGGAAAATGATTTATTATTTATTATATATTTATGTGATTAAAGGTTGTCCACAACCATAGTATCTCCTGACTCCAGTAACTGTCTAGAGGTGGTTAAAAGATATTTGGGGCTTACCTAGGTCCTAGATTACCCCAAAGCATTTCTTATTTTGGATTACCACACCCAGGACTTGTAATGGGTCCACACGAGCTTGTATTTTGTGTTCCCTTGCATTTTGGCCAAGTTGCCTTCTCCAAAAATCCTATATAAATGTAAACCTTTTAGAGGTTCCCTGGATGGGAATTAGCCAGACCTCCTTTTGGGCTTATTCTTCTCTACCAAATGACCCAATAAATTTCTTTTTAAAATTATTTCAAATTTTGGGATTTATTCTCATGAGCAACAAAATGGTGTCAGTACTGAGATTCAACTGGTGGTCACCCAAAGAAACCTGAAGGCTCCCCAAGACCATGAAAACTGAGTAAATCTCTGTGATTCTAGTATTAAGCATGGGTGGGATTGACCAACATAGGACCACATCAAGTACAATGAGAACCTGGTAAGTCCCTTTGGGTTCAGATTGGACATGGTCTAGGACTCATCTTTGGGTGTCCAGAAAGTTAAGGGGCTGTGTTTAGCCTTTGCCCAGAGGGGAAAAAACACTTCTGATGCAGTTACAATTAGCCCAGGCTGCCCCGATCCCTAATTGCCCTAATGAATCATTCCCTTGGTTTACTCATTCAAGGGCTTGGTAAACAGCTGCTTAAAATTAAACAATTGGTTAAAATTAGGTGGAGGTCCTTTGGGAGAGTTTTTTCTCTTTATCTTTATCTTAATGTCCTCCTCAAACTATTCTGAGACATTTGGTCTGTGATTGACTGGTAGTTGTCCGGGCATTAGGTCTACACTCATTCACTGAGGAGGAACCTAGGTTAATAAGGAAACTTGTATTTGGCAGGCAGTAGGGTGGGCATCGAGGAGGTCTTCCACTTCAGAAGTTCTTTAGAGTGGACAAGGCCTTGTTTACCTTGGAGAATTTTGAAAGGGATCATCTTATCACTCATAAAAATGCTGTGAGACAGCACAGAAAGGAAGGTTAGAAGGGTGAAGAAGTCTCAATGAAAGTCTAAATGAAGTCTCAACCCACATGTGTATTAGGAGGGCAGAGTTTATCATTTCAAAGAGGATCATATATATGTCTGAAAGGTTTGGAACCGCCGGGTATAAGAAACTCTCAAAGTAGGAGGCAGAAGAATCAAAGCATATATTTAGGCTCCACAGTAACCAACCCGTGAACCAGCATCCTCATTTTGATACATTGATCAAAAGCTTCCAGGCCCAATAAGTACACCTTGCAAGAGTAACCAGGAGGCCACAGAGAAGCATGATGGTGTAAAGCAAAATCATATACGTTTCCCCTCTATGGTAAAAAGATTACCCACTGGCCTCAAGTCCTTGTTCAGCTTCCTCCCGTAGGTCAGCTCTGCTACTAGCAGCTCCTGCTTCAGCTTCGGCTGCTGCCTCTGGCTCTAACGGAAGCTGTTTTTAACCATCTGGCTTCTGCGGGGGGGTGGGGTGGGGGGGTGGGGGGGGTGTGTAAGGTACGGGGAAAGCACAGGTTCTTTCGATCTGCTTAAGCAAGGTGAAGGGGTTGACCGGGAAAGCACAGGTTCTTTCGATCAGCTTAAGCAAGGGAAGCAAGGTGAAGGGGCCGACAAGCTTATTCCAATCCAACATACAAACAGCATTCAGTTAGTTCAGGGGAAAAAGCCAAACTATTCAAGGGCACTTGTTGACTAAGTACTAAGGAGCCCATTTTTGGTTACCAACACAACATGCCTCCAATATTGAGCAAGGACTTACTTTTACTGATTTTTTCATTAGATGTTTAGTGAGAGGGAAAAAGGAAAAATGCAAGACTTTTTCTCTACCTTCACAACCCTACTCAAGTTTGAGACTGCAGAGAAAAAGACAGACAAGAAAAGAAAGAAAATTTTTTCCTTGTTTGTAGAGATTTATGACAAAATAGAGACTGAAAATTATAACTGAAATGTAGTATCTGTACAGTAAATTTCCAAATTATGGTATAAAGTTTTTTTTGTAACTGCTGAAACATATTTGTGGATTTCTTTTTTGGAGGTTTGCAGCTAGGTATAAGGTTTAGTGCAAATAGTATATGCCGCTTCTTCCTGGAGAGCTACAGATGTATTGTTCTAGTGGAAGATGATTTCATCTAATAGAGAGACTAAGTAGACCTGAAGGTAGTTTGAAATGATTCAACAGAATCTTATTGTTTAGGTAAACTAGTACCTACGTCACCTAAGTTGAAATACATTTTGTCGGGACATAAAACTAGGATACTAATTCATTGTTGGTGGAATTGTGAAGCAATCCAAAAATTTTGGAGAGCACTGGAATTATGCCAGAAGAGTTATTAAACTACCTATATACCTTTGACCAAGCAATACCATTACTTGATCTATTTCCAAAGATAATTAGGGAAAAAAGAAATGAACCTATATTTTCTAAAATGTCTCCAGCAGCTCTCTTTGTGGTGGCAAAGAACTGGAAATGGCTGAAGAAGTGCACTGAAGAAGTTGTGGTATATGATTGTGATGGAATATTATTATGCTATAAGAAATGATTAGCTGAATGATTTTAGAAAAAAAAACATGAAAAGACTCATGTGAAATAATAAAGAGGGAAATGAGCAGAACCAAGAGAACATTTTGTACAGTAACAGCAGTATTGTTTTAAGAATGACCTTGAATGAATAAGTTGTTTTGACTATTGTAAATACCTAAATTAACTATAAAGGACATATGAAGAAAGATACTCCCTGCATGCAGAGAAAGAACTGATAAATTCTGGGTGTCCCTGAAGTCTGAACACATAGGAAATCTCATTAACATCTCATTAAGTGTTTCACTGAAGACTCTGTATTGTTCAGGGACTTCCTTTTCTGGGGTATGCTAAAGGAGAAGGTGTACTCAATGAAAATCACAGATGCAACACACTTGGTTGAACACATAAAGAGTGAATGTACTAAAATTGACAGCAACGTGGAGTTATTGCATCGAGTTCATGTGAATCTTGCAAAGCACATCAACCTTCACATCACAAATGATGGAAGTCATATTGAAGATGTTATTTGTTAATATTCCAATCAAATAAAATGTTGTTGAAAATTTCATTCATTTCATTTCTTGAAAATATACATTTTTGCCTAAGTGTCCAGACTTTAGGAGCACCCTGTAGAAGAATGTATAGAATAACATATATATATATATATATGTATATATATATACACATATATACACACTATATATATATACACATATATACACACACATATATTTGTGACTGATGTTAGCTATCTCTGGGAGGGGGGAGGGAAAAAAAGAAATTTACGTGATAATTTTGTTGTATCTTTGAAAGGAACATCAAATTGTGCATGATAGATTTGTAGTTTCATGGGCAATTCTCTTTTTTGTTGTACTATGCTGTGGACATGCTTGTTTTATTCCACAAATTAAAAATAAAATTTAATAATAAAAAAGAAATAGACTATACAACTCCAGAAGAAAAATCTAGCAATAAATTGGTATTGTCTAAGGAAATCTGTAGAGGAGAAATTCAGTGGAATTTTAGAGTAGCATGTGATTGGGAAATGAGATGGATTTAAGAAAAGTAATGAAGGTAAAAAGAAACAAGAAATGAGAGTATATATTTAAAAAGGGTCAGTTTTGAAGTTTGTAGGTTTCAATAAAAATCTACTGATAGAAAAAAAAGTGAAAGAAGGTGTAAACAAGTAGGGAATGAGTGGAAAGTTAAAAAAAGTTGGAGTCTGTTTACGCTGACAGTGTGGAGAGAAGGCCTGAAATTCAAGGGTCTGGAGTTTTGAAAAGAGGTTTGAGAAGTTTTTAGATTCTATTGAGATAAGAAGGACATGAGAAACTTTTTGGAGAAATGCCTGTCAAAAATTACATACAGACAGTGTTCTATCAGGTTATAATGTATGCCAACTTGGAACCATAAAAATAAACTTGCAGCATGAAATTATTCAGATATAGCAAACTAAAAATCTGGCCTTGAAAGACCATTAGAAAGAAATGCCCCAATCCTTAAAGCCTCATGGACTCCAAAAAGAGAGGTATGGGAAGTGAGACTATTACCATGGGTCTTTGAAAGCAAGATAACTGAAAGCAGTGGTTTCTAAAATTTGAACTTATGGCCTGTGAGAAAATTGAAATTTTTGAATATTACCGTTTGTCATTTTAAATCCAGATTTGATTTGGTTGAAATTTGTCCTGAAACTAAATTATAATGTAGTCTTATTTACAGAGAGATGTGTTTTGCTATTAGGAAAACTAATCAGAACTTAATGGAAAATACATTTCATATTTGTCGTAAAGGTTATATGTCTGGAAATTGCACAGATCAGGAAAACCTGAAATCAGATCTGGTCTCAGATGCTTGCTAACTGTATGAACCTGGGCAAGTTACTTTACTGCTGTTTGCCTCAGTTTCCTCATATGTAAAATGGGACGACAGCACCCACCTCCTCAGGTTGTTTGTAAGGATGAAATGAGATAAAAAGTGTCAAATGCTTACTTAGCACAATGTCTGGCACATGGTAAATGCTATATGATGCTAGCTTTTATTGTATCAAATATATATTAAATGTATAATTATATTGTTTTTTGAATATGATTGGTATAGAATGCTAAGATAGTGATTCTCTATATAAGAGGATTCAGAAATGCATTCAAATGAATTGATATTACTTGACTGGAAAAATAGTTTTCTGTTATGTTTTTAAAATAATATTATTGTTTTTGTTATTGTTAGGCTTCTAATTTTCTTGTATTGTGTGTTTTGGGAAACCATTATATGAGATATGCTCTTAATTTGAAAAAAAGGACACCCAAGCTAGATACAATGGTATCATTTGAAAAGTAACTTCTCTTTTAATCTGGATGCTACTAGACTATGAATTGAGCTGTTAAAGAATATGGTCACAATGCTTAAAAACTGTTAAGTATTTAATTGGGTACACTTTGCTGTAAAATGGATAAAGTTTTTGGACTTTTTATGTGGGTAGAATCATAAGATCTTAGCTCTGCTGGCAGTATATTGCAAATTTCTAAAGTAATGAAGCTTAAGAAATTAGGGCCATTCCCAGGCAAAGTTTGGGGGACAAGCGTGAGTTTTAATTGATTTTTTTGGCCGTCACTTATGAAAATTATGAAATTTGTATCTGTTAATAAATAATATGCATTGAAGTTACATCTTTGAGCCAACTTAGTAACAATAGACTTTAGATTCAAAAATTTCATTTTTACCCTAGAGGTTAACATGCAATATGAGTATCTTTTTGTCTGGAGGATTATAGCATCTTTTTTCTGAGGTTTTTAAGTCAACTATCTATTGATCTATGATATGATCTATCAACTATTCACTGTATGCATGAAACTCCAGAATGTGATTATTCTTAATTTATAAATGAAAGGTAAATAAGTTATCCTTATGTGTGCTTATTATTAATGGTTATATCAAGATGAAAAAAATAACCTACCCTTAAGATGTGATTAGTGAAATTTTAATATCTCAGGTAATTCTTGGGAACATAATTTGATATTATTCTGAGCTTTTATTTCAGGTGTGATTTTCTGAAGTATCTTAAGCCAACAGTCCATCATTCAAGGGAAATGCCACATGCTTCTCAAAGGGAGTGCAGCTGGAGAACTGCTACAGGTCGACGTCTGTGCCTAGGAAAGTTGAGGGGATGATCTTGTGTAGGTAAAGGTATTGACTCAGTTTTCCATTGTGCCATTTCCTGTCTCAACAGGAAATTTTGCCAGCTGGCTAATTCTGAATCTGGCTTTGATATACTCCAGATAATGGGGGATTTTGCTACATGATTTATTTTTAACTATGACTCTTACCTGAAATCAAACAGAGCTAGGATCGTTTTTTTTTCACTGTTTTGGCTTGTGCCAGTTCAGTTTGTGCTATTGAAGAGACAGTCCTGCTATTGTAATATCTGCAACCTGGGGGCTTCTGGGAACCAATATGGTAGAGTAAGAAGTAAGTCAATCTCACTCTCCTTTATTGACCTCTGAAAGTCCAGAAAATATTACCCCAGGAAAACCCTGGGATAGCTAAGCCAGCAGAAAGATGGGGTGTACCAGTCTTACAGTTCGAGAAGCTTGGGGGATTAATGGGAAAGGTCACTCTCATTCTAGTGAAGGGGGAGCAGTACAGGACAGAAAGTGTCCCAGCAAGCCAGCAGCAAGCCCCACCTCAGCAAACCAGGGGGAGATCCTGAGCCCCATGGTGGTGGAGCAGGCAAGTGCCAACATTAGGATCCCCCAAGTTCCTTGGCACTGGAAGGAGAACCTGTAGACACCAGCTTGGAAAACCACCATGTGTACTGGTGGATAGGTATCCTCCAGCAGCCAAATCTCCCAGTGCTTCAGCACAACTCCAGGAAGTGCAACTTCAGGAAGCAGAGCTTCATGCTGGCAGGCATCCTCTAGCAGCCAAAGCTTCCAGTGCTTTAAAGAAGCCCAGGTGAACAGGCATCCTGCAGGGGCCAGACTCCCCACTCACACACTGAGAGCTTCAGTGTTGCTCACCCCAGCTTAGCACCAGGTAAGCTGTCAGACCCCTATAGCCTCCAGTTGCCAGCACCTGAGGCTCCAGCACACAAAGACAGGACCAGGTCCCAGGTTCCCAGCACAAGAAGCTTGGGTCAGCACTCCCTGTGCTCTAGCAGGAGAGCTCAACTTTAAAAGCCAGGAAATAAGCAAACACCATGAGCAAAAAGCTGAAATGGACGATGACTGTAGATTCTTACTATGGGGCTAGGGAAGATCAAGGCATAAATTCAGAAGAGAACAACATTGTCAATATACCCACATCTGAAACCTCCATGGGAAATATGAACTGGTCTCAAGCCCAAAAAGCCTTCTTGGAAGAGCTCAAGAACGATTTTAAAAGTCAAATAACAGAGGTAGAAGAAAAATTCAGAAAAGAAATGAGAGGTATGCAAGAGAGAGTCAATAGCTTAGGAAATAAAAAGACAAAAGTTGACTAGAAAAAAGTCCTTAAAAATACATTGACCAAATGGGAAAAAAGTACATTGAAGAAAATAAGTCCTTAAAAAATACAATTGGCCAAATGGGAAAAAGTACACTGAAATAATATCTGCAACCTTTCTTTTTCCTTTTACAGCAGATTTCTATAATGAGGGCAGGTGAATTGCTGAAGTTTTTGTTGTAATACTAAATCTATTAATTAATAGGTTAATAATAGGATATCTCTGAGTTACTATAACAGGATACAAGTTTGAAGGTCTTACAATTTTTAATCTATCATATTATTTTTTTTAAGGTTTGTAAAGTGCTTTATTTTTTTTTAATTTCTTTATTTATTTTTAGTTTACCACACATGGTTCTACATAGTTTTGAGTTCCAGATTTTCTCCCCTCCCTCCCCCCTCCCTCCCCCCTCCCTCCCCAAGATGGCATGGAATCTCATATAACTGTCATGTATAACTTCGCATTGAATTAATTTATGCACTAGTCAAGTCATGGAGAAGAATTTTGACCAATGGAATGAATCATGAGAAAGAAGAAACAGAACCAAAAAAAAAAAAACCAACCCAAAAAAACAAAAGAGAAGCAAAAAAAAGGCGATCATGTAGTGCACCTCGATCTGTATTCAAACTTCACAGTTCTTTCTCTGGATGAAGATAGCATTCTCCATCGTGAGTCCCCTGGAGTTGTCCTTGCCCCTTAGGTTGCTGAGAAGAGCGCAGTATGTCAGGGTTGGTCCTCACGGAATCCATATATCTGTGGCTGTGCACAACGTTCTCCTGGCTCTGCTCTGCTCACTCAGCATTATGTCGTGTAGGTTTTTCCAGGTTGTTATGAAGTCTGCATCATCCCCATTTCTTATGGCACAATAGTATTCCATCACCTTCATATACCATAGCTTGTTCAGCCATTCCCCAATTGATGGGCATCCCTTTGATTTCCAATTCTTGGCTACCACAAAAAGAGCTGCTATAAATATTTTTGTACATATGGGTCCTTTTCCCGCTTGTGTGATTTCTTTGGGATACAACCCTAGAAGTGGTATTGCTGGGTCAAAGGGTATGAACATTTCTATAGCCCTTTGGGCATAGTTCCAAACCTGCTCTCCAAAATGGCTGGATCAGCTCACAACTCCACCAGCAATGCAACAATGTTCCAATTTCCCCACATCCTTTCCAGCATTTATCATTTTCCTGTTTTGTTATTTTAGCCAATCTGACAGGAGAGATGTGGTATCTAAGAGTTGTTTTGATTTGCATTTCTCTAATCAGCAGCAATCCAGAGCATTTTTCCATATGCCTGTAGATAGCTGTAATTTCTTCCTCTGAAAACTGCCTGTTCATATCCTTTGACCATTTCTCAATTGGGGAATGGCTTGTATTCCTATATATTTGGCTCAGTTCCCTGTATATTTTAGAAATGAGGCCTTTATCAGAGATACTAGTTGCAAAGATTTTCTCCCAATTTTCTGCTTCCCTCCTAATTCTTGTTGCATTGGATTTTTTTGTACAAAAACATTTCAATTTGACATAATCAAAATTATCCATTTTGCATTTTGTAATGCTCTCTATCTCTTGTTGGGTCATGAATTCTTTTTAAGTCAACTCCATATCCTATAGAACTAGGTAAATGAATTCTTAGGCTTTTCATATATATTTGTGTATGCAATTAAGTCATTAAAGTACCTCATCCTTTCAGGATTATATGAAAAAAATATATATCCTCAAAAGTGGTGATAGGAAAAAGATATATAAGTTTTTAAATTTTAATGAAACAGTAAACTTAGCCTTGAGAAATAAGATTCAACTGTTTTCTCTAAGAACTAGGATCTGTGTGTATGCAACCATACAAATGTTTCCAATGGAGTATATAGACCTTGAACATGTTTTAGTAATAGGTTCTTAAAATTAGATTAAAGATTGCACATATAAAATCGCATTAATAAGTCTAAAGAAAATTTTAATTCATGATTTTTTCCTCTTTTGAAGTCTGTCTGATAATATTAAGAGACAGAAGGGGTCATTTTACAAGTCAAGCCTTCATGGAACTTTTTTAAAGTTTCCTCCTTTAGTGTGCTGATGGCACATCTCCAGGAAGCACAGCTTCAGGCTGACAGGCATCCTCTAGCAGCCAAACCTTCCAGTACTTTAAAGAAGCCCCAGGGAGCAGGCATCCTCCAGGGGCCAGAACTTTCCACCCTTTCTTATTTAGGCATAGGTTTCATTCCTCTGACAACTTTTTGGTTAATTGAAAATATTCTCTTTATATTAATCTCATCTTACCAAAACTTGATTTAAAGAATAGCAATGTAAACTGTTTGACATTCTTCAAGTAGAATACAAAGAAAAGTTGATATTCCTTGGCTTATTTGTCAGCTACCCTGCAAGTCATATCATCATTTCCCTGATGTCATGGTCCTCCTTGAGAATGAAGGACAAACACAACTTGTGAGTAGCCTTCTTCCCTTCCCCTCCCCTCCCCTGCCTGTTTCAACAGTCTGGCTAGCAGCTGTTGTGGAGAACAAGCACACTACCAGCACTCTGCAAAAGCCCAGGTTCTTTTAAGGGGTTAACAAGCTTACTTGAATCTGGCATACAAAATACCATTCACTTAGTTCAGGGGAAAAAGCCAGCACCCTGAACTTCACAGCAAAATACAAACAGATTACAAACATCGACAGACAGACCTTATCTGATTCAAATCCCAATACATAGTTACCAGAGTTTAACAGTCACAGCATCCGGGTTTGCGAGCTGGAGGGCTTTTAGCTACAGCTGCCAGGAGTCTCTACATCAGCATGCCACCAAGAGTGAGAGCCCTGAGCAAATGGCTCTGTCTTCCCTTTTTTATACGGTTTCAGACGTTATCAAACATCATCTGAATGACCAAAACTTAGCCTTCTATGATTGGCTCTGGAGTTAGCACCTCCCCTTAGTACCCTGGGAGCTTCACACCCACATAGGCTTAGCACCTAGTAATTAGGGGTTTGGGGCAAACTTAGGAGCAAAGATCTAATCAGGCCTCCCTTAGTTAGCCCCACCTGGGGCCCCACCAATTCACACCCACATAGGCTTAGCACCTAGTAAGACTCAATGAAATACACTGAATTAATTGAAGGAAACAAACGCAGGACTCTTCAAGGATCCCCAATACACTGCCCTCTCCTCTTCTCTCTTCTCCTGGTACATTTTGAAGGCCAAAAGCTGCCTCTTTACTTTGGGTTTACTGGCTAGATTTCTTTCTCAAAAACCAAGCCTTCAACCCACCTCACTCTGGAGCTCATAGATTGGATGATAGGTCCCTGCCCTCCTAGCACAGAGTGAATGTCAATACTAAAAAGTAACTGTTTCTCTTTTGACCAGGAACCCTGAGGGTCTTTCCCTCCCAGTCTGATTGTTTTTTTCAGTTTTGATTAAAGGGGCCATCCCTAGATTAACTTCTTACAGAGTTCACTGAATGGACATTACTTTACTCACAGTGGGAGCCTGAAAAGACCTTAGCCCGAAAGGGCCAGGGTCTCCCAATGCATCCTGGGCCATCTTCAGTTGTTCTGGTGAATATCAGGCCACTGGACCCACATGACTCTGGAAGAGAAAGTGAGGCTGGTGACCTTGCACAGCCCTCCCTCACTTAAATCCAAGTCACCTACAAGTCATGTCATCATTTTCCTGATGTCATGGCCCTCTTCGAGAATGAAGGACGAACACAACCTGTCAGATACCCTAGCTAACTGTATAAGTGAGTTTTTCCTTGACACTGAGTTTTCTTGGTTACCTTGGTAGTATGTAAATCTCCCCCTCTTAAATCAGTTCATTGTGAACTCTCTAAGTAGTTTAATCTATAACCTGACTTAGTTTGCCTATAGTCCGTTGAGGTTCATCTCCTTAAGGGATGTATGTGTTATGACTGCGTAACTAAATTGTTTCAACTCTTATGACATTAAAGGAAACAGAATTATGGGTTTTTCTGTGATACTCATGGCTACAGTTCACTTGTTTCTGAATGTAAGTTTAATTCCTCTAATTTACTAATACTAACTCGAACTGATCCCTCTGACTATGAGACCTTAGGAAAACTTTGTCACCAATCTGGCCCCTGCCCCTCCTTAAATGAATTACATCAAGCTTTAGATAAGATGGATAATGAGAAGGAAGCTTTCACTGATTCAGTTGTTTTAATGAACTCCCTTGATAGCTTAACCCAGCTTTTTTGCTTCTATAATTATGCTTTTGCTAACATGAGAGTGTTGGGCTTAGGAAAGCCCCAGAGGAGGAAAATTGTGGAGAAAATTATTTATTATGTTGCTCAGGAAAAATTATTATACTGTTTAAATCCAACCTTGTGTGATTAAAGGTTGTCCACACCCAGAATATTACCTAACTCCAATAACGCTCTTGGAATGCTAGAGGTGGCTACAAGGTATTTTGAGTTCCCTCAGGTCCTGGATCACCCTAAAATATTTCCTGTTTTGGATTACCACACCCAGGACTTGTCCACCAAAGGATGGGTCTACCCAAGCTTGTATTTTGGGTTTACTAGTGTTTTGGTCAAACTGCTCTCTCCACAATTCTTATATAATGCAAACCCCCCAGAATCTGGATAGGAGGGGGCCACACTTCCTTTTGGGCTTACTTTCCTCTACCAAACAACCTAATAGGTTTCTTTCTCAAAATATTCCAAATTTTTGGACTTGTTCTCATGAACAAACATAATCCAGTAAATATCCAAGATTTATTTTCAGAGATTCTATTTATTCACACCTCCGCCATCTTATATAAGCCTTCATTTAACTATAAAATTTTTCTTATTAGGTTCAGACCAGTGCTTTAGTCCATGGGTCAGCAAACCATCAAATCTAGCCTGCTAGTTATGAAAGGGCCTTACATTTTTAAATACAATAAAACTTTATTTAAAGGTGTAAAAACAATTCTTAGCTCATGGGTCATAAACACACACACACACACACACACACACACACACACACACACACAGATTTGGCCCAGAGGTTGTAGCTCTAGCCTATTAGGGTGCTTTGCATTCTGACTCTGTTACCTGCTGTTTTAGCTATCCCTTACAACTTTAATCATCTGCAAATATGATTAGTATGTAAACTATGTCTTTATCCAAGATATTGCTAAAAATGCTAAATGTCATAGTACCAAGCACAGATCCTTTAGGTATTACACTGGAGACATCATAACTGTGTTTGTAATTCCTCATCTGTAAAATGAACTGGAGAAGGAAAAGACAAACAATCTCCTACGTTTGCCAATAAAAAAACTCCAAATAGGGTCAAGGAGAGCTGGACATGACTGAAACAACTAAACAACAAAAATGAACAAAATTTTCTGCCATTAATATTAATACTGAAAATTACCCTTTGAGAATCTAACAAGTTTTGAACACCACTAATTGGATTATTGACTAAGTTGTATCTCTGCATCTTTTCCTCAACAATAACATAAATATTTTATCAAAGGTTTTCCTAAAACCTAGCTAAATGACATCCACAGCATTTCCCCCATCTATAAGTTTAGTAATCCTGTCAAAAAGTGACATAAAGGTTAGTCAAGAACAACTTGATCTTGATGAAGCCATGCTGGCTCTTATATTTATCACTTCCATATCTAGGTATTCACTGCCCTCTCTTTAATGTTACATTCATTCATATATATATATATATATACATATATATATATATATGTATGTGTGTGTGTGTGTGTATACACACACACACATAGACAGATAGGTAGATATATAGATATAGAGATAGAGATAGATATGGATACAGATGTCTATCTACATAGACATCTGTATCCATATCTATCTCTATCTCTATATCTATATATCTTTTCCAAAAATTATAGTAAACTTATTGGACTAGAACTTTCAGATTCTGGTGTTCCTTCTGGGCTTTTGAAAAGTGGAATAATGGGGGGGGGGAGCCAAGATGGTGGCTGGAAAGCAGGGACTTGCTTGAGCTCCCTGCCAGGTCCCTCAAAAACCTATAAAAATGGCTCTGAACAAATTCTAGCACTGCAGAACCCAGAAAATAGCAGAAGCAGGGATCCAGCCCAGGACAGCCTGGATGGTCCCTGGATAAGGTCTATCAGTGTGGGTGGCGGCAGGACCAACCAGACCAGGAGCCAGGAGGTACAGGCCCTAGTGCCCTGAATCAGTGAGCTGTGGCAGTTACCAGACTTCTCAACCCACACACACCAAAGACAACAGAGAAGATTAGTGGGAAAAGCTGCGACAGAGGGAAGGAATTCGCGGTTTGGCCACTCCCCTGGGGGCAGAGGAGGTGGAGCAGCTACAGAACTACAGCTGCAGTTACTTCTGGCCCCAGGCCCACCTGATGGGAGGAATTAAGTGGCGGATCAGAGCAGGAGTGCAGAGCCTGCTTAAGATATTCCTCAGGTCCGGGTTGGCAGTTCTTGAGGAAGGAGGAGTGCTGGTGTAGCAGAGCTGGCTGTATAGAAATAGCTCTGAAATCAGCAGTGCATCCCCTCAAGCTTGGAACAAAGTACTTTTTGCTCTACAAGCAGTCATACTCCAACGAAAAACTCAAGGGTCAAGTTAGTTGGCTGGGAACATGGCCAGGCAGCGAAAACACACTCAGATTCAGTCTCAGACTTTGGAATCTTTCTTTGGTGACAAAGAAGACCAAAACATACAGAGAGAAGAAGTTGACAAAGTCAAAGAGCCTACATCAAAAGCCTCCAAGAAAAACATGGACTGGTCTCAGGCCATGGAACAGCTCAAAAAGGATTTGGAAAAGCAAGTTAGAGAAGTAGAAGAAAAATTGGGATGAGAAATGAGAGGGATGCGAGAAAACCATGAAAAACAAATCAATGACTTGCTAAAGGAGACCCAAAAAAAAACACTGAAAAATACACTGAAGAAAACACCACCTTAAAAATAGACTAACTCAAGTGGCAAAAGAGCTCCAAAAAGCCAATGAGGAGAAGAATGCCTTGAAAGGCAGAATTAGCCAAATGGAAAAGGAAGTCCAAAAGACCACTGAAGAAAATACTACCTTAAAAATTAGATTGGAGCAAGTGGAAGCTAGTGACTTTATGAGAAATCAAGATATTATAAAACAGAACCAAAGGAATGAAAAAATGGAAGACAATGTGAAATATCTCATTGGAAAAACCACTGACCTGGAAAATAGATCCAGGAGAGATCATTTAAAAATTATTGGACTACCTGAAAGCCATGCTCAAAAAGAAGAGCCTAAACATCATCTTTCACGAAATTATGAAGGAGAACTGCCCTGATATTCTAGAGCCAGAGGGTAAAATAGAAATCAAAAGAATCCACAGATCGCCTTCTCAAAAAGATCCCCAAAAGAAAACTCCTAGGAATATTGTCGCCAAATTCCAGAGCTCCCAGGTCAAGGAGAAAATCCTGCAAGCAGCCAGAAAGAAACAATTTGAGTATTGTGGAAACACAATCAGAATAACACAGGATCTAGCAGCTTCCACATTAAGAGATCGAAGGGCTTGGAATATGATATTCTGGAGGTCAATGGAGCTAGGATTAAAACCAAGAATCACCTACCCAGCAAAAGTGAGTATCATGCTCCAAGGCAAAATATGGATTTTCAATAAAATAGAGGACTTTCAAGCTTTCTCAATGAAAAGACCAGAGCTGAATAGAAAATTTGACTTTCAAACACAGGAATCAAGAGAATGAAAAGGTAAACAAGAAAGAGAAATCATAAGGGACTTTCTAAAGTTGAACTGTTTTGTTTACATTCCTACACAGAAAGATAATGTGTGTGATTCATGAGACCTCAGTATCATAGTAGCTGAAGGGAACATGGATATATATGTGTGTATGTATATATATACGTATGTGTGTGTCTACATATGTATATATGTAGATGTGTATATATATATATATATATATGCATATATATATATATATATAGACAGAGGGCACAGGGTGAGTTGAATATGAAGGGATGATATCTAAAAAAATAAAACAAAATTAAGGGATAAGAGAGGAGTATATTGGGAGAGGGAGAAAGGGAGAGGTAGAACGGGGTAAATTGTCTCACATAAAAGTGGCAAGAAAAGGCGGTTCTGTGGGAAGGGAGCAAGGGGCAGGTGAGGAGGAATGAATGAGTCTTGCTCTCATTGGATTTGACCTGAGGGGGGAGTGCCATGCACACTCAGTTGGGTGTCTTGCCCCACAGGAAAGGAGGTAGAAGATAAAAGGGGGGGGGAATGATAGAAGGGAGGGCAGACCAGGGGAGGAGGTAATCAAAAACAAACACTTTCAAAAAGGGACAGGGTCAAGGGAGAAAATTCAATGGAGGGGGATAGGTTGGGAAGGAGCAAAACATAGTTAATCTTTCACAACATGGTTATTGTGGAGGGGTTTTACATGGTGATGAGCATGTGGCCTATGTTGAATTGCTTGCCTTCTTGGGGAGGGTGGGTGGGGAGGGAAGAGGGGAGAGAATTTGGAGCTCAGGTTTTTAAAAACAGACATTCAAAAACAAAAAAAAAGTTTTTGCATGCAACTAGGAAATAAGATACACAGGCAAGTGGGTGTAGGAATTGTCTTGCCCTACAAGAGAAAAAGGGAAAGGGGGATGGGAGGGGAGTGGGGTGACAGATGGGAGGACTGACTGGGGAACAGGGCAACCAGAATATATGCCATCTTGGAGTGGGCGGGAGGGTAGAAATGGGGAGAAAATTTGTAATTCAAACTCTTGTGAAAATCAATGCTGAAAACCAAATATATTAAATAAATTTTAAAAAAGTCATCACAAAGAAAAGTGGAATAACAATTGACCTCTAATCTTGTAGTACCTATACCATTTTCATCCTTCCATGTTTTTCTTTTTCTTGATGAGATTACCAATGACTCAAGAGTATCTCCTTTTAAATTAGTATTTATTAAAAATGTTTTATTATAAGCTTGCTCATTATCAAATGCAAATACTTTATTGTCAAGTTTAGACTAGAAATGATTGAGTGTTGGTTAAGAATCATATCTAATCACTGGAATCAATATTTATAGATCAAAATTAGATTTTATTGTATAGGCCTCTTTGGTCAAAGTTTTATGAATTTAATTTCTCTATTTCTGTGGACTAAAGACTGACCATAAAGACTCAGATCAGCAGGTTTTTTGCTGACCATGGTAGGAAGGACAGGGAATAGGAGGAACCTGTTCATAAGATGTTTTGCCTGGCATTGAACCACTCTGGTGACAGGTGGCACCTACCATGGGACTTTCCAGAGGTTGTTAGTTTTTTTGTTTTTCTTCAAACCATGGTTTTGGAAACCCCAACTCTGAGTTAAGTGAAATCTAAGAACACCCTTTAACTTTGTGTTAGATCAATTATAGTCTTAGTTTGGTTTTCATCACTGGATTATTTTTGGTAAACATACCAGAACTGTAACCAACGTATAAAAGAGTTGCTCTGACTGTCAGATGCTTCTTTGACTACTGGGGAGTCTTGGGTCCTTTTTTTTTTTTGAAGGGAGGGGAGGCAAGGCAATTGGAGTTAAGTGACTTGCTAAGGTCACATAGCTGTCAGGTGTCTGAGGCTGGATTTGTACTCAGGCACTCCTGACTTCAGGGCCAGTGCTCTATTACTATGCCACCTAGCTGCCCCTCTCGAATCCTTTTTATTGAAATTGTAAGTCTTGCTAATAAATTGATTGTGCTTTAGTTTAGTTGAGTTGATTTTGCGTCATTTTATCACAAATTTTATTACAACACCATATATAAAGCATCATATATGCAACTTTTAAAAGAAGTATAAATCAATTTTAACATGATAATACCAGCAACCTACTTTTTACCTACTTCTATATTTGGTTTTCATTCTGTTTAATTTGTATATTTTTCATAATTCTTTGGTAATCTTTTTTCTTCTTATTTCTTATTTTTTTATATTACCATCAATTTTTTTTGCATCAATATCCCTGTTACAATGGCTCAGCAATTGTGTCTCTCAGTTTTTTCAGTATCTGATGATATAGTTCATCTAGTTGAGATCTTTCCTGGACCTCCAGAGTTTTAGTGTCTTTCCTTTATCACCTTTCATTTTCCCTTTTTAAAAGAATATGTACCTTGTATGTATAATTTTTGCATGTTGTCTTCTCCACTGGAATGTGAGCTCATTAAAGGCAGGGAATATATTTTTTTCTTCCTTTAAATCCCCAGTGCTCATCACAATACTAAGTGTTTAATAAATGTTTTTTAACTGACTAACTGAATAAGGTCACCTAAGTGTCCTCTTGGGCAGCTCAGTGTCATAGTGAATAGAGGGTCTGGAGTCAGGAAGACTCATCTTACTGAGTTCAAATCTGGCTTCTAACACTTATTGACTATGACTCTAAGAAAGTTACTTAATCCTGTTTGCCTCAGTTTCCTCATCTATAAAATGAACTTGAGAAGGAAATGGCAAACTACTTCAATATCTTTGCAAGAAAACACAACATGGGGTCACAAAAAGATGGAAACAACTTTAAAATGACTGAACAACAAAAAAAGGTGTTCTCTTAGTATTTCCTTATTTATCTGGGGTATTAGTTTCCTGTCAGTAACATTTATTCTGTCATTTGAAAATTGAAATAATTGTTCTACCTTCTTTTGTTGTCAGTTTTTATCTTCCCATTCATCTCAAGAAAAGCTTTTGTCCTTTGTTTCATATTCTTTTTTTCTCATTATACCTTCAAGAACACTCATTTTATATGCCCTCAAGGTTATTCTTAAGATTTTGCAAGCTAGGCTTCAGCAATATGCGATCTAAGAATTACTAGAAGAGCCGACTGTTTTTCAGAGGCGGAAGAGCTAGAGACTGAGTCTCCAACATTCACTGAATTATGGAAATACCAAGAGAGTTCCAGAAAAATATCTATTTCTGATTCATTGACTATACTAAAATGTTTGACTGTGTGGATCACAACAAAATGTAGCAAGTCTTCAGAGAGATGGGAGTCCCAGATCATCTTACTTGTGTTCTGATGAACCAGTATGTAGGCCAAGAAGTAATCGTTACAACCAAACATGAACTGACTGATTGTTTTAATACTGGGAAAGGAGTACAAGATAGTGTATTGTTACCTTATTTATTTGACTTATATGTGAAGTACATCATGTGAAATGCAAAAGACAGAATTAAGGTTGCTGGGAGAAATATCAACAATCTCATATATGCAGACAAAAGCATTCTGATGGCAAAAACTGAAGAAGAATTAAGAAGGCTTTTAATGAGTGAGAAAGAGGAGAGTGCAAAAGCTGGCTTCAAAAAAGGAACCCTACTATCTTGGCAACTGGTTCCATCACTTCTTGGCAAATGGAGGGAGAAGAAAGGAAGCAGTGTTAGATTTGGACTCAAAGATCACTGCAAATGGTGACTGAAGCCATAAAACTAGAAGACTTGCACCTTGGAAGGAAAGTTATGGCAAATCAGGACAGCATAGTAAAAAGCAGAGGCATCACCTTGCCAACAAAAGTCTGTATGCATGACTGTAAAGTTGGATTATAAGGAAAGCTGAGTGCCACAGAATGAATACTTTTGATTTGTGTGCTAGAGAAGATTTTTGAAAGTCCCTTGGACACCAAGGACATCAAATCATTCAATACTTAAAGAAATTAATTCAGACTACTCACTGGAAGGTCAAATACTGGAGTTGAATACTAAAGACTTTGTTCATATAATGAGAATATAAGACTCTGGAAAAAACCTCAATTTTGGGAAAGATTGAAGGCAAAAGGAAAAGGAGATGGTGGAGGATGAGATGGATATGTAGTGTCATAGAAGCAATGAACAGGAGCTTGGACAGATTTTTGAAGATAGTAGAGGATAAAAGGGGCTGACATGCTATGGGGCCATGGGGTCATGAGAAGTTGCATATGACTTAATGTCTGAACAACAACAAAACAAAGACCACCACATTTTTTGATGCCTTTAGCTTCAAAAACCCGTCTGATCTCATTCTAAGCTTTGTCATTGTTTTTGTTACATATATAGCATTTTATCTTTCTTCAATTATGTGCTAAAAATAATTTTTCAACATTTAAAAAAATTTTGTGTTCTGAATTCTATCCTTTCTTCCCTTCCTTTCCTTTCCCCTCCTTTATGTAGTAAGCAAGCAGATATACGTCATACATGTACAATCATGTTAAACATTTCCATATTAGTAATTTTGTACAAGGACACTCAAATTTAAAAAAAATTAAGAAAACTGAAAAACAGCATGCTTCAGTCTGTATTCAGACAATATCATTTCTTTCTCTGGAGGTAGCTTTCTCTGGAGGTGGGTAGCATGTTTCATCATAAGTCCTTTGGAATTTTCTTGGATCATTATATTGCTAAGAATAGATAAATCATTCATAATTCTTCACTGTAGAATATTGCTGTTATTTTGTACAGTATCTCCTTGTTTTCTCATTTCAGTGTATCCATTCATATCAGTCTTTCTGGATTCTTCTGAAATTATCTTGTCATTTCTTATAGCCCAATAATATACCATCATAATCATATGCCACAGCTTGTTCAGCCATTGTCTATTCCCTTAATTTCCAATTTCTAGCCACCACAACAAGAACTACTATAAATATTTTTGTATAAATAGGTTCCCCCACCCTCTCCACTTTTAAAAATATCTTTGGGATACAAACCCAACAGTAGTATTTATGTGTCAAAGGGTATACAGTTTTATAGCCCTTTGAGCATAGTTCCAAATGTTGGGTCAATTTGCAATTGCACCAACAGTGCATTAGCATCCAAGTTTTCCCACATCCCCTCCAACATTTATCATTTTCCCTATTTTGTCATAGTAGCCAATCTGATAGTTACGAGGCAGTACGTCAGAATTGTTTTAATTTGCATTTCTGTAATCAATAGTGATTTAGAACTTTTTTCATATGATGACAAACAGCTTTGATTTCTTTGTCTGAAAACTGTCTGTTCATACTCTTTCACCATTTGTCAATTGGAAAATGATTTATGTTCTTACAAACTTGAGTGTTCTCTATATATTTGAGAAATGAGGCCTTTATCAGAGACATTTGTTGTAAAAATGTTTCCCTGATTTCTGCTTTCCTTCTAATCTTGGTTGCATTGATTTTGTTTGTGCAAAACCTTTTTAATTTACTATAATCCAGGGCTTCTTAAACTTTTTCCACTTGTCACCACTTTTTGCCTGAGAAATTTTTAAGTGACCCTGGGTATATAGGAATATAAAGTAGGCATACAAATCAAACATTTAGTGATAATATATCATAAAGAAATTTATTTTAAAATGATCCTTCGGTATACATATAATTTTACTATTTATTAAAAATGAAAGTAAACTTACATACTAATGAGACAGATATGCTTCTTTATTTTTATTAAAAAAAAGATTCCAAAGTCTCAGTCTGAATCTGAGTCCTTTTTTGCTGCCTGTTCATGTTCCTAGCCAACTACTTGGCCCTTGAGCTTTTTTCAGGGTATGACTGCTTGAAGAGTAGAGAGTGCTTTGTCCCAAGCTTTAGGGGCTGTGCTGCTGTTTTCAGAGCTACTTCTACACAGCAAACTCTGCCAGACCAGTGCTTCTCCTCCCTCAAGAACTGCCAACTCGAACTGTGACTCAGATCTAAGCAGGCTCTGCACTCCCACTCTGATCCTCTGCTTAATTCCTCCCAAAGGGTGGGCCTGGGGCTGGAAGCAACCACAGCTGGAGCTCTGGAAGCAGCCCCAGAGCTGCACCACTTCTGTACCCCCTGGGCTAGGGCCAACTGCGCACTCCTTTTACTCAGATCTAGAAGTTTTTCCACTTCTCTGTTGTCTTTGGTGTTTGTGGGTTGAGAAGTCTGGTAACTGCCACAGCTCAATGATTCAGGGCTCTGTGGCCTGTTCTGCCTGGCTCCCAGTCTGGTTGGTCCTGGCATGGCCCACGCTGGGCTGTGTTCTGCTCCGCTTCCAGCTCCCTGTGTCCTTCCCAGACACCATCCAGGCTTTCCTGGGCTGGAGCCCTGCTTCCTTCTGCTATTTCATGGGTTCTGCAGCTCTAGAATTTGTTCATAGCCATATTTTACAGGTATTTGGAGGGACCTGGGGGAGAGCTTAAGAGTTAATCAATATTTTATTTTTATAATTGTCAATGCTGAGACCACCACATTGCATAAATATGTAGTACAAAATGGCAGAAGTATGTTCAGGGCCATTTCAGAAATTGTTGGAAATTCTGTCCTAATACCAAGCCAAAATTCATTTGATGATTTTGTACGTTCAATAAAAACATTGAAATTCATAACATACAATAGTCTCCAATCTGATCCCAGGTGTTCCTGGCAATGTTTGTTGGTGTTGTGTGGTATGATCGTGTCTGCAGCATAAAGTATGCATGTTATGTGCTCAGAACTAAGGCTGCAGTGAAGTTGTATGATGGCACATGGGCAAGTGTTGCCAGAAACACCTCAGATTCATTACACATTTGATTTTGAATTAATTTTTGGTTGTTGGCACATTCAGAAAACTTTTATTGTTGCCAAATTTTTTGGGATCCCCACATTCACTTATGTGACCCCATATGGGGGTGTGACCCACAGTTTAAAAAGCTCTGATATAATCCAAATTACATATTTTACATTTTGTAAGGCTCTCTATCTTTTCTTTGGTCATAAATTCCTCCCTTCTCCATAAATCTGACAAGTATACTATTTCATGCTGTCCTAATTTGTTTGTGTTGTCATCTTTTCTGTGTAAATCATGTACCAATTTTGACCTTATCACAGTATTCAGTTTGAGAGATTAGTCTATACCTACTTTCTGCTATACTGTCTTCCAGCTTTCCCTGCTGTTTTCACCAATGGGCCTTTCTGTAGTGTTGTTGTGGAAAGAGAGGCTCTTTGCTGCCTGGCACTGGGGGAGTGATTTTGTTGTTGGCTGGTCCCAGTGTCATGGTCTCATTGCTGGCAGGCTCAGGGATGGGGCCCTACTACTGGTCAGTAATGGGGGCAAGGCCTTACTGGTGGCCTGTGCTGGGGATGGGGCTGCTGGGGTTGGGCATTGTTGTACTACACAGACCACAGGCATGCCTCAGGAAGCTTAGGGCCTTGTTATAGGCCCCCTTCTGTGAGCCTTGCTTGTGCTGTTCTTGGAACTTACTCCTCTTCCATTCCAGTGAGACAGACCTTTTCTGCTGAGCTGGTAAGCAGATTCCCCAATCCTAAATCACTTCTGAGTTGGTTTCCAAGTTGTTTGGAAGGGAATTTGGGAGGGCTCCAGCAAGTTCCTGCTTCATTTCACCATCTTGGCACTGGAAGTCTAGGATTGATCTTCTTAAAATGCGAATCTGACTGCATCACTTTCCAGTGATAAAGAATTCCAGTGGCTCCCTATTGAGAGAAATTAATGTTAACTGTTATATTAATGAGTAATAACTAATTTGTGATCCATCCTTTTCCTTTTATTTCTCTTAAAACCCAATTCCTGAACAGGTCAGTCAACTTTTGAAAGGCAGAGCTTAGTGAGATTGCTCTTAGCCCCCAAGGCACATGTTCATTAACTAGGTTGGGCAAGATCACACCCAACTAACTTTTATTAAGAGTATAAGTAGAATCCAGTCTGGATGAGTCTTTGCCTGGGGGAGGAACCCACAGTCATTGATCTGCTCCATAACAGTTTAAGGAAAACCAGTTCCTGAAGGAGAAAACTAACCAGAGAGGTCCTAATGGAAAGGGCTTTCCCTGCTCAGATGCCTGGAGGCTACTGACTCTTGTGATCAAGCCATATTCTCAGCAGAAGCAGCTGAAAACTTTTAACCTTCTTCCTTACTAAATGTCTACCAATCAGGGTTGATTTTCATTTGTCTTCAGAGTTCCTTTTCAGAAGAGATTTAAAGTGATTCTGAGCTTCCCTTTGGGACTTTGATTACCAAGAGAAACCAAGGACCTTCAACTTATTGATTGACAGCTAGCCTAATTAAGAAATTATTTATTAATTACCCAGAAAGTATCTCTCAGGGTTTCATTTGTCACACTATTACCTCCAGAATCTGTTTAGCTTTCAAAGTCTTTCATAACCTGACACTACTTTTCTAGTCTTCTTAAAACTTATGCTCCCATACTTAGTGATTCAGTGACAGTGACCTTGTTGTTTCTTAAACTAAATACTCTATCTCTGGAATCCAAGTGTTTTCAGTGGCTGTTGCTAGTGTTTAGAACTCTCTTGCTTCTCATCTCTCCTAGCTTCTTTGGCTTTCTTCATTTTAGCTAAAATTTCACCTTCACAAGAAACCTTTCCTAGTCTTCCCCAATTTTAGTGCCTTCTATCTGAGATTATCCCCAATCTCTCACACATAGACATGCACATGCATGCACACACACACACACACACACACGCATTGTATACAGTTTATATTACATACTGTATATATCATATTGGTGCAACTAGATCATGCAAGCGGATAGAGTGCTGGGCCTGGAGTCAGGAAGACTCATCTTCCTGAATTCAAATCAAGCCCTAGATATTTACTAGCTGAGCAAGTCACTTAACCTTGTTTGCTTTTGTTTCCTCATCTGTAAAATGAGCTGGAGAAGGAGAGAGATCCAGCGGATGTCATATCTGTGACATATGATGGTTCTGTGCTAAGATTTGAGATATCTTCTAAATTCTATATTTTTCTTTTTTCTGTGCTAAAGGCCTGAAGTTTATTCCAATGACAAAATCACTTGTTCTCCATCTTTTTATCATCACCCAAACACTGTCATGTGTGCTTTCCTCTTCTGTTCCTCAATTTATTCATATAGTATGCCTTCACAATTTATAAGTGTATACTCCCTTAACATTTTACTTATCCTGTTTCTTTTGAATAAGGTAAACCCTCCAAGAAGTAATTCAATCATGGGTTTGGTAGGTTTGGTCACATCAAATTTCAGAGAAACATGTAATGTCAAATATGTCTCTTCTTTTACATTAGGATCTCATCATTTCCTAAACACGATAGATATTTGAGGCTGTGTTTTTTTTTTACCACTGGCTTATTTCTTGTGTAGCAGGTTGTTAAAGAGAATGTGACTGCTATGTGCAGCTAGATTAGATAGGATCATACTCAATTGTATGTTATCCCTCCTCAGCCAGATACTTGACTCATTCTCATGTATTTAATTTTAAGTTTCAGGTCTCTGTAGTGATCTAGAGTTATGTTATCATGATTTGTTGCTCACGAATCCATTTTCAATGTTTTTTACATTAGGTAATTGATTAGTTTGGGCTTCTATATCAGTTCATTAGATGCTTGTTATACACATAGAAAAATCTCCTTTCCCAATAGAAATTACTCTTATTTTTCTGTATTTTATTTAAATATTTTAAAATTATTGAATACATATCCACATATAATTTATTATCAAATAGAATTGATAATTAATAGAAAGACATATATGACTCTTTAAAAATTTTGTTTATGACCAGTGTCACAGTCTGAGTCACCTCAAACCTTTGTGGTACTAGTAGAAAATTACTCTTAACTTCCCTGATAACACTGTTTCAAATTATTGAATTCACTCTAGAATTCACTTACAGTCTCTTAAAGCATCTTCTTCATATTCTTCCTCAGGATTTGTCTTTCTTTTTTGTTCTCTTTTCAATAATTCGGGAAATGGTCATTCCAAAATACATTCTACTTTCCAGCTTCTTGCAGAAACTTCATATAATTCACTTCACAAAGTTTTTATTTTTAATAGAAGGTAACACCATATTTAAAATAGATCCAATAGGAAAGAATTTTCTCCTTAAATCATTCCTGTCTACTTTATAGATTCTTATGGATCATTTATAAAACAGAAATCTCTGATTCCGTAGGTCACAGTGTTTCATATTAAGCAATTTTCTCAACTATTTTTAACCTGCCTTACAATCTGCTTTTTCTTAACATTTTTATTCTGCATCTATGTTATTAAAGAGATAGTGAGAATTTCAATAATCTTTTTAGAAGATGCTATTTTCAAACAGGGGTTGCACTTGCATTTATTTCTTGTGAAACTTTGGTTGTCTCAACTACTCTGTTGCTTCCTTTAATTGTGTCTATCCATAAATAATCTTCTCTCACTTCTCCTTTTAAATTTAAAGTATTTGTTTAGATTTGCAAGACACTCAGAAATACATTCTTAGCAGATTTTCTTAGTTTAATTCTGTCTCCAACCAAGACTCCGTTATTCTTATGTTTTAAGTTATAGTCTACAAGTCTAAATTCTGTCCTTAGATAGTGCCTTCTTAGTCAGCTGTTCATTTCCTGGGTTAATTTTTCTCTTCTGTCTCTTGTCTTTAGTGAGCAAAGGGAAGAAATTATACCCTGTGGCTCTTTGGTTTTCAGTTTCTTATATAAGACTTCATAATTGTGGATAACAGTTATTAGTTTCCTTTTTAGTTAGATTTCGATCATCAATCTCAAAAATGCTTTCCGAAATTCCATTCTATTTAGGCCCACTTAGTCTTCAAAATTATTTGAGATATTGGCATTATTTTTGCCATTCATTTCTTCAGTTTCCATTTTTGGAATTTCTGTTATGGGTAGATTTTTTCAGGGTATTAAGGTTTTTCCGCTTCAGATTTAAATAAATCCTCCATTTTTACTTCTTATTTCATATATTTGTTCTACTTTGATCTGTTATGTTATTGGGGACTTGGAGCTATAGATATCATTCACAAAAAATGAAGTCTTTGAAAGTTTTAACTCATGAGGCACATTTCCAATTTTGTTCTTGTGAAGAGATTGTGGGTGAGATACTGGAAAGAAATACAAGTGCTCAAAGGTCACTAGTCAGACAATTTATCATTCACAGACACACAAGTATATGGCTTCTTAGTCCTTGAGTTTCATAGGCTGTAACCAGAATGGCCTTTGTTTTCTTTGAGTGACTCAATTTATCTCAGTGAGCTTTACTAGGTGCTAATCCCCAGACCCAAACCCCATTAGGTGTTAATGTAATCCATGTGGATGTGAACCTCCCAGGGTCCTAAGGGGAGGGGCCAACTCAAGAACCAATCACCAGAGCCTGAGCTCTGGCGATTCAGATGATGTTTAATGTCTGAAGCCCTATAAGAAGGGAGGACAGAGTCATTGGTGTGGGGCTCTGGAGATGGTGTTGATGAGGAGACTCCGGGCAGCTGCAGCTAAGGAGCCCTCCAGCTTGTAAACCCGGATGTTGAGACTCTGTTGAACTCTGGTAACTATGTGTTGGGACTGAATCAGACAAAGTCTGTTGATGTCTGTAATTTGTTTGCATTTTGTTTTGAAGTTCAGGGTGCTGAGTTTTTTCCCCTGAACTAACTGAATGATATTTGAATTAAAAGTAAGCTTGTCAACCCCTTCACCTTGCTTTCCTTAATTAAGCAGATCGAAAGAACCTGTGCTGTTGGCAGCTTTCTGGGTGCTGGCTGTGGGTGAATCTTATACCCCCACAGAAGCTGCCAGCCAGGTTATTGACACATAGGCAAGCACTGACCCAGCAACATGGGTGCATGGTAAAATGAGTACCCTGATCATTGCCTAGGCCTCTGGGTCTCCACATTAATTTCTAATTTTTATTGCTGGGCAGATTCACAGACATTTAATGTGAGGGGTATCCAAGAAGCAGGCAATCAGTAGGGCGCATGGACTATGGACCCTTCCCTCCTCCCCACTTTGATCACAAGGGTTTGTGATTAGGAAAGTTTGCTAACTTTACATACATGGATTAGATGAAGTTTTAAAAAATTGATTATGATCAAGAAACTTATATTCCTTGTTTAAATTAATCTGAATAAACCATTTATTGGATACACAGGAACTTCCTGATATAGAAGTGGGTCAATCCATGGTAATACTTGGCAGCTAGGGCAATAAACTGATATTTTGACTCCCCTATCATATTCGTGGAATCTCCAATTGTTGGTTCCAGCATACTTTTCTATTGGGAATGTCAATATCTTTTACTTTCTCATTGTGGAAACCAAAAGAAAATTCTATTTAAGGGTCCCAGGGGTTAGGTGGTACACTCAGCAGGATGCTAGGTAGGCTGTTTTAGTGATAACCTTACTGTGTGTATGTAGACTTTTTCTTATTCACTCTTACATTCACAGTAGTGGAGCTGACAGTAATAGCAAAAGAGTTATCAGGACCAAATAAGTAGGTGTCATGGTAATGAGTAAGCCATAAAAATTAGGCTTTCAGGACTTCAGCTGTTATCTGCAGGATCAGTAAGCAAGAGAGTCTCAGAGTTGGCTAGAAGTACAGTGGATGTATTAGTTCCTCCTTTTCCTTCCCCTTCACAACTCCTTGATATTGTGTGTTCAACACCCCACTAAATGATAATGTCTTTCTTTTTGTAACCCATACCCTATTTTCTGAACCTGCTGTAACGATATTTTTGGGCATTCATTTTTCATCCTCAGGATGTCTAATATCAAACTTCACCCAATTTTAATCACGGGAGTTCCAAATAGGTAGAGGAGGGAATCAAATTGAGGCCCCCTCTGACCTTGCTAGAGAAAACTACACGCCGTATGGAAACAGGAAAAGGGAGGGTAAAGTGTGACCTGTGAAAATTGTCTCTTTTCCCTGTGAAGGTAGAAACAGGAGCTAATTCCCAGGGTGGAGGAATGGGAAGATGGACTGTGAAGTTGTTATATTCCCCTTTCTAACCTCCTACCACTATGAGGAAGGTGGAGAAAAGAAACCATATGCTATTTGGGCTTTGCTTGGGGAGAAAAAAGAGTTAGTTGTTAGTCCAGTATCATCACTATCAAAGGCAGTCAAAATCCCTCCTGGACATGCCAATCCTCTTATTTTTGTGTTCCTTTTAAATAACTTCTGAAAAAAAATCCTCCCAATTAATGATAGCTTCTTGCATGCTTTTCCCAGCTGGGTAGAGAAGGAGCAAAGTCAGTGTAGTACAGTATCTGAGCATGTTAACCGTCCCTGAGGGAATATAACCACTTAGCAGGGACTGATTGCATAAAATCTGCTTAAGTCAGATACATAGTGTACATGGATCCCCATAGGAAATAGGTGAAGTCTGACCATCCCCCATCAATTTGAGTTGTGGCCATGGTACTTGAAAGGAAGAGATATGTTGACAATCCTCCTGATAAAGTCATGAACTCTGGAATAACCAAGGGGACATTGAGTTCTCTTCCCCTCTCCCCAACTAAGAGGGAGTAGTAGCTATTCATCTAGTTGTTCTCCATATCTTTGCAAATACCTCTGTCTTATGCTCTCTAAATCTCTTTCACTGTTATGTTGCCTACTTGCAGTCATTCCTGATTGGAGGGTACATCTTAACTGCTCCATAGCAGGGAGTAGTATCCATGGGTGCAAGGAGGGTACTCTCTTTCTTTGGATTAGTTTTGATTTTGGCTGAATGCTGAGACTGAGATATTCTGAGGTCTAAGTGACCAATTTTCCTGACCAGTGAGCTCCTCATAGCACTTCATCAAGAGCTCTATTACGTCTTTCAATGTGAATTTTTTCCAACTCTTGTGGATTCCCACTTCCTTCTTGTTCTAGACAGGCATTTCTCAAGTGGTATCCTACTTCTGACACTGATGGACGGTGAGGAGATTGTGGGTGAGATAGTGAAAAGGAGCACAAACAATGAAAGAATTACAAGTTAAGCAGTTTATTACTCATAGACATATAAGCATGTAACTCCCCAGTTCTTAGGACCTATAGTTGACATGACCACAATGTAAGTGAATGGTAGGTTGCCCAGACCTCTGGATCTCTGTTCTTATATCTGATTCTTGTTGTTGGGTAAAGTCACAGGGACTGAGTGGGGGGGGGGGAACTTGAGAGGTAGTCAATCAGTGAGTGGCATAGACTACAGTCCCCCTTGTCAATCACACAGGCATTGTGATTAGGAAAGTTTATTTACATTGCATACATTGGTTAGAGGAAGTAGAAGAGCTGATTATAATTAGGAGACATTGCATTTCTTGTGTGTGTGTGTGTGTATGTGTGTGTGTGTATGTGTGTGTGCGTGTGTACATGTGTGTGTATGTGTGTGTGTGTGTGTATGTTCAAAGGGTTCAATTCAGGCAATGACAAGGCAGTATGGGGGAGAGAGAGGAGGGAAAGATGTGAGTTCCTCTTAGCCCTGGACTAGGCCTGAGATGCTTTGGGCTGTCAGACCTTATGCCCATCGAGGAGGAGTATATTTTCTCCACTGGGGCCTGGATAGAAGGAAGGGGGCAGTCTCAGCCAGTGAATTGTACACTGAGGCAGCCAGGATTGTGGAAGAGCTGAGCCATTTCACATGTCTGCCTTGGCAGGACACAGTGAGCTCAATTGCGTCTCTCTCACTGACGGGCACAGCCTGTAAGATTTCAACACTCTCAATGCCCTGGGCAATGTCAAAGGTGAGAGAAAAGGAACCAAATCTATATAGGAGGCAGTCCAGAAGGGTCTGGTGCCTCACCAGTGCCAGGACAGCTGTGCCAGAAGAGGGGAGGGCTGATAATCCTGTTGTTCCAGTGAGGCTGGTAGCTTCTGGTCTTAAAGAAGGGATTGTGGGTACCTCTGAGGTGTCCTCTGCAGGCACAGCAGGGCTGCTGCCTGGGTGTACCATGACCCTATCAGCGGTGTCTGCAGACTCCACAGTTTGCCCTACTCCTGTTGTGTTCCCAGTTATGTCTGCAACTGAAATACCCTCATCTGTGTTATTGGTTGGTTCTACAGTTGGCATTTCCCCAGCAGTGGTGCCTGGGAACCCTTCAGTTTACACCTCTCCAACTGTGGTCCCAGGGACCTGTACAGTTTGTATTTCTTTAGTAGTGGTTCCAGGAGCCACTGCAGTTAGTATCTTTGTGCCTGTGGTACTAGGGACCTCTGAAGTTACTATCCCTCCAGCTGTGGTGCCTAAAGACTGTTTGCTTGGGGGAACAGTACCTGGAGCAGGAGAGGGTCTGCAGGAGGCTAGGGGAATGGCAGCCTCCAAAACCACCTGAGTAGTGACTGGGTCTGGCCCCTGGTAAGTGTGAGTGACAATGGGTACCAGGGGAGATTAGGGTCCTGCTGCCATCTCCAAAATTCCAAGTGTAGGACAGGTCAGCCTGGGACAGATAGCTGCTAGGATCATGGAGCTGGAGGTTGAAGATCAAGGGTTGGTTCCTCAGAAAGTCCCTCTTTCCCCTTCGAGGGCCTGAAGCTGTGACATACGCACAGAGAAGGGAGTCTGGTCAATGAGGGTGAAGGCAGACAAGCCTTTGGCAATGGGCACATAACTCTGACGTCTTTGGTGATGATAAACTATCTCCATGGTGTGGGGTCCTGTGGCTACTCCAAGTGTCTCAGTGCTCCATTTGGATGCTGGTCCTCCCAAAACTTGCCTATGTTTCCCCCAAGTCTTCCAGACATAGATGAAGTTCCTATGAGGTATGGGCAGGGTTGCCCATCAGGGAAGACACTGGCAACATCAGAACCTTGAGGATAAACAGGTTGTCCACCCCATACTTGGCTCCCTTTCCAGCCATCAGGGCCCTGAATTTGTCTCCTTTCATTCTGGATACAGCTTTGAGTCCCACACATCAGCTTGGGGCTGATTCCTGACACCCTTCCAGTCTGGTTCACTTGGTTCCATTGATCCAGAGATTCTACTATTAGGCACATTTATCACAGAGGTCACTGATTAGATGTTTATGAGTTGAAAGGAGGAGGCAGGGGTTCGTTGGGTGTTGAGATTCCATTGGTTGCTACAGACCCGACATTGTATTTCTTATCTAAATTAAGTTGACTGAATTAGTTATTAGGTACATAGGAACTTCACAGTTTATAAGTGAGTCAAATTGTGGTACACATGATAGCTGGGGTCTAGAAATAGGCCAATCCACATAGTTTTGGCGTACAATAACATCCTCTCTCACTTCTGGTTTGCTTAATTTGGTGGTTAGTCCCATTTGCACTGAAGAATTTTCAGCAACTAAAGTATTGATATTTCTCATTTGTTCTGATATATTTTGCCTTCTTATGGTAGAAAGATATGAAATAATGTCACTTTCTCTTCTATTCTTCATGCCAAACTGATTATAATAATAGTTCCAAGTAGGTTTAGTCAGCAAACCTTTGCCATTTTATTTGATTCTTAGGTTTATAGACCCAAAGACAGCACACTGGCTTAGGTATTAATCAATAATATTGCCACATTCCAACTGGCCAACATTTCGGGGCTCCTGATGAGCCTTTATGGCTACCATAGTGGCTTTCTCTTTGTCATTGTGCTGTTGTCCTCTTATAACATGGATGATAGGAGTTTGAGAGAGTTATAATTATTATTATTGTTAATAATATCATATAGCTTTATAAAACTTCACAGTTTTACAAAGATCTTTCCTTTTAACAACACCATTTATTGGTATTTTTCAAATGTTTTAGAGATTTGAGGCTCACTTTTCCAGGGTCCCCCAACCAGAGTACCAACTGGAAATTGAACTAGCCAGCTTTTCTGAATTTAAGTCCATTATTCATGTTCTTTTTTTAGTAAACAGAGTTACCTTTCACCTTAAACAATATTTTCTATTTCTACCGGGCTTTGAAAATTCTCTGCTTCTTACTTCTCTCTATTGACCTCAAGACACATAGTATTCCTTAATGAAGATGGCAGAGATGGATGAAGAAGGTGAGTGTGGAATGGCGGGATTAAAATATCTGACACAAAGTTCCACAAAATCTCATTATCTGCTATGACTCCCCAAAGTGCTTAACAGTTGTCTTTCAGTAATCATACCAAGCAGGAGAAAATGAATTATTTTGGGGCATTTTACATGTAATTTCCATGTTTTGCAAGTTCTCCTGGATTCACCAAATTTAAAAATTTCAGGTATTTATTGCCCTTTTCCCTTCCTCCCTCCCCTCCTTCTTCCCTTTGTAGAATATACCTCCATCCAAGAATAAAATTTTAATGTTGTGATGTACCAAGCAGATTCTAACTAATTGCAGATATGTGTTTTATGGTGGTCTATTTATTTAAAGACTTTTAATTCAAATACTATTATTTTAAAAATGGAAAAAAAATCTATCACATCCTATTTCCTTATTTTAAAGGCATTTGAGCTTGTATTAGAAGTAATCCAAGTCCAAGATATTTCCACAAATCAATCATTCAGCACTGCTCCATTAAACATCTGAGAAATTCTAATGTTAATGGGAGATATGACATTTTCCAAAGCAGAAATTCTTGACATCTGTTCTTTAAAATTGCATTGTAGCTACTTTAAGTACAATGGCAATGAAAAACAAAACAGATGACAACATGCCACTGATATATTAAAAGAGTATGGATTTGCCATGAGGAAATTTTTTTGATAAATCACAAAGAAAATCACCATTCTTGGCAATACAATGCCATTTTCCAAAAATAGGAGAATTAAGAATGATGCCTGTCTTTATTTTTTGGGGTGTGTGTGAATGTTTTTTACCACCTTATAGTATTCTATTTTTCCGCAATTATTTGTAAAGATAATTTTAAGCATTCACTTTTATAAGATTTTGAGTTCCAAATTGTTCTCCCTTCCATCTATCCCTCCCAGCTCCCCAAAACAGCAAGCAATCCACTCTTGGTGATACATGTACAATCACATTAATCACATTTCCACATTAGTCATGTTGTGAAAGAAGACTCAGAACAGAAGGGAAAAACCACAAGAAAGAAAAAACAAAAAAAGTGAAAATATTATGCTTCAATTTGCATTCAGACTCCATGAATCTTTCTCAGAATGTGGATAGCATTTTCCATTATGAATCTTTTGGAACTGTCTTGAGTCATTGTATTGATGAGGAAAGCTTATCATAGTTGATCATGACACAATGCTGCTATTACTGTGTACAATGTTCTCCTAGTTCTACTCACTTCACTAAGCCTCAGTTCATGTCTTTCTAGGTTTTTCTGAAATAGTATTTCATTATATTCACAATAGTATTCCATTATATTAATTTACCACAACTTGTTCAGCCATTATCCAATTGATGGGCATCCTGTCAGTTTCTAATTATTTTCCACCACAAAAAAAGCTGCTATAAATATTTTTGTACATGTTTGTACTTTTCCTTTGTTTTAAATGATCTCTTTGGGATACAGACCTAGTAATCGTATTGCTGGATCAAAGGGTATATACAGTTTTGTTGCCCTTTGGGCATAGTTCCAAATTGCTCACCAGAATGGTTGCATCACTTCACAAGGCATTAGTGTTCCAATTTTCACACATCTTCTCCAACATTTATCATTTTCTTTTTCTGTCATATTAGACAATCAGATTGGTGTGATGTGATACCTCAGAGTTGTTTAATTTGCATTTCTCTAATCAATAGTGATTTAGAGCAATTTTCCTATGACTAGAAATACCTTTAACTTCTTCATCTGAAAATTGCCTGTTCATGTCTTTTGAACATTTATCAATTGGGGAATGACTTATGTTCTTATAAATTTGACTCAGGTCTCTATATTTTTAAGAAATGAGGCCTTTATCAGAAACACTGGCTGTCAAAATTGTTCCCAGGTTTCTGCTTTCCTTCTAATCTTGATTACAGTAGCTTTATGCAAAAACTTTTCAATTTAATGTAATCAAGATTACCCATCTTTTATTTCATAATGTTCTCTATCTCTTGGTTGGTCATAAATTCTTCCTTTTTCCATAGATTTAACAAGTAAGCTATTCCTTGCTCTCTTAATTTGTTTATGATATCACCCTTTATGTCTAAATCATGTACCCATTTCAAACTTATCTTGGCATAGGGTGTGAAATGTTGGTCTCTGACTAGTTTCTGTCACACTACGTTCTTGTTCTCCTACAGTTTTTGTCAGATAATGAGATCATGTCCCAGAAGCTGGATTCTTTGGGTTTATCAAACAGCAAATTACTATAGTTATTTGCTACTGTGTCTGTTTACTACACCTGTTCTACTGATCCACCACTCTATTTCTTAGCAGTACCAAATAGTTTTGAATCCTCTCTCATGTTCTGCTGTGCACATGACAAATGTTTTTTTCTTTTCTTATTTTGTATTTAAGTTTAAAATTTTAAAAATTACAAAAAAAGATGCAAGGTGAGTAGAACTGGAAGCCAGGCTCATCAGCAAGGAGCTGAGATTTGTTCCCTCACATGTCCTTGTGCCTTTTACCTTCTACCACTACTGCTGCTGCTAAATCATGTCATTTCCTCTCTTGCTCTCTCAGACCAGTTCCACAGTCTTATGATTTATTGTTGTACAGTTCTCCCAATCTGAACTGACTAAATGATGCAGTTGCTTTATATCACTGACAGATTATTTTTGATAGAAAAACATTTTGCCTAAAAAACAATCCACTTCTACCCCCACTGCTTGAACCAATATTTTACTAATTTGAAAGAAATATTTTCGTCATATGTTTTGTCTTATGACTGCATGTTTTCCTATCCAGCCCACTTATGTGTTGTGATTTTTAAGTTGTTATATAAATATTTATGTAGTCAGAAAATAAAGGAAAACTTAAATTCTGTGATGTTTCCTCTAAAGTAGGAAGAAGTAGTTGCCAGTTTCTTGGAGAAACATGTTTAAAATGCACCCTTTTGTCACAAAAGTACCTTTATTGTGTTCTGCATCTTTAGCTCCTTATTCAATTAAGTGGAGTCAGTAAGTATGGAAGTTCAGTTGGAAGTAAAAATTCATCTTTTATAATACTGAGTTTTCAACTTTGAATCCATGGAGCAATGCTGCAGATTTTTACAATTCTTTAGTCTGCTTGTCAATGACAAGGGCAATTTTCAAAATTCTATAGAAAGCAAAATGATAATGGAGTACATTTATTATGGATAGTAATTTATTGTTATAAAGAAAGTGGTTTACAGATATATGTTATGGCAAGACAACTATCTGGCAGAGCAAAGGTACTTAGAATTTTGTGGGACCACCAACTTTATTGAAGCTATTCAGAAATAAAAGAGACATGTCAAGCCTTAGAGAAATAGCTGATCCAGTTACATAAAATGATCCAGGAATCCTGAATATGTGCAAGCTGGGATCAATATACAACATAACATCGTAAGATATCATATCTAGAGCTATGAAGGGGACCACAGAGGCTACTAGCACAAACTCCTCACGTTAAAGTTATGGAAACTAGGGACAAGACTTTATTTTTTAGTTTTAATTTAAAAAACCTAGATCCTGTCTTACATGAAGAAGTGATTATTCTTCTTGCCCAGGCTAATACATACAAAAATGATCATATCCATCCACACTCTCTCGTTAATCTTCAGTCTCTGTCTACTGGCTGCTTTCCCTGCTGCCTACAAATATGCCCATGTCCTTCCAAACTTCAAAACACCCTCACTTGATCCATCTATCCATACTAGCTATCGCCTCTTACCTCTTTTTCCTTTCATGGCTAGTATCCTTAAGAGGCTGCCTCTGATGGTCTCCACTCTTCTCAACTCTATGTTCAGATTTCCAACCTGAAGCTGTTCTCTTTAAAGTTCTCAGTGAGCTCTTAATTGCCAAATATAACGGCCCTTTTCAATCCTCATCCTTCTAGACTTCTCTCTTGCCTTCGATACTGTCAAGCACTCAATACTCTCTTTCATCTAGTTTCCATGAAATCCCATTTCTATCCTGTTTCTCCTTTTACCTGTCTAGTTGCTTTATCTCAATTTCCTTGCTGCATCTTCATCCAGTATTCCCCAAGGCTCTATCTTGTATCCTCTTCATTCTCTATACAATTTTGATTGCTAATCTCATTGGCTCTCATGGTTTCAGTGATCATGTCTGTACTGGTGATTCTCAGATCTACTCATCTAATGATCTATTAAACATCATAAACTTCATGTCTCAGAGACATCCTAAACTCAGCATGTCCCAAACCAAACTCATTATTCTCCCCTGTCAAACTCTCCCCACTTTTGAACTTCTTTATTATTTTTGAGGGTACCCCTACTCCTTCCAGTCATCCAGGCTCATGACCTACATGTCATCCTTGACTCTTCAATCCCTCTTACTCACCCTGATTCAATCTGTTACCAAGTCCTGTAAATATTTACTTTTGTAACATCTCCATCTTTCCAGTTTTTTTATACTTTATTGCCTTCCTCCCCACAATGACTCCATGTTTAAGCGACACTGGCGTCCTCTCTGTTCCTCAAATAAGATAACTTTCAACTCTGCATTTTCGCTGGAATTTTCTTTTTCTTCATCTTGCTTGAAATCCTTCAGCTTCCTTTGGACCCCAGCTAAAATCCTACCATCTGTAAGAAGCCTTTCCTAACATTCCTTAATGTAAATTCCTTCCCTCTATTAATTATTTCCAATTTAACCTATGTGTACATAGTTGTTGGCATGTTGCGTCTCCCACTAGACTGTGAACTCTTGGAGAGCTGGTACTATCTTTTGCCTTTCTTTTGCATCCCCAGCACCTTGTACAGTGTTTGGCACATAGCAGGCTCTTAATAAATATTTGATGGCAACTTAGATGTTTTGTATTTATTTATTTGTACAGATATCGTCTAAATCTTCTTTCTACCTCATCCTCCTATCTATCCCCCCTCCTCCCACCAGTAGACTATATGTTCTTTTAGGACACAGAATGTTTCATTTTTGTCTTTGTATCTTCACACTGCCTAAAGTAACAGTAGTTACCTAAAATAATAGGCATACCTGCCTTTTAAAAATCCCTTTAAATTTTCATTAAAAGCTGATTCTAAGTATTTCTTTATACTGTTGGATCTGCCCTCTTTGTTGTTTCAAAGACTAAAAGACACAGTAATAGAAAGTGGCAAGAAATTGACATAGAGCTCTTATTTCCCTTCCCCTCTTGCCCTCAATGACCATTAGTTTCGCTCGGAGTTATGTTATTCAACTTACAAACATTTAACATTATAGAAGGAAGGAGGTTTCAAGAATTATTCAATTCCAGCTGCTATGCCAATTGGGCTCTATTTATTCAACAACAGCATTAAGAATTAAAAATTTCACCATTATTTCTATGTGAATAGACTTGGCAAATAACAAATATAAGACATAAAGCCCGAATGTTTCTTGTTTATGAGTAATGTAATATTCACAGACTAAACTCATTATTAACCAGTGCCTTAATAGGTATTCTGGAATCTATCAATGCTCTAATAGCAGTAGTCTTAGAAACTTCACATCTGTCCCAGGATTAATTACTCCATAAAGTGTTATCATTTCCCCATATCTCGTTGGCAATAGAGAAGCTGCTAGGATGATTAATGGCCCTGAATGACATACAAAGGAATAAATGTGAATGTTGCCCAGAGGATTAAGAAATTGCCTTCTGTCTCATATAAGAGTAAGTTGAAAGACCTTAGTGGTATAACATTTATATCTTCAAGGCTCTAGGCAGTATTTGGAAGAAGTATATGAAAACAAAATATGGAAAACATGAAGTTCAGATGGTTTTCCCTGAAGGCGTTTTAACAGGATGTGGTGGTGTTGGTATTGGTGTTTGTTGGTGTTGGTGGTGAAATACAATCTTTCAATACAGTTTGAAACAAGTTGGTTGTAATATATATGTTGTAGTGATTCTTGGTGCCATCAATTAGACTAGTTAGCTAAGAAAAAATACCTCTTATATAACTATAACGGATTCTGCCATCTCCTCCACATTTTCCTGAAGCATGTCAGGGGGAAAAGGGTTCAGTTTTCACAGAATGAAGAAAAAACTTGTGAAAGGATTTGAATGTCCTTTTATTAGGACAACTCATTACAATGAAAACTGAGGAATACTACTTCAAAGGTGAAGAATAGATAGGTAGTTAAGTTAAGTAAACGTTTAGGCAAGGTGTTAGGTGGTAATTTTAACGAATGTGAATAACTAGGACTTAATCTATTGATTTTGTCCCTAATCATCACCCAGAAGTGTCCATCATTCCCTTTATTAAAGCCTCCAAACTATTTTCAACTCATGATGAATTGATATTATCCTTACCTTACTTATTCTAGGTTTAAGATATGGGGAAACCTGATCTTCTTAACATCCATTCATTATTAGGGCTTTATGAAATTCATGTGCTTTCACTTCCTTGAGGTTCCTTGAATTTCCTCTGGTCCTTCTTCTGGAAATAGTGTACCACAATTGGGATATGGCAAGGCAGCAGCCATAGCAAGTAATGAGGAGGTCACAGCAATTTTTGAAAGTCTTCAACATCATTATAATTAGAGAGGCAATTACAGTGAAGTTAGTGATAATTTAATAAATGAACTAAATATCATATGATGATTCGTTGAGAACCAGGAAATCTAATGTCTGTTAGGAAAGAGTGACTAAACTTTTCCAAATGGTTAATCAACCTTATGAGCTTGGACACATAATGGAAATGTTAATGAACATAGGGGCTTGCATTTAGATGATGTGGGAGGCATATCCTATCAGGTATTTTCTCTGAATAGATTTGCAAACAACTGAGCCTGATTTAGCCTTTATATAGTTTTTTATTCAAAATAAGATTTTTGAAAGAAGCTGGGGCTTTGTGATTTAGTACACTTTCCCCAAGTAGTTGCTATTTTCTATCTCACTTTAGAGTTTCATTAAAAATATAAAATTTTATATTTTTGAAATACTAGTTAAAGAACCTCAAAATTTGAAGTATAGTTGATCATTCAAGGTTCCTTCAGATTGAGAATGATTCAGGCTAGACCTTTTTTGTTATCACCATAGATTGGGCATGATCTTCCAGGGGTATATACTATAAATAATCTCAACTTCATTGTCCTTTGGCGAGTGGAGATGCTGTTGTTTACATAGGGAAAGTGGCCTATGGTTTCTGTGAACTCTATTTGAGATCAGGTGTCCAAGTCATCTGTGACTTAGTCTGATCACTTTTTGCTATCTCTGTTTTGCTATCAATGGATTACTTAACTAGTAGTATCCCTCAAATTTTGAATGATGATCTCAAAAAAAAAATAGCAGCATCAAAACAATTTTTATTTACTCCTTCCTTGATGATTCCTGTTATATTCATTATAATTATGAGAACATTTTCAATGTTATTATGCTAAAATATTATGCTTATTATAGCAAATGATAATTAAAAATTACTCATGTTCTGGTCTTTTGTCATGCTTATTCTGGTGTTACTTCAAAAGTCATATAGTTACTGTATTTCTGCTAGATTTTTTGTGTCTTTGAGAGGAGCAGGCTGAAAAAAATGCATAGCTATCTGAAAATCATTCACTATTGATGATACCCAAGATTTTATCTTCCAGATGACTGAACAAGAAAAATCAATAATACTCACACATTTTGCATTACTTTTTTAGTTTTAAATATTTTATTTTCCCCAATTACATATGAAAACAATTTTAACATTCTTTTTTTAAAGTTTTGAGTTCCAAATTCTATCTTTTCCTCTTTCCCTTCCCCCCCAGATGATAAGAAATCTGATGTAGATTATACATGTTTCGCATTACTTTTAAAAGATCATGCATGTTATCTCACAAATATATCCTTTGTACCACCCATTTCTGAACTTAAAGAAGAGTTGAAAAATCTGGGCAACCTCTATCATATTACCTTTTGTCTTATGCCCTCACTGTTCCTTTAAACAAAATAAAAATAATCCACAGTCAAAAATGAATAGAGACAGACACAAGCAGGATATGAAACATGCTAGTATTCTCACATCAATTATATAGTGTCAAAAAATACACACTCAGCCACAGTAACCAGATTTAATTTCAAAAACCCACAATATGGTACTAAATAAGATCTCTTTTGTAATGGTGGCAAATATCAGCAAATCCAATGTGCAGTGAAGCAGATACATGTCCATATTAAAAGGATTTCATATCACAGGAAACTTCTTCCTTGGTTTGAGGGAGATTTTATTATTAAGGAGAAGTGTAAGTCATGGGAAAAGGGGAAAAAAGACAGAAACTGAAAAAGAGCTTTGTGGAGAAGAGATTACCTCTGGGTAATATTGAGCGATTGAGGTAGAGAACTGAATTAGGGAACTGAGACATTGTAGGATGAATTTTGATGATAATGAATGTCTGCATTATCATTCATACTCACTTTATTTTGGTTCCTAAGGAAGAGGAAATCAAGCCATCTGGCAGAGATAGCTAGTGGTCCCAAGTCATGTAGCTGAGCAGGAATAGGGGTATGGATTGATTTTGATTTAAGGTTTGCTTCCCAAGCAAACAATATGAATTTTGCATGGCTCTCTTTTAGGACCTGTGATGAATTGCTTGCCTCTATAGATAATAAGTAGCTGGCCCCCTGTGCATGTGCTTTTAAGCACACCAATACAAGATTAGTGGATTTCACCTCTGTTCCACATTTCAGGCCATTATGCTGTCATGTCTATATGCTATAACAAGAGCAATGCTCCAATATTCATTCAATACAGGGCAGTATCATTATAGTTCATTTATTTATTCATTCATTTACATATCTATTTATTTTTTCAAACTTGAAACTTCAAGTTTCAGAATCATTCTCATCACTGGCTTGCTTTATTGCTGAAAACAAATGGGAAAGTCACTTAGAAAAAAATTTTTTGAGAGATCTTATGAAAATTGCATTTAAAAGGATGTTGTGTGTCATTCTATTGCTCTGTTTTGGACAACTTTAATGTGCACTTCATTTGGACAATTCAGTCCAATATTATAAGAATTAGCTCCCAGGAGATAATATTTACTTTCATTTTCTGGAATATTTTCCTGTTATTGATTAGCAGCTGGATTCTGTGTTTGGAATTTTGAAGGACATAAGTTTTCAGAGAAAATGTTGTTAAAATATCCTCAGATCTTGGGGCTTAGGGAGTGTATATGTATGGAGTGGTGATTGTCTTATGGAATTAATAATTTAATCAAAGACAAGTAGGTTTAGCTATTCCAGATGCCTAGAGGAGAGGCTAAGGGCTAGAGTTACTAGCATAATAAAGTAAGGTGTTTTAAAATTAGTCCTCAACAGGAAACTCAAGGTTATGCCAGGAAGTCAGAGAGAAAGAAGTGGAGTCATTACACTAAATAATTACCAATTAATAAGAGAAAAACTACAAGTAAGACCATATGGCCTAGCCATACCAGATCTTAAATTGTATTATAAAGCAACAATCATCCAAACTACTTGGTACTGGCTAAGAAATAGAGTGGTGGGTCAGTGGAATAGGTTCGGTACACAAGACACAGTAGTCAATGACTATAATAATCTACTATTTGAAAAACACAAAGACCCCAGCTTCTGGGATAAGAACTCGCTATTTGACAAAATCTGCTGGGAAAACTGGAAAATAGTATGGCAGAAACTAGGCATAGACCAACAACTTACACCATATACCAAAATAAAATCAAAGTGGGTTCATGAAATCATAAATATATATATTAATAAGTAATAAATATATAAATATAATATAATAAAATATATAAATATATATAAATACATAAAGATATAAAGGCAAACTGGGAGAGCAAGGAATAATTTACTTGTCAGATTTATGGAGAATGGAAGAATTTATGACCAAACAAGAGATAGAGAATATCATGAAATGAAAAATGGATGATTTGATTACATTAAATGGAAAAGTTTTTGCACAAAGCCAATGCAATCAAGATTAGGAGGGAAACAGAAAACTGGGAAAGAATTTTTACAACCAGTGTCTCTGAAAAAGGCTTCATTTCTAAAATATATAGAGAACTGAGTCAAATTTATAAGAATCCAAGTCATTCTCCAAATGCCAAATGTTCAAAGGATAGGAACAGGCAGTTTTCAGAGGAAAAAATTAAAGCTATCTATAATCATATGAAAAAATGCTCTAAATCCCTATTGATTAAAGAAATGCAAATCAAAACAACTCTTAGGCACCACATCTCCCCTGTCAGATTGGCTAACATTTCAAAACAGGAAAATGATAAATGCTGGAGATGATATGGGAAAATTAGAACACTAATGCATTATTGGTGGAGTTGTGAACTGATCCAACCATTCTGGAGAGCAATTTAAAACAATGCCCAAAGGGCTATAAAAATGTACATACTCTTTGATTGAGCAATACCACTTCTAGGGCTATATCCCAAAGAGATTATACAAATGGGAAAAGGACCCACATGTACAAAAAATATTTATAGCAGCTCTTTTCGTGGTGGCCAAGAATTGGAAATTGAAGGGATGCCCACCAACTGGGGAATGGCTGAACAAGTTGTAGTATATGAATGTACTGGAATACTATTGTGCTATAAGAAACAATGAGCAGACAGACTGCAGAAAAACCTGGAAAGACTTATATAAACTGATGCTGAGTGAAATGAGCAGAAACAAGAGAACACTGCACATAGTAACAGCCACATTGTGTGATGTCTAACTGATAGACTTTTTAGCAATGCAAGGATCTAAGGCAACTCCAAAAGGCTCATGATAGAAAATGCTATCCACATGCAGAGAAAGAACTATGGCGTCTGAATGCCGATCGAAGCATAATATTTGCTCTTTTTTCGTTTCTTCTGTTTTGCAGTTTGTCCCATTGGCTCTAATTTTCTTTGCAACATGACTAATGTGCAAATATATTTAGTATTAGTTTGCATGTATGGCCTTTATCAGATTGCATGCCATCCTGGGAAGGAAGGAGGGAAGGCAGGCAGAGAAAATTTAAAACTCAAAGGCTTATGGAAGTGAATGCTGAAAATTAAAATAAATAAATAAATTTAAAGAAAAAAAAGTAAGGTCATATGGGAGGGATCTTTCAGAAAGTATATGTAATACATATATTCATTTATATGTATATATGCATATATGTCCAATACAAGGAAAAATCTGATATGCATTAATTATCGTGGCATGAATATAAATAATATGTTATATTTTTGCATTATATATAACTGTATAATCACAGTTTATGTTATATAAAATACAGTATCATATAAAACCATGTATTTTATCATAATAAATGCTATATATAACTAATATCAATTTATATTATATTGCAACTCATCTATCTTCTATACATAAATAATATATAATTGATTTTGGGAGGAAGGAACTAGGAACTGGCAAGATCAAGATTAGCCTTCTTTTTTTTCTTTTTATTTATTAATTTATTTTTGGTTTTCAACATTCACTTCCACAAGATTTTGAATTCCAAATTTCTTCCCATCTCTCCCCCTGCAAGATGGCACACAATCTGATTACCCATTGCTCCAATCTGCCCCCTCTTCCATTACCTTCCAGCCACTTTTATTCCCTTCCCTTCTATTTTCCTGTAGTGCAAGATAGATTTCTATACCCTATTGCTGTTTATCTTATTTCCCAGTTGCACGCAAAAACAATTTTTAACATTTGTTTTTAAAACTTTGAGTCCCAAATTCTCTCCTTTCCTCTTTCCCTGCCCACTCTCATTGAGAAGGCAAGCAATTTTATATAGGCCATACATGTGTAATCAGTCAAAACACTTCCCTAATAGTCATGTTATGAAAGACTAACTATATTTCCCTCCATCCTAGCCTGCCCCCCATTTTTTCTATTCTCTCCCTTGTCCCTGTCCCTTCTCAAAAATGTTTGCTTCTCATTATCCCTGTAACAACAATGCTACTTGTTGCTACTGTGACTGTGTAAGGACAATAGCACCAGCACAGGAGAGGTCTACTAGCACAAGTTCTTTGATCTACTTTTCTAAGGAAAGCAATTTTAAGGGGTTTACAATTTCACTTTAATTAAACATACATATATCATTCACTTAGTTCAGGGGAAAAAATCAGCACCCTGAACTTCAGAGAAAATACAAAGAGAAATTACAAGCAGAGAAAAATAACACAAATCAACAGACAGGCTTCTCACCATCTGACCATAGCAATAGATACAGTTACCAGAGAGAGAAGCACCAACACCTGTGTTTTCAAAACCAGAGGGCTCCTTAGTGACTACCCAGAGTCTCCAATACTCTTCTACCAATACTCTTCCAATGAGTATGCCCTCAAAGCAAAATGCTAACCCCAGAGTATATACACACTTCTTCAGGGTCAGAGGGAGTCACAACCATGTGACTCAAACTCATGTGTGTGTTGGTAAACAAAATGGCCTCTTAGCACTCAGTTCAACCAAGTGCCCTTGAAGAGTTTGGCCTTTGTTTCCTTGATTAGATTGAGAGTCCTTGGTGACCTCCTTGCCTCAGTGGAGGTCCTAGTTTACACACGAGTTTGAGTGACATGTTTGGGACATCAGAGGCTTTTAGACCATGTGGGTTTAAGTCTCCTCTTTGTGATGATTTTAGATCATGTGGGTGAGTCGCGTGTGTGACTCACCGTTGACCCTGAAAAAGATATAAAACCAGGGGTGGGCTTTCTCTTTTTCGGAGCTCTTACCCACACATGCGTGTGACTCTGGGTCAGCCCTTGTTATGAACTCCCGGGCTGAACCTAGATGTTGGTAACTATGAATTGTATTTGGTCTGTCTGTCGATGTTTGTGATTTGTTTGTATTTGCTCCGAAGTTCAGGGTGCTGGCTTTTCCCCCTGAACCAAGCAAGTGGTATTTGTATGCTGAATTAAAGTAAGCTTGTTAACCCCTTAACATTGCTTTCCTTAGTAAAGAACATCAAAAGAACCTGGGCTTTGGCAGCATTCTTGTTGTTGGGCTTGTGTTGGTCTTTCACTCCCACAACAGCTGCTAGCCAAATTGTTGAAACACTGTGACATAGACTTTCTTGTGACTTAAGCAAGTCAGCAAAAGTTCTTGATTCCATCAAAGACTCTTGACTGAAACAAAGGCAAGGCTCAATCAAAGGCACTTGATTACCTTAGTGCTGAGAAGCACTCCAAAAGAAAAAGCAGCGAAATGTCCTACCCTGCTTGCCACCACATTCCACTCCTAGGTCACAGTAAGAACAATCTCCTCAATCATTACCAAACATCCAAGTAAAGTCTTCTTTCATCTCAACTCGAGGTTGACTTCCAAGTCCCTTGGCTCTTCCTCTGTAGGCTGACTGCTCCCAACTCTCTCCTGGATTCACACATAGGTAACTCTCTGCTCCTGCACCAGGTCCCAGCTCATGGATACTGCTCCACTACAAGCTCCTGCCCAACAGCAGGCTCCAGGGGTTGCTGCCTACAGCTTCTGTTTCTGGGGAAATGAAACTTAACAGGGCAGCAACACACAACACCAACACCACTATCTTAATTCACCTCCAAAGTCTAGATGCTCTGTGTTAACAGCTAAGTTCATTTTAATGGCTCTCAAATGGGGCTTAAGATAAGTTTCATTCCTATGGGCAAGTTTCTGCCTTACAGCTCCACTTGCCTTCAAAGTTTGGAGGCTTCTTCAGCAAGTCCCGGCCATCAAAGGTCTCCCCACTCTCAGAGATCTCCTGTCTGCTCCAGAGGCTCCTCTTAGCTCTTTTAGGCTTTCTCTCAGCTCAATGCTCACAGCTCATTGTTTGTCTCTTCTCAATGCTGGCAGCTCTCTCAATGTTTTCTCTTCAATGCCCTCTAGATGTCTGCCTCTCTCACACTCTGGGCTCTCCTTATATACAGTTCTAGCCCACATCTGATTGGCTAGAACTCTAGTCTCTGATTGACTGAATTCATGCACATCTGATAGGCTAGAACTCAACACACATACAAGTCTCTGATTGGCTAAACTCAATGCACTTTCAGTCCAGCAAAAATTCTACTTTGCTTGCCATTACAATCCCCTCCACCAATCTATTCTTCCTTCTATCATCCCTACCCTCTTGTCTCCTTTCCCCCTACTTCCCTGTAGGGTAAGATAGGTTTCCATACCCAATTGAGTGTGTATGTTATTTCCTCCTTAAGCCAAATCTGATGAGAGTAAGATTCACTCATTCCCTCTCATCTGCCTCCTCTTCCTCTCCATTGTAAAAGCTTTTTCTTGCCTCTTTTATGTGAGATGATTTAGCCCATTCTACCTCTCCCCTTCTTCTTCTCCCAGTACATTTCTCTCTCACCCCTTAATTTTATTTTTTAGATATCATACCTTCATATTCAACTAACCTTATGACCCCCTGTCTATATATGTATGTATATGTATACATGCACACACACACATATAGATAGATATATCATATCTATATCTATACATACCCTCCAACTACCCTAACACTGAGAAAAGTCTCATGAGTTACAAATATCATCTTTCCATGTAGAAATCTAAATAGTTCAACTTTAATAAGTCCCTTATGATTTCTCTTTCCTGTTTACCTTTTCATGCTTCTCTTGAGTCTTGTATTTGAAAGTCAAATTTTCTATTCAGCTCTCTCTGGTCTTTTCATCAAGAATCCTTGAAAGTCCTCTATTTCATTGAACATCCATTTCTTCTCCTGAAGGATTATACTTAGTTTTGCTGGGTAGGTAATTCTTGGTTTTAATCCTAGCTCCTTTGACATCTAGAATATCATGTGCCAAGCCCTCTGATTCCTTGATGTGGAAGCTGCTAAATCTTGTGTTTTCCTGATTGTGTTTCTACAACACTTGAATTGTTTCTTTCTGGCTTCTTGTAATACATTCTCCTTGATCTGCGAACTCTGGAATTTGGTTACAATGTTCTGAGGAGTGTTCCTTTTGGGATCTCTTTCAGGAGGTGATTGGTGGATTCTTTCAATTTCTATTTTACTATCTGGAACTAGAATATCAGGGCAGTTTTCCTTGATAATTTCTTGAAAAATGCTCTTTTTTTGATCATGGCTTTCAGGTAGTCCAGTAATTTTAAAATTCTCTCTCCTGGATCTGTTTTCCACATCAGTTGTTTTTCCAATGAGATATTTCATATTGTTTTCTATTTTTTTCATTCTTTTCATTTTGTTTTATAATTTCTTGATTTCTCATAGAGTCATTAGCTTCCATTTGCTCCATTCTAATTTTTAAAGAATTATTTTCTTCAGGGAGCTTTTGGACTTCCTTTTCCATTCGGGCAATTCTGGTGTTTAAGGCATTCTTCTCCTCATTGGTGTTTTGGACCTCTTTTGCCATTTGCATTAGTTTATTTTTTGAGATGGTATTTTCTTCACTATTTTTTGGGTCTCCTTTAGTAAGCCGTTGATTCATTTTTCATGATTTTTTTTGTATCACTCTCATTTCTCTTCCCAATTTTTCCTCTACTTCTCTTACTTGATTTTCAAAATCCTTTTTGAGCTCTTACACAACCTGCAATGAATTCATATTTTTCTTGGAGGCTTTGGATGTAAGTGCTTTGACTTTGTTGTCTTCTTTTGAGGGTCTGTTTTGATCTTTGTTGTCACCAAAGTTAGATTCTATAGTCTGAGTTTTTTCTGCTGTTTGCTCATTTCTCTCAACAATTACTTGACTTTTTAGCTCTTTGTTAATGCAGGACTCTGCTTCCAGTGTAGAAGGTGCACTGTGCCAGGCTTCAGAGATCTTGTGCATCTGTTTTCAGAGATACTTCTAAGGACCTGTATGTTTTCAGTTTTTCCAAGGTGGTGTGATCAAAGGAGAGGTTTTTACTTCTCTCTTGGACTGTATTCTGGTCTGTGAGTGACCAAAAGCACTCTTTTCTGCCTTAGAACTGTGATGAATTCCTCTTCACTGCACCCACAAGCTCTACCATGCCAGTGCTCCTCCTTGCCCCAGGACCACCACTCAGGACTGTGACCAAGATCCAAGGATGGGCAATAGAAGAGAATACTTCCTTAGTGCCAGGAAAGAGATCCCTGCAAACACCCTCTGATCAACCACTCAATTTCCCCCACTGTCTGTGGGATGAACATGCTCCTCTCTCACCCACCTCCAACAGACCTTTCCTACTGACCTTCCAAGTTGTCTTTGGCATTTTTGTGTTGAGAAGTCAGGAATCTGCCATAGTTGCCAGTGATTCAGTTTCCTAAGGCCTGCTCCAAGTTTGATCAGGCCCAGTCTGTGCTGGCATGTTTTGCAATGTACTGTGTTCTTCTCTCAGTAGGGCACAACAGACCTTTCCTGCTGACCTTCCAGGTTGTCTTGGGCTTGGAATTTGTTTTATTCTGTCATTTTGTGAGTCCTGATGCTCTAGAATTTGTTTAGAGTCATTTTATAGGCATTTGGAGTGGTTTTGGGGAAGAGCTCAAGCAAATCCCTACTTTTATTCTGCCTTCTTGGCTCCACCAAGATGACTTCTGTAAACTCTACCAAATATTTAAAGAACAATTGATTTCCATAATAATGAACTATTTATGAAAAGTAGCTAAAGGAGTTCTACCAAATTCTTTTTATCGAGATAAATGTGGTTTAATACCTAAACCAGAAAGAGCAAAAACAAAGAAAGAAAACTCAATCAATATCCCTAATCAAGATTGAAGCAAATATTTCAAATAAAGTACCAGCAAAGATGTTAGAAAAATATATCATGGAAGATCATACACTAAATAATAAAGCTGAATTAATTCCAGGAATACAAACATAGTTTTAGGAAAATTGAAATCATATTTGACCATAATAGTTCAAAAAACAAAAATCATATGATTATATCAATAGATGCTGAAAAAACGTTTGACAAAATGTAACATCCATTCCTATTAAAAACACCAGAAAGATGAGTAATATCTATCTAAAACTTGTAAAAGCATTATCTATTATGTGGACAAACTAGAAGCCTTACCAATAAGATCAACAATGAAGCAAGGATGCTTATCACCATTACTGTTCAATTTTATACAAGAAATGCTAGATATAACAATAAGACAAGAAAAAGAAATGGAAGGAATTAGAATAGGCAATGAAGAAGCAAAACTATCAGTTTTACCAGATGATATAATGGTATATTTAGAGAAATCTAGAGATTTGAACAATAAAGTAGTCAAAATGATAAACAACTTTAGCAAAGTTGCAGGATAAAACATAATCCCAATTGAATTAATCTATTAGTATTTCTGCATATTACCAACAAAACCCAGCAGGGAGAGATAGAAGAAAAAAGTATAAAGTATTTGTGAGTCTACTTACCAAGACACCCATAGGAACTATGCAAATACAATTACAAAAAAAGTTTCACACAAATAGAGATAGATCAAAAAACTTATTAATACTAATTACTAATGGCTATGCCAAGTAAATATAATCAAAATGATAGTACATGAATTAAGTACTTATTCAGTACAATACCAATCAAATCCCAAAAAATTACTTTATTAAACTAGAGAAATTAATAACAAAATTTATCTGGAGGAACAAAACATCAAGTACTATTTTTCAAATATGGAAATAAGCTAAATTTATAAAAATAAGAGCCATACCCTGATTGATAAATGGTCAAATGATTTGAATAGGCAGTCTTCAGGGGAAGAAATCAAATCTATCAATAACTGAACAATAACAGTCTAAATAACTAATAGAAGCTTCTACTTCTGGGAGCCAAGATGGCAGAGTAAGCAGTAAACCACTGCAACTTTTCCATAGTCACCTCCAAACAACCATAAAATAGAGCCACAAAACAAATCCTGGAACAACAGGAAGAGCCAAAAGATGGGGTGAAACAATATTTTAGCCTAAGAAACTTGGAGGATCATCAAGAAAGGTCCATCTCATTTGGGTGAGAGAGGAGCACATCCCAGGAAGGAAGCATCCCAGCAAGCCAGCAGCAAGCTTCACCTCAGTAAACCAGTGGGAGATCTTGAGCCCCATTGTGGTGGAACAGGGAAACACCAACACCAGGACCCCCCACATGCTTTAATACACCCAGGGGAACCAGCAGACTCCAGCTCCAAGAATTACCAGCAGTGAATCAATGAAACAAATTCAAAAGAATGAAAAAATGGAAAAAAAAATGTAAAATACCTCGTGGGAAAAACAACTGACCTGGAAAATAGATCCTGGAGAGAAGATATGTGAATCACTAGACTACCTGAAAGCCATAATCTAAAGGAAAACTTGGACAGCATCTTTCAAGAAACTATCAGGGAAAACTGCCCTTATATCCTGGAATCAGAGGGCAAAATAGGCACTGAAAGAATCCACCAATCACCTAAGGAAAGAGTTCCTAAAATAAAAACCCCAAAGAACATTATAGCCAAATACAGAACTATCAGGTCAAGAAAAATTACTATAAGTGGTGAGAAAGAAACAATTCAAATATCAAAGAGTCTCAATCAGGATCACACAGGACCTGGCAGCTGCAACATTAAAGGATTAGAGGCCATGGAACTTGATATTCTGCAGGGCAAAGGAGCTAGAACTACAACCAAGTACCACTTATCCAGCAAAATTAAACATAATATGTCAAGGGAAAAAAATGGTCATTTCAAGCCTTTGTAAGGAGAAGACCAGAAGTAAACAAAAATTTGATCTCCAATATCAAAACACAAGAGAAGTACAAATAGGTAAAAATGGAAAAGAACACAAGATTCAACAGGGCTAAATTTTTTATATCCCTGTACAGGAAGGTGATGCTTGTAACTCTAAAAAATTCTATCACTAAAAGTACAGATGAAAGGAATATACATAGACAGAAGATATGGGTGTAAGGTGATTTTGAGGGAATGACATAAAAAAGTAAGGGATGAGAAAGAGGAGTACAAAGGTGAAGAAGGAAGGGAGAGGTAGAATAGAGTAACTTATCTCACATGAAGAGACCAGAAAGATCTATTACAGTGAAGGGGAAGATGGGAAAATGGGCGATGGGTATCACTTGAAACTTACTCTCATCAGTATTGACTCAAAGAGGGAATGATATACACAATAAGTTGAACATAAAAATCTATCTTACCTGACAGTGAAGTGGGAGGGAGGGAGATTAAGTAAAGTGGGGGCAGGGACTGACATAAGAGAGGGCAGATCAGGGGAAATGGTAGACAGAAGCAAAACACTGGTGAGGTGGGAAAGGGTGAAAGGAGAGAGAAGACAAATAGGAGGAAGAATAGGATGGAGGGAAAGAGACAGACAGGTAGTAACCAAAACTGTGAATGTCAATGGGATGAACTCTCCCATAAAAGTGAAGCAGATCAGCAGAGTAGATTAAAAACCAAAATTCTACAATATGTTACATACAAGAAATACATTTGAAGTAGGGAGACACAAACAGAGTAAAGGTAAGGGGCTGGAGCAGAATATTTTATTTTTCAGCTGAACTAAAAAAAAAATCAGGGGTAGCAATACTGATCATAGACAAAGTAAAAGCAAAAATACATTTAAATAAAAGAGATAAGGAAGGAAAGTACATCTTGCTAAAAAAGCACCATAGACAATGAAACCATCAAATTAGAAGAGGAAGGAATAGTCTACCTGTCAGATCTATGGGGAACGGAAGAATGCATGACTAAACAAAAGATAGAGAGCATTACGAAATGTAGAATAAATAATTTTGATCATATTGAATTGAAATGCTTCTGTACAAACAAAACCAATGCAACCAAGATTTGAAGGAAAGTAGAAATCTGGGAAACAATCTTTACAGCAAATGTCTCTGATAAAGGCCTCATTTCTCAAAAACATAGAGAACTGTGTCAAACTTATGGATTCATAAGCCATTCTCCAGTTGATAAATAGTCAAAGAATTTGAGCAGTCAGTTTTCAGATAAAGAAATCAAAGCTATACATAGGCATATAAAGAAGTACTTGAATCACTTTGGTTAGAGAAGTGAAAATTAAAACAACTCTTAAATACCGCCTCACACCAACCAAATTGGTTAATATGACAAAAAGGAAAACAAATGTTGGAGAGGATGTGGGAAAATTGGGACACTAATGCACTGTTGGTGAAGTTGTGACCCGACCCAACCATTCTGGTAAGGAATTTGGAACTATTCCCAAAGGGCTATAAAACTGTGCATACCCTTTGATCCAGCAATACCACTACTAGGTGAAAGAGATCATAAAAAGGGAAAAGACCTAAATGTGCAAACATATTCATAGCAGCCCTTTTTATGGTGGCAAAATATTGAGGGGAATAGCCTACATTTTCAGTAATTTTCCCCTGATGTTCTGATGTAGAATGTGTTAAGGGCCAAAGAGTATGATAAAGGCCGTTTGACTTATCTTTTAAGGTCAAGGTTCTCTTGGACTAAACTCGGGTCCTTGTGCATGGTTCCCAGGAGAGAGACTTGAAAGAATGGAGAAGAATGAAGAGGAGGAGGAAGAAGAGGAGGAGGAACAGCAACAGAGAGAGAGAGAGAGAGAGAGAGAGAGAGAGAGAGAGAGAGAGAGACAGAGAGACAGAGAGAGACAGAGACAGATACACAGACACACAGACAGACACACAGAGACAGAGAGAAAGATTGACAAAACATAGTTACATAGTTATTCAGTTTTCTGGACACAGCAGCAATTGGAACTGTTAAATATGTAAAGGGGGAAAGTGAAACAATATCAATCATAGGACAGTGAGCAATGAAGGAAAGTGTTTGTATAGGGAACAGCTAGGGCAGAGGCAGAATCAACTTGTTCCCATAACCTCAACCCTCTTTCAACAAGGTAAAGGAAATCGTCTATCTTAATGGAAATCTAAACTTTAATATAGTCCTTATTTAATAGGCAAGTGAGGGGCACCTTAATTCCCTCCAGCTGTTTTATAATTATATAATTTTTAAAAAATCGGGGTGGAGATGGGAGTGAATGATTTCGTAATCTAATACCAGTTGTCTGCATGTCAGATCCTAAAAGAAAGGAAAGGGATGCTTGCAACCATAGGTTGGGCACCCCTTGACCCACCATTCTTTCTTATTATCCCCCTACGGGAGATATAGTAGGTGAGAGGAAGAAAGATATTGCCTCTTTTGTTCTCTTTCTCCAGAATTCTTCATAAACACAGTTTCAGAAGTACATGTTCAAAACTGTCATCAACTAGTGAAATCTGGAATAATTCCTGCTTTAGCTTCTATAGTAATGCTCACAACAAAAGGACTAAAACATAAGCTGAACTGGATGGGAGAGGGATGCACTGAATCTTTATCTTACCCTCTTATATAATCTTTCTATTAACTATAACGCTGTTGTACTTTGTCAAGATGAGGGGAAATCTGTAGTAGGATATTGAGTTATGGATATCATACTTCAGGAAATATGTTGACAAACTGGAATTAAACCAGAAAAAATACAACCGAGCAAATGAGGAAGACAATGCTATAGGAGTACCTGTTGAGGGAATTGGGATCTTTTTCTCCTGGAAGGGAAAAGATTTAGCTGGTAAAGGTAATTAGCATTATAATAGTTGTCCAATATTTTAAAACACCATCATATGGAGGAAGACTTACACTTGCTTTACTTAGTTCTAGAAGGCAAAACTGGAATAATTAGGTAGAAGTTGCATCAAGGTGGTTTTAGGCTTTCACTTGGAAGAGAGTGAGTTTCTGGTCCCTGGAAATTTTTAGGTGAGAATTTGTTGGGGATGTTGTAGAAGGGAGTCCTCTTCAAATGTGGGATGCAATCAATAGCTCCTGAGGTCCCCTTTCATCTCTGAGATTCTGCTAACTTCTGCCCAATCAGGAAGCTTCTTATATACTTCCTATTAGGTAAGAAACCAGACTGAAGACAGGGACGCCCAGAGCCAACAAGTAGAAGCAGGTGCATCTGGGGCAAAGTACACATGTAATACTGTAAGACAAATCATGGTTATCCTGTCTACTGAATTAAATTCATTCAAAAATTAATTTGAATTGAGATACTATTTACATAGCAGTTTACCAGACTGTTGTGGGGCATACAATAGGCATAGTGAATAGGGATTTAAGACTGTCTTGGGAATTAAGACACCTTGGGAAGTTAAAATGGATTTGAATAAGACTTCAGACAATTGCTAACCACATTATCCTGGGCAAATCACTTAAGCTCTCTTAGTATTAATTTTGTCACCCATAAAATGGGAATAATAGCATCTACTTCATAGGACTGTGTTGAGGATCCAGTGAAATAATGGATGTAAAGATCTTTGCAAATCTTACAGAGTTACGTAAAGGTTTATTATTGCTATAGTTGCTGTTATTGTTATTAATGATATTACAATTTTATAGAGGAAATATGACGTAGGTAGAACTTTTAGAAAATATATGTTTAATGAATAAGTGCCGAAGTATGTAGTATTGACAGGAAATCCTATGTATTATAACAAACTCCTTCCCAGTCCTTCATACTTCACACTGATTAGGAACCTGTAGCTTTTATCATTCAAACTCTGTTATCTCACTGCCCAATCCTTTATTCTCATTTTCTCACTGTGCTTTCTGGAATTCTGTTCTACAAGGAACAAACTTGCTTTCATCTTAAAAATTTTCCTTTATTGAAAGTTATTTTGACTCAGTGACACATTGTTCCCAGTTCTGTTTGTCAATAACTGTTGGTGGAGGTGTCACTCAGTCCCCTGATATTTGTCACACCACCAAGTCACCCCCTCACACCTATGACCTTTGTTCTTACTACCTTGGGGAGGAACTGAGAGGCAAGGGCCCAACCTCTTCTGCAGATGGGGACCTATTTGAATTATCTTAAAGTTACCTATAAAAACTGGTCCCACCCTGAAGCCTTCACTGATTTCTGGTGATCTTCCTGTTGTCAAAGCGTGGAATAAATCAAAACCAGGAGTTGAGGAATAAAGCATTTTTAACTGAGATAATGGTGTACCAAACCTTCCATCTTGAAGTTTTTTTATACTATATTTTATACTTTTAGGAGGTGGAGTGGGGGAAGGTGGTAGGATGAGGTAGCAAGGCCTGGTCATGAGAACCTTGGCAATCTACTTCAAGGAAGTGAAAACCACTTTATTTTTTTTGTTTTGCCTTTCATGCCATGAATCCCAATGGAAGGAGGCAAGGACCTTAGAAGTTGAGATCCAGCTTAAGCTAGGTTCCTTTATGAGATAAAATCTCTAGGTGGGTGAAATTTAGGATATGGTTCAACTCAACTTAATAAAGAGTAAATATCTTAATAGTAGTAATAATATAAAGGCATTACTGAAATTCTGACATTGCTAGGATCATTAAGGGAGTAATAAGTAACATTTGGTATTAACAATTTTCTGTCAAATATTAATAATTATATTAACAATTTTCTGTCACTGTCAACATGTTGCTACCTTAATGTACCCATGATAAAATCCTTTTAATTCTCTTTGTCCTGAGTTTTGCCTCCTTAATCAGGATGAAAGCTCAAATGAAGAATTTCTCTTTCAGTACCATTCCTACTCTTTCCATCTTTTGACTGTCATTGAGATTTGGCTTCCTTCTGACAACACATGTCCCTTTTCCAATCTTTCCAGTACTGGCTGCACTTTCATTTATCTCATCACCCTTATCTGACTCACTGGTCAAGGAAGGATTAGTGGGAATACTCCTTGCTTCCCATTGCAACTTCCAAGCTCATCTTCTTCCCCCTTCCTCATATTGACTTCTTGGTGAACAAGCTGAGAGGACCTTGTCCTCTTTTCTGAAGTCCATTTCCAATCTTTCTCTGCCATGCCTCAGTTTTTTTTTCTCTCTTTCATGGCTAAACTTTTTGAGAACAACAACTACAAGCAATTTCTATGCTTCCTTTTTTCTCATTGCCTTGTTAATTCTCTATAGTCAGATTTAAGATTTCGTTATTCAACTGAAATTATCCTCTCCAAATTTGTCAATGATTTCTTAATTGCCTTTATCCAATGCTCATACTTCTTGACTTCTCTGTTGCCTTTGACATTTTAACCTGTTTTCTTTGAGACATTCTTCTCTCTAGATTTCAATGACACTACTCTATCCTGATTCTTCTCTTACCTGTCTGACCACTCTTTTTCAGACACCTTTGTTGATCTCCATCTAGGTCATGTCCATTAAAGGCTTTGCCCTGGGACATCTTATCTTCTCCCTCTAAACTATTTCATTTGGTTTCATCAGCTCCCATGGATTCAATTATCACTTCTATGCTTATGATTCTCAGCTCTACATATCCAGTCCTAACATCCCTCCTAATCTCTAGACTAGCATCTCCAATAGCCTAATAGTTCTCAAACTCGATGTCTCATAGGCATGTTAAACTTAACATATCTAAAACTGAACTTTTAATCTTCTCTTTCAAAACCTTTCACATTCCCTATTACTTCCAAGCTCCCCAAAGTAAGTGTTATCCTTGCCACCTCTGTCTCACTCCCCTGTACAATCTATTACCATGTTCTGTCAATTTTACCTTCATACTACCTTTAATATATGTTCCTTTCTCTCCTCTGACCCTACCACCACCTTGTTGGAGGCCTTCATCACCTCACACACTTGTACTTTTTTTTAGATTTTTTTTATTCGATATTTGTTTTCAGCATTGATTTCCATAGGATTTTGAGTTACAAATTTTCTCCCCATTTCTACCCTCTCCCCCACTCCAAAATGGCATGTATTCTGAATGCCCCATTCCCCAGTCAGCCCTCCCTTCTATCACTCCCCTTCCCCTCCCCCCATCCCTTTTCCCGTTACTTTCTTATAGGGCAAGTTAGATTTCCATGCCCCATTGCCTGTATATCTTATTTTCGCGTTGCATGCAAAAACAACCTCTTTTTTTTGAGCATCTGCTTTTAAAACTTTGAGTTCCAAATTCTCTCCCCTCCTCCCTCCCCACACACTCTCCCTAAGAAGGCAAGCAACTCAACATAGGCCACACATGTATCATTATGCAAAACACTCCCATAAATAGTTATGTTGTGAAAGACTAACTATATTTCCCTCCCTCCTATCCTGTCTCCCTTTATTCAATTTTCTCCCTTGACCCTGTCCCTTTTCAAAAGTGTTCGCTTTTGATTACTTCTTCCCCATATCTGCCCTCCCTTCTATCATCCTCCTTTTTCCTCCCTTTCCCCCTACTTTCATGTGGGGAAAAGACACCCAATTGAATGTGTATGGTATTCCCTCCTCAAGTCAAATCACTCAGTCCTCCTCACCTGCCCCCTCTTCCCTTCCAATGAACTGCTTTTTCTTGCCACATTTATGTGACATAATTTGCCCCATTCTATCTCTCCCTATCTCCCTCTCTCAATATATTCCTCTCTCATCCCTTAATTTGATTTTATTTTTTTAGATATCATCCCTTCATATTCAACTCACCCTGTACCCTCTGTCTATATATATGTGTATATATATACATATATATACACATATATATGTATATATATACATATATATACATATATATGTGTGTATATATATATATATATATATATATATATATATATATATGTATATTCCCTTCAGCTACCCTAATACTGAGGTCCCATGAATTACACACATCATCTTTCCATGTAGGAATGTAAACAAAACAATTCAACTTTAGTAAGTCCCTTATGATTTCTCTTTCTTATTTATCTTTTCATGCTTCTCTTGATTCTTGTGTTTGAAAGTCAAATTTTCTGTTCAGCTCTGGTCTTTTCACTGAGAAAGCTTGAAAGTCCTCTATTTTATTGAAAATGTATATTTTATTTTGGAGCATTGCACTCAGTTTTGCTGGGTAGGTGATTCTTGGTTTTAATCCTAGCTTCATTGACCTCCAGAATATCATATTCCAAGCCCTTTGATCCCTTAATGTAAAAGCTGCTAGATCTTGTGTTATCCTGACTGTGTTTCCACAATACTCAAATTGTTTCTTTTTGGCTGCTTGCAGTATTTTCTCCTTAATCTGGGAGCTCTGGAATTTGGCAACAATATTCCTAGGAGTTTTCTTTTTGGGATCATTTTCAGGAGGAGATCAGTGGATTCTTTCAATTTCAATTTTACCCTCTGGCTCTGGAATATGAGGGCAGTTCTCCTTGATAATTTCTTGAAAGATGATGTCTAGACTCTTTTCTTCATCATGGCTTTCAGGTAGTTCAGTAATTTTTAAATGATCTCTCCTGGATCTATTTTCCAGGTCAGTAGTTTTTCCAATGAGATATTTCACATTGTCTTCCATTTTTTTCAGTCCTTTTGTTCTGTTTTGTAATAACTTGATTTCTCATAAAGTCACTAGCTCCCACTTGCTCCAATTGAATTTCTAAGGTAGTGTTTTCTTCAGTTGTCTTTGGACCACCTTTTCCATTTGGCTAAGTTTGCCTTTCAAGACATTCTTCTTCTCATTGGCTTTTTGGAGCTCTTTGGCCATATCAGTTAGTTGGTTTTTTAAGGTGTTATTTTCTTCAGTATTTTTTGGGTCTCCCTTAGCAAGTCATTGACTTGTTTTTCATGATTTTCTTGCATCACTCTCAGTTCTCTTCCCATTTTTTCCTCTACTTCTCTAAGTTGCTTTTCCAAATCCCTTTTGAACTCTTCCATGACCTGAGACCAATTCATATTTTTCTTGGAGGCTTTTGATGTAGACTCTTTGACTTTTTTGACTTCTTCTGGCTGTATGTTTTGGTCTTCTTTGTCTCCAAAAAAAGATTCCAAAGTCTGATTCTGAATCTTGGTCTGTTTTCACTGCCTGGCCATGTTCCCAGCCAACTACTTGATGCTTGAGCTTTTTGTTGGGGTATGACTGCTTATAGAGTAGAGAGTACTTTGTCCCAAGCTTTAGTGACCTTGTGATGCTGTTTTCAGAGCTACTTCTACACAGCAAGCTCTGCCACACCAGTGGTCCTCCTCCCCTAAGAACTGCTAACCCAGACTGTGACTCAGATCCAAGCAGGCTCTGCACTCCTGCCCTGATATGCTGCTTAATTCCTCCCATCTGGTAGGCCTGGGGTCAGAAGCAACTGCAGCTGGCAGCAGCCCCAGAGCTGCACCACTTCCATGCTCCTGGGCCTGGGGCCGACTGTACACTCATTTCACTCAGTTCTAGCACTAATCTTCTCTGTTGTCTTTGTCACTTGTGGGTTGAGAAGTCTGGTAACTGCCACAGCTCAATGCTTCAGGGCCCTCTGGCCTGTTCCGCCTGGCTCCTGGTCTGGTTGGTCCTGGCAGGGCTCATGCTGGGCTCTGCTCTGTTCTGCTCCCAGCTCCTTGCAATAGACCCTTCCCCGTGACCATCCAGGCTTTCCTGGGTTCTAGTCCTGCTTCCTTCTGTTATTTCATGGGTTCTGCAGCTCTAGAATTTGTTCAGAGCCATTTCTTATAGGTGTTTGGAGGGACCTGGGGGAGAGCTCACACAATTCCTTGCTTTCCCACTGCCATCTGGGCTCTGCCCCCAACACTTGTACTTTTGCTATAAGCTGCTGGTTGGTCTCTCTGCCTGAAGTCTGTCCCTATTCCAGGCCATCCTCTACTCTGCTGTCAAATCATCCTAATGTGCAGTTCTGACATCAGTCCCCTATTCAGTAAACTCCAGTTGCTCTCTACTTCCAGGATCAAATATAAATTCTTCTGTTTGACATTTAAAGCCTTTCACAGGCTGCCTCCCTTCTACCTTTCCAAGGCTGTAAAGGCAATCAGTGAATGGGAAGATCTTCCCCTCCTATTTCAGTGGGCTTCAGGGGTGGAGCTCTCAGGGTCCTGGGGGGAGTGGCTAGGACTGGAACCAATGGAAGCCTGTGGTGGGAGAAGCTCGCTGAATGGTTGGAGCAGAGCTAAGAGGTGGTTGGAGAGGCAGTTGGTGAGAGCAGTTAAGAGCTGAAGGAGAGAAGAAGCAGTCAGCTAGCAGGAACACAGCTTGGAGATTGCAGCAGAAGCAGTGGTGACAGTGGTAGGCACTACAAAAAGGCAGGACTGACCCTTGTGGAGACTGGAGAGTGCTGAGCAGGGGTTTGAGGCCAGTGGGTGGTCTTCTTGCTGGAGGGCCCTGGCATTGGTGGGGGGGAAGCACCAGTATGGCTTGGCTTGCTGCCATAATCTTTTTCTATGGCCTTCTGGTCACTATTGTGAGATGGGCATACTTGTTTTGGAAGGCTCTTGCCAGGATGTTGAATTGGGAACACTGGTCCGTGGGTCTGCTACTTTTGAGTTTCAATAAATGCTTTAACTCCTCTGACTTCTACTTAGATAATTCCTTATATCCTGCGATTCTGATTTGTGTACCAAAAGGCCACAGCTTTGACACCTGGAATTCCTCACGCCTGTTTCCTAGATCTCCCTCTCCTCTTGGGAATGGGTCTTGCTGCCCCATTCCTTTCTAGGACCTGCCAAAGGCTATCCAGCCTTTCTTCCCAATACCCTGTCTTCCTTTGTTTAAAAAGCATAAAAATCTCACTCTTTCCAACTCTACTTCAAACAGATGTGAACAGTCCACAGTTCAAGGCTTGAGAACAAACAATAGGATAAAGGGATGTCTCCAAAAAAACTAAACAAAACAGGATGTGTCCAAGAGCCCCATAACCAATGGGAGAGTTTCTGAAGATAAGGATGTTCTTTGAATGTTCACAACCCCTGAAATTGCTCAAGGTCACCTTCGAAGTTCGTTTGAGCTTAATTGGCTTCAGAGTTGCTGATTTTCTACATGTCCAACTGGCTTTACTCTCGGTCACTGCAAAGAGTTGCTGGTATATCAAGTAGCCTTGGACATCAGAAGCCTTCCTCATTGGCTAGTTGGGCTATTCCGTTGTCTGGTTCCCCTGATAAAAAAGGAAGCTATAGCATATTTAATCATTTAGTACAAGCATTACAGAGCCCATGTTTACACTTTATTGATAATCTCCAAAGTAACCTGTACATAGTTTGTACATACTTATTTTCATGTTGTATCTCCCATTGGACTTTGAGCTCTTCAAGAGCGTGGTTAACCTTTTGTCTTTCTTTGTATCACCAGTGGTTAGGACACAGTAGGTGTTTAATAAATTCTTATTGACTGGCTGAAAAATTGAGTATTCATACTTAAAGTGCTGCATCGATCAGTTTAGAGAAAACATTGTTCATTGATTCCTCTCAGCAAAAAGAAGTTTAGCACCATAGCACAGTGGACAGAAGCATGGTCTATGAACCAAAGTTAAGGATTCTTGGGTTTTAATCCTGCCTGTGATATATACTGACTGTGACTTTGGCAGGTTACAGCCTCTCAATTAAGACTACTCTCTAAGTTTACCATTTAAAGAGGCAGTATAGAAGGAATTTCCATACCAGGAGTTTTGGTATACAAATAGCATCATAGTACTAGATTAAAAGAAGAGACTTTTTTTCTCTAGGCAGAGATATATTGATAGTCTACAATAAGTCTTTCTAGTACTCATAATTTAATCATAAGCATTATGGATATAATGAATATAAACAATAAGTCTAATACCTCCCCATATTATAGCTTTTCAAATACTTGAATATAGCTTTCATGTTTCCCAAACTCTTCTTTTTTATCAGGCTAAATATGCCCAGTTCCTTCAGTTGATCTCTGTGTGTCATGGATCATTATCTCCCGGCTGCTTTCCTTTGGATACTCTCCAGCCCAGAAATAAACAAAATATTCCAGATGAAGTCTGATGAAAGCAGGGTAAAGTAGGACTATAACTTCATTATTCCTGAAAGGAATGCTTCTCAAGGAAGACCAAGAATGAATTAGTCTTTTTTTTGTTATCTCTTATTAAACTTGCAGTACAGTAAAACCCCAGGTTTTTTTTAAATAGCTGCTGTTTATCCACCCCTTTACCCATCTTGTATTTATGAAGTTGAGTTTTGTACCCCAGAGTTGTAGTATCTTGTTGTAGCCCTTTCTACTCTTCAAAGTAAAGCAGTGGATGCTAAACAATTCTACTCATATATATTCAATCCATAATTTCTGAGTTTTTACTATTATGCTAAGAAATGTTGTAAATACAAGAGAAATATAAGACATAGTCCTTTCCCCTCCATAAACTAACAACAGAGTTGGGGTGAGACACATGCTCGCAAGAACTTACAATAAATTCAACTAGCGGGTTGGATAATGGCAAGCAAAATTTCCCAGTGAGTTTTATGGAAGAAAAAATCTTATTCAAAAAGAACTTCACTTCAATGAGACTGACACCTAAACATATGGAAGAAGAGATGAAAATCCTGGGAAAATAAAAAAGGGAATAGAAAACCTATGTGGGTGTATGAGGTCTCCGGGCAAAGGGAATTTGGAGAGTCCTGAGCTCCTAAGGTGGTAAAGCCAGAATGAATCAGGCATGCATGTTATGGGATATGGTTTATAGAACAGAGATATCTGCACTGAGAATTAAACTTATCATGCTTTTGATTCAGAGAAAATACGAAAGCCAAGCCCTGGCACTGGAGATGGCAAGTTGTCCTGAGTCATAGATCTGACCAAATATGAAATTGTAGATTGACTGCTTAGCAAACTGCTGGCCAGGCTACTAAGAGTTGATACAGCTAAGTGTTAGGGTCTGCCAATAGTATGTAGAAGCTGAGGAGAGCTACAAATCTGGAAAAAAGTGATGACAAAGTTCTACAAAGTTTGAGGTTCATGTGCTGCTTTCCCTAGTTGAAGGTGTTAATTTAGAAAAGAGGAGAGTTTCTAACTCTGGGGAATAGGAGAATGAAGATGTACTCATTTATGGCATGCCTTTTAAAAATGCTTCTGTTTTTAAGTATGTATTTTCTTTCAATTAAATACTTTTCTATTATGTACTTAATTTCTCATAATAAAGTGATAATTGGATTCCTACACATAGGCTAACTTTAGAGGTCCCTAGTTTCACCACATACTTGAAGGATGTGTTAACTAACAATAACCTTCTCCTTGCCCCTAAAAATGAACCCAAATATGTGAGGGCCTCGTTCTGGTCCAATCTGTTGAGCAGATAAGGGCATAGATGCAGTGAAATTTAATAACTTGTTCAAGGTCATGTAAGCAGTAAACCTCAGGAACAGGATTTGAACATAGGTCCTTTGACTTCAGAGTCGATGCTCTTTGCACTGCATCATACTACCTTACCAAATTGAATTTGACATATCGGATACAAAATGTTCGGTGAGCAGCTTATGACATAGGATTAGAGCTCAGAAGAAAATAAAGCTGTCTTATTTTAAACAGAAGAGGATACAAGAAAGTTTTGGAGATAGTATTGAAAATTATGCTGACTTAGTGACCCATTTTTCCCAGACCTGCTTGTAAATCAGTATTGGGGGAGGCATCACCTAGTGTGGAGCTTTATATTACCTGATAATATTTACCACTTAGTCAGTCACACCCCTACCTATTTGTACCTGGCAAATTGTCAAGTACTTGCTACCTCAGGGAGCAACTGAGATGCAATGGCCTGTGTCCTTTTGCTGACCTGGATCTATCTGAATTATCTTTGTCTCATTAAAAAGTTTATCAATAAAAGCTCATGCCATCTTGAAACTCTTGCTGACCTTCAGTGATCAACCCATCAACATGTTGTTGCTATCTTGACTGTACTTTTAATAAACTCCTTTTACTTCTCTTTGTCCTGAGTTTTGCCTCTTTAGTCAGAGTAAAGGCCCAAAGAAATACCTTTCCTTTTAACACATGGTGAGCCAGCCAGAATCTTTTGAGGCTTTCACCTGGCTATCACTGTGGTAAGGCCTGCTCTAACCTTGCAAGCTGGCATTCAGACATTGCTTGAGAGTGGATTGGAGTGGCCCTCCCTTCCCCAAGCAGTGAGTTGAGCTGTGAAGTGGTGCAGAATTTAGCTCTCCAAGATTCAGGATGGGAGAGAGAAATGGGTCACCAAATCCAAATTTTGATTTTTTTCAATTGTTCATGAAGAAGGAAAGGCAAAAGAAAAGGCATTTGTGTAAGAGGCAGGTGAGTAAAGGATTTGCATGCATTTACATGGGCATAACAGTATTCATAAAGGCAGTGAGACTCCTAGAGAGACAAACTGAAATAGTTTGAGAAAATCCTGCCACTTATGTCCACAACTGCCAGATGAGACTTGGTGGGGAAAGGCAAAATTATAGGGGAATAAGAGAGAAAAAAATATTTGGCCAGATAAGGAACGGGACCTTGATACTCAGTCAGATGTACATTCTAAATTTTATTTAAAGATCTATTGCCTAGGCAAACCTGGGATTCTTAGAGCTGTTGAGAGAGGCTTTGAAACAGCAATTGCCCTTTTTTATCATGACAACGACTAGAATGCCCTCGATGGTAAAAAGGAAGAGGAGATGGAATTCAGGAATGGAAAATGAGTTTGAAAAAAAAAAAAAAACCTCAGAGGAGCCAAGATAAGGACCAAGGGATGCTACACCTCAGCCATTGGGGCTACTCTACCCTGACTATAGCCTGGGTCCAGACCCTGTTGTGGATTATAGGATAGATATTCACGATTAGAGTGAAGGGGGAAGGGGGCAGGAGGAAGTAGGAAGTGATTAGGAATGTCTATAGAACTGTCAAGGCTTTTAAAAACAAGAATAAGAAATCACTGGAATAAGGGTTAATTTTATAGATAGTATGGAATTTGGTTGGTAATGGAAATGTCCAATGAGAATGTGAAAGAAATAAGACAGGTGCAGTTTTGAAGGGCTTTTGCTATGTTTAAGAGAAAGGAGTAGAAGATGGCGGCTGGTAAGCACGGACCAGAGTGAGCTCCGTACCCGAGTCCCTCCAAAAACCTATAAAAATGGCTCTGAATCAATTCTAGAACGGCAGAACCCACAGAACAGCAGAGGGAAGCAGGGCTCCAGCCCAGGACAGTCTGGATGGTCTCTGGGTGAGGTCTATTCCACACGGAGCTGGGAGCTGGGAACGGAGTGGAGCAGAGCCCAGCCTGAGCGGCGTGGACGATCCAGACCAGAAGCCGGGCGCAGGGGGCCCTAGCGCCCTGAATATGTGAGCTGCGGCAGTTACCAGACCCCTCGACCCACAAACACCAAAGACTGCGGAGAAGGTTAGTGGGAAAAGCTGCGGGAGTGGAAGGAGTTCCCGGTTCGGCTTTCAGGCCCGGGGGCAGCGGAGGTGGGGCAGCTACAGCTGTTGTTACTTCCGGCTCCAGGCCCACCTGGTGGGAGGAATTAAGTGGCGGATCGGAGCAGGAGCGCAACAGCCTGCTGAAGATCTAAGCCCAGCCTAGACTGCGGGTCCTTGGGGAAGGAGGAGTGCGGCTCTGACAGAGCTGGCACCTCCCCCCCAAACGTAGAACGTAGAACTCGTTAGTCTACAAGCAGTCATACCCCACTGAAAAACTCAAGGGTCAAGTTAGTTGGTTGGGAATATGGCCAGGCAGCGAAAACGTGCCCAGATTCAGTCTCAGACTTTGGATTCTTTCTTTGGTGACAAAGAAGACCAAAACATACAGCCTAAAGAAGACAACAAAGTCATAGAGCCTACAACCAAAGCCTCCAAGAAAAACATGAACTGGCCCCAGGCCATAGAAGAACTCAAAAAGGATTTGGAAAAGCAAGTTAGAGAAGTAGAGGAAAAATTGGGAAGAGAAATAAGAAGGATGCAAGAAAACCATGAAAAACAAGTCAATGACTTGCTAAAGGAGACCCAAAAAAATACTGAAAAATACACTGAAGAAAACAACACCTTAAAAAACAGACTAACTCAAATGGCAAAAGAGCTCCAAAAAGCCAATGAGGAGAAGAATGCCTTGAAAGGAAGAATTAGCCAAATGGAAAAGGAGGTCCAAAAGACCACTGAAGAAAATACTACTTTAAAAATTAGATTGGAGCAAGTGGAAGCTAGTGACTTTATGAGAAATCAGGATATTATAAAACAGAACCAGAGGAATGAAAAAATGGAAGACAATGTGAAATATCTCCTTGGAAAAACCACTGACCTGGAAAATAGATCCAGGAGAGATAATTTAAAAATTATTGGACTACCTGAAAGCCATGATCAAAAAAAGAGCCTAGATACCATCTTTCAAGAAATTATCAAGGAGAACTGCCCTGATATTCTAGAGCCACAGGGCAAAATAGAAATTGAAAGAATCCATCGATCGCCTCCTCAAATAGATCCCAAAAAGAAATCACCTAGGAATATTGTTGCCAAATTCCAGAGCTCCCAGATGAAGGAGAAAATACTGCAAGCAGCCAGAAAGAAACAATTTGAGTATTGTGGAAACCCAATCAGAATAACCCATGATCTGGCAGCGTCTACATTAAGAGATCGAAGGGCTTGGAATGCGATATTCCGGAGGTCAATGGAGCTAGGATTAAAACCTAGAATCACCTACCCAGCAAAACTGAGTATCATGTTCCAAGGCAAAATATGGAGTTTCAATAAAATAGAGGACTTTCAAGCTTTCTCAGTGAAAAGACCAGAACTGAATAGAAAATTTGACTTTCAAACACAAGAATCAAGAGAAGCATGAAAAGGTAATCAAGAAATGGAAATTGCAAGGGACTTACTAAAGTTGAACTGTTTTGTTTACATTCCTACATGGAAAGATGATGAGTATGATTCATGAGACCTCAGTATTAGGGTAGTTGAAGGGAATATGCATGTATGTATATGTGTGTATATATATATATATATGTATATGTATATATATGTATATATATGTTTATGTATATATATAAGTGAATGTGTTGTTATGTATATATCTATGTGTATATGTATGTATATGTATATGTATATATATGTATATATGTGTTTTTATGTATGTATATATATATGTATATATGTAAAAGAGAGAGAGCAGACACAGGGTGAGTTGAAGATGAAGGGAAGATATCTAAAAGAAATAAAATGAAATTAAGGGATGAGAGAGTAACATACTGAGAGAGGGAGATGGGAGAGATAGAATGGGGTGGATTATCTCCCATAAAGGTGGCAAGAGGAAGCAGTTCTATGGGAGGAGGGGAGAGGGCAGGTGAGGGGGGAATGAGTGAACCTTGCTCTCATCAGATTTGGCCTGAGGGGGAATACCATACATACTCAGTTGGGTATCTTACCCCACAGGAAAGAAGAGGGAGGAAGATAAAAAAAAAATAAAAGGCAGGGGGATGATGCAGGGGAGGGCAGATGGGGGTGGAGGTAATCAAAACAAACACTTTGGAAAGGGGACAGGGTCAAGGGAGAAAATTCAATAAAGCGGGATGGGTTGGGAAGGAGCAAAATGTAGTTAGCCTTTCACAACATGAGTATTGTGGAAGGGTTATACATAATAATACATGTGTGGCCTAGGTTGAATTGCTCAACTTCTTAGGGAGGGTGGGTGGGAAGGGAAGAGGGAAGAGAATTTGGAACTCAAAGTTTTAAAATCAGATGTTCAAAAACAAAAAAAGTTTTTGTATGCAACTAAAAAATAAGATACACAGGCAATGGGGCGTAGAAATTTATCTTGCCCTACAAGAAAGGAAGGGAAAAGGGGATGAGAGGGGAGGGGGGTGATAGAGGGGAGGGCTGACTGGGGAACAGGGCAACCAGAATATAAGCCATCTTGGATTGGGGGGGAGGGTAGAAATGGCGAGAAAATTTGTAATTCAAAATGTTGTGAAAATCAATGCTGAAAACCAAATATGTTAAATAAATAAATTGCATTAAAAAAAAATAAAATTTTTGCATCCATAAAAAAAAAAAAAAAAGAGAAAGGAGTAGATGAAGTTTAAAGAAACTAGGGAGAAGAGGAAATGAGTAGAAAGTTACGAAAATTTATAGTATGAGTAAAGGGTTTTAGAAGGAGAGAAGTGAAGAAGAGTTTTGACCTCATTCAGATAAAAAGAATATAAAAACTTTATGTTATTAATCTTCATGATTTGCAGCTCCCAAATTGGGGGATGGGAATTCGAAGCTGCCACTAAAGTCTACTCCTGATCTGAAAAGCCTTTGGGACAGCTGAAAGAGGGTAGGGACTAAGAATAGATCTAGCTCTTTGAGAAAATGGAGAAAAGGTTATAGCCCACCATTAATGGGGAATGCCATCTGCTGTCCAGTGGGAATGCAGTCTGGGAAATGCTACAGCTGGATGTCTGTGTCTGAGAAAGTTTGAGGGGACAACCTTGGGATGGCAAAAGGTAGGATACTCTTCATTCAGTTTCCCCATGATCTTATTCCTTTTTTTTTAACAGAATGTTTCTCTCCTGATTAATCCTGAGTCTAAGTTTCATACCTGGTCAAAAGAGATAGCACTTGTTACATGATTGGCTGTTCCTAAAACTTAACTATGACTCTTACCTGAAATCAAACAGAACCAAGAGTGCTTTATTCTGGTATATCTATGTCGAGTCATTCTGTGGCCTTAGGGATAGGCCCAGAGGACCTGTTTAGATGCACTTATAACCATGTCCCTGCTTCTTCCTCCCAGAAAATTCCTATCATCAGGAGGGATGAAAAATAGAAGCTTGTCATTATAATACTAATCTATTAATTATTAAATACTAAGACATCTAGTTTACTACAACAAATGACAAGTGAGAAAGGTCTTACCATTTTCAACGCAAATTTGTGGTCATTCCTTTCATAGCCTAAACAACTAAGGAAATTTAATACTTGAACTTCTCATATGTATAAGATCAAGTCCCTGAAGTATCTCATTCTTTCAGAATATGGGGATAATTAGACAAAAATAAAGAACCTTTGAAACAAAGATACAAATTATCAATTGGTAAGGCTAAAGTCAGGAACTTTTTGTTTAAGAAATAGAATTTCAGTATAATTACTTATCTTAGTGGTGAATAACTTATGAGATATCTTGTGTTACTTCAATGGGAACTTTGATTTTACTTAGACTTGTTACTGAATCTAGGATTTGTAGGTTGTTGTCCTTTGTTCTTGAAGAGGACCAAAATGACATCACTATGTTAGAGTCAAATTACAGTGTGTCTGACTGCCTGATCAGGTCAAAACAAGCTCAGAATGCTCTACCACAGCTTGGGCACAAACAATCCATGTGAACGTTTGGGGTGGTTTCTCTAAATTCACACATCTTATGTTTCATTTGAGCTACTTCAATTCTGATTTGCTAATAGAGCACAGCACCTTATCTGATGAGGGCATACCATGCTGCAGGGTCCTGTGCCAGTGTCTATGGAAATGTTTAGTCCATGTCTTCTGGATCATAAGCATGTTTTTATAATAAGTTCTCAAAAGGCCTTGTGCATTTATGATAATAAACTCTAGAAATTGGGTTCAAGATTTTACATATAAAATTGCATTGATAATTGTAAAGAAGAAAAGCAGACATAATGAGTGGTATGTAATAACTGAAATTTTCTGAAGTTTCAGATGAATTATCAGTTCCTGATTTGATGTTCTTATGTTCTTTTTTTTTATTTTTATTTTTAGTTTACAACAGACAGTTCTACATAATTTTGAGTTCCAGATTTTCTCCCCTCCTTCTCCCCTCCCTCTCCAAGATGGCATGAAATCTCATATAACTACCACGTATAACTTCGTATTGAATTAATTTATACACTAGTCAAGTTGCAGAAAAGAATTATGACCAATGGAATGAATCGTGAGGAAGAAGAAACAGAACCAAAAAAAACCCCCAAAAACAAAAACAAAAGAGAAGAGAAAAAGCAAGCATGAAGTGTGCCTCAATCTGCATTCAAACTTCATAGTTCTTTCTCTGGATGTAGATAGCAGTCTCCATCATGAGTCCTTTGGAGTTGTCTTTGTACCTTGTGTTGCTGAGAAGAGTGAAGTCTGTCAGGGTTGGTCCTCATGGAATCCATACATCTGTGGTTGTGTACAATGTTCTCCTGGCTCTGCTCCGCTCACTCAGCATTATGTCATGTAGGTTTTTCCAGGTTGTTATGAAGTCCATATCATCCCCATTTCTTATGGCACAATAGTATTACATTACCTTCATATACCACAGCTTGTTCAGCCATTCCCCAATTGATGGGCATCCCTTTGATTTCCAATTCTTGGCTACCACAAAAAGAGCTGCTATAAATAGTTTTGTACATATGGGTCCTTTTCCTGCTTGTGTGATTTCTTTGGGATACAACCCTAGGAGTGGTATTGCTGGGTCAAAGGGTATGAACATTCCTGTGGCCCTTTGGGCATAGTTCCAAATTACTCTCCACAATGGCTGGATCATCTCACAACTCCACCAGCAATGTAACAGTGTTCCAATTTTCCCACATCCTCTCCAGCATTTATCATTTTCCTGTTTTGTTATTTTAGCCAATCTGACAGGAGAGATGTGGTATCTAAGAGTTGTTTTGATTTGCATTTCTCTAATCAGTAGTGATTTAGAGCATTTTTTCATATGCCTATAGATAGCTTTAATTTCTTCCTCTGAAAACTGCCTGTTCATATCCTTTGACCATTTCTCAGTTGGGGAAAGGCTTGTATTCCTATATATTTGGCTCAGTTCCCTGTATATTTTAGAAATGAGGCCTTTATCAGAGATACTAATTGTAAAGATTTTCTCCCAATTTTCTGCTTCCCTCCTAATTTTTTTTGCATTGGCTTTTTTTGTACAAAACCTTTCAATTTAACATAATCAAAATTATCCACTTTGCATTTTGTAATGCTCTCTATCTCTTGTTGGGTCATGAATTCTTTTCTTTTCCATAAATCTGATAAGTAAACTATTCCTTGCTCTCCCAAATTACTTATAGTATCAGCCTTTACTCCTAAATCATGAACCCATTTTGACTTTATTTTGGTATATGGTATAAGATATTGGTCTATGCCCAGTTTCTGCCCTACCATTTTCCAATTTTCCCAACAGTTTTTGTGAAATAGTGCGTTATTAACCCAGAAGCTGGCCTCTTTGGGTTTATCAAAGAGTAGACTGCTATATTTGTTGACTTCTCCATTTTGTATTCCTATCCTATTCCACTGATCCACACCTCTGTTTCTTAGCCAATACCAGGTAGTTTTGATGACTGCTGCTCTGTAGTACAGTTTAATATCTGGTATGGCTAGGCCACCTTCTCTAGCATTTCTTTTCATTAATACCCTAGATATTCTAGACCTCTTGTTTTTCCAGATGAATTTTGTTATAATTTGGTCCAGTTCAGTAAAATAATTTTTTGGT